>NC_041220.1:130494483-130568466 GCF_002837175.3 Physeter macrocephalus | reverse complement strand
TCTCTTCAAATATTTTCTCAATCCCTTTCTTTTTCTCTTCTCCTTTTGGGACCCCTATAATTCGAATGTTGGTGCGTTTAATGTTGTCCCAGAGGTCTCTGAGACTGTCCTCAGTTCTTTTCATTCTTTTTTCTTTATTCTGCTCTGCAGTAGTTATTTCCACTATTTTATCTTCCAGGTCAGTTATCCGTCCTTCTGCCTCAGTTATTCTGCTATTGATCCCATCTCGGGTATTTTTCATTTCATTTATTGTGTTGCTCATCGTTGCTTGCTTCCGCTTTATTTCTTCTAGGTCCTTCTTAACTGTTTCTTGCAATTTGTCTCTTCTGTTTCCAAGATTTTGAATCATCTTTACTATCATTATTCTGAATTCTTTTTCAGGTAGACTGCCTATTTCCTCTTCATTTGTTAGGTCTGGTGTGATTTTATCTTGCTCCTTCATCTGCTGTGTGTTTTTCTGTCTTCTCATTTTACTTATCTTACTGTGTTTGGGGTCTCTTTTTTGCAGGCTGCAGGTTCGTAATTCCCGCTGTTTTTGGTGGCTGTCCCCAGTGGCTAAGGTTGGTTCAGTGGGTTGAGTAGGTTTCTTGGTTGGGGGGACTAGTGCCTCTGTTCTGGTGGATGAGGGTGGATCTTGTCTTTCTGGTGGGCAGGTCCACGTCTGGTGGTGTGTTTGGGGATGTTGGTAGCCTTATTATGATTTTAGGCAGCCTCTCTGCTAATGGATGGGGCTGTAGACCTGTCTTGCTCTTTGTTGGGGATAGGGTGTCCAGCACTGTTCGTTGCTGGACCTTGAGTGGAGCTGGGTCTTGGTGTTGAGATGGAGATCTCTGGGAGATTTTCACCGTTCGATATTGCGTGGAACTGGGAGGTCTCTTGTGGACCAGTGTCCTGAGGTTGGTTCTCCCACCTCAGAGACAGAGCCCTGACGCCTGGCTGGAGCGCCAAGAGCCTTTAATCCACACAGCTCAAAATAACAGGGAGAAAAAATAGAGAAAGGGAGAAGACAAAATAAAGTAGGATAAAATATAGTTATTAAAATAAAAAATAATTATTAAGAAGAAAAATTTCTATTAAAAACAAAACAAAAAAAACGGGTCGGTCTAACCCTAGGAAAAATGGTGAAAGCAAAGCTATACAGACAAACTGTCACACAGCAGCACACACATACACACTCACAAAAAGAAAAAAGGGGAAAATAGTAGTATATCTTGCTCCCAAAGTCCACCTCCTCAACTTGGGATATTTCGCTGTGTATTCAGGTTTTCCACAGATGCAGGGCACTTCAAGTTGATTGTGGAGCTTTAATCCGCTGCTTCTGAGGCTGCTGGGAGAGACCTCCCCCTCTCCTCTTTGTTCACACAGCTACTGGGGTTCAGCTTTGGACTTGGCCCCGCCTCTGCGTGTAGGTCGTCCGAGGGCGTCTGCCCTTTGCTCAGACAGGACGGGGTTAAAGGAGCAGCTGATTTGCGCGCTCTGGCACAGGCCAGGGGGAGGGAGGGGCACGGATGCGGGGCGAGCCTGCGATGGCAGAGACCGGCGTGATTCTGCACCGGCCCGAGGCGCGCCACGCGTTCTCCTGGGGAAGCTGTCCCTGGATCCCGGGGCCCCGGCAGTGGCGGGCTGCACGGTCTCCCGGGAGGGGCGGTGTGGAGAGTGACCTGTGCTCGCACACAGGCCTCTTGGTGGTGGTAGCGGCAACCCTAGCGTCCCACGCCCGTCTCTGCTGTCCGCGCCGACAGCCGTGGCTCGCGCCCGTTCCTGGGGCTCCTTTACGCGGTGCGCTTAATCCCCTCTCCTCTCGCACCAGGAAGCGTCTCCTGTCTCTTCGGCAGCTCCGTGCCCGTTTCTGGAGCTTCTTTAAGCGGCGCGCTTAAACCCCTCTCCTCGAGCACCAGGAAGCAAAGAGGGCTTTAATACCTTCTTGATAGATTCCCTTGGGGTTTCTATGTAAACAAACATGTAATCAGCACATAATTACTACTTCAAATCTTCCATTCTGATATGTTTTAAAAATCAGCTTTATTGAGATATGATTTCAATTATAAATTAGTCGATTTTAAAGTTTTGATGAGTTTTGACATACGTATACAGTATGTAATCACCATTATAATCATGGTATAGTACATTTACATAACCTCCAAAAGTCTTTCATCCCCCTTTGCAGTTAATTTTTTCCTACTGCCCATAGCTCCTGGCAACCACTGATCTACTTTTTAACACTATAGTTTTAAATTCTCTAAAATTTCATTTAAATGAACATACAATATGCGATCTTTTGTGTCTGACTTTATTTCAGTTAGCATAGTGTGTTGAGATTCCCATATTACCGTGTGCATCAGTAGATGGTTTCTCTTTATTTCTGATTAATATTTCATTATATGTGTATACTGCAGTCTGTTTATCCACAGAAGATTGACATTTGAATTGTCCCAGTTGGTGATTGTTACGAATAAATCACCTATGGTGATTCAAATTCAAGTATTTACGTGGACATATATTTTCCTGTCTCTTGGGTAAGTACTTAGGAGTAGAATTGCTGGGTCAAATGGTAAGTGTGTGTTTAACTCTATACGTGACTGCCAAACTGTTTTCTAAAATGATTTTACATTTTGCATCTCCACCAGCAGTTTTGAGTTCCAGGTGGTTCCATATCCTTGCCAAAATTTGTTTTTGTCAGTTGTTTCAATTTTATCCACTCTAATGCGTGTGTAGTGGTATGTCTCATTATGGTTTTATTTGCATTTCCCTAATGACTAATGATGTTGAGTGTCTTTTCATGGTTTGTTTGCCATGTGTATACCTCCTTTGGTACATGACCTATTTAAATCTATTGCCCATTAAAAATTGTGTTGTTTATATTCATATTATTGAGTTGTAAGAGGTTTTTATATTTTATATTTTGTAATCTTTTGTCAAGTGTATGCTTTGAATATATTTTCTCCCAACCTGTGGCTTGCTTTTTCCTTTCCTTAACAGTGTCTCGATAGTATCTATAACAGAGGAAGGCATTTAATTTTGGTATAGTCCAATTTATCAGTCTTACATAATTTGTGCTTTTTATGTCCTATGTAAGAAATCTAACTTAAAGTCACTAAGATTTTCCTCTGTGCCGCCTTCTGGAAGTTTTATAATTTTAGTTACACTTAGGCCATATTCTGTTTCAAGTTACTTTTTGTAAATGGTATGTGCTGTGGATTGAATTGCATTTTTTTGCATATAGATACTTGTGCTGGTACCATTTGTTGAAAAGACTCACTTCTCCTTTGAACTGCCTTGGCACTTGTCAAAAATAAATTGACCATAGAAGTGTGGGTCTATTTTGGGACTCCCTATTCTGTTTCATTGATATGAGATAAGTATATGTTTTAAAACGGTCAAATTATAAGGAGAAAATTAGAGACCTGTAAGTCTACTTTCATAGTTTAAAAAAAATGTTTCTCTTTAATCTTTCTGGAAATGATAATTGTCTATAATGTGATGTGACTGTAAACTTTATTTCTTCTAAATGTATCTGCAATTGCCACTTGCCACTTACTGACTTCTTTTACCTCTGATTTCAAATATCACTCTAACCAAACATTTATATCTATATCTTTATCTATCACATATATGTACACTCATTAAGTATGAGTATTTCTGTTTCTAAGAAAGGCTGTAACTTTGTTCTGTTACTCTAGTTTTCCATTTCTCCAGCAATATCATGTTGTTTTCATGTACAATGTTATAATTATGTTTCATGGTAGAGAAAATCTTCTTTAAATATTTCTCTTGTTCAAAAATTTATTGACTATCACATCATATTCACTCTTCCAGCTGTTCTTTCTACATCTTGAAAAAATACATTGTTCCATGATTTTGTTCCTCAGTAGAGAACTGCTAACACTTTCCTTTTTTAGAAAAGGTATGATTGATATTTTTCAGCTTACACACACTGAGAGAAGGCAACTCCACAGGCTATAAAGGAATCAGGCAGAACAAGTTTGGGCATGCCTTCACAGTGTAAACAAATCTGTCTACATATGTGTTTCTGAAATAATGCATTTAATAATAATACACTGTAATTAATGTGGTGTCCTATGGCCCCTGGGCATCCAAGGAACTATAACTCAAAGTGTGATTTCTAAAGCACAGGACAGAAGGGTTAATAAAGACCAGAACCATAGAACAGCTTGAATTCCTACATCTCCTACCACATGATTCAGAAATATTGTGTAAAGTATGTGAACCTAGAATATGTTTCATATCTAATCAGAGTTTCCTGATCATCTTTTGAATGTAGGAGCTTCAGGGTCAATAACTGCTGATTGGTTTTCATTAGTCCTTTTTCATAATTCTCCAGTGACAGGTCTTAAAACCAATAGGAATTCTGATTGGTACACTGAGTCTAAAATTTTCTGGCTTGTAATCAAACCTTCATTATCATCTACGGTAATCTTTTTTGGACATGTTTTCCTTTAAATACTGTGCTCTTAATGCTGTCTTACCTCTCCTGGCTTGAGATTCCAGGGTGTTAGATATGGATGTACATCTTTCATCAGTATGGATGTCCATCATACACTTTTGATCACCATAATGCATTTGCTGATGTCATCCAGTTTTAGAGAAGATAGCTGTGGTGCACTAACGCTGTTAGGCTGTAATGCTGTTGGGGCCTATTGCAGTAAGAGTGGGACTTTGTGTAGGAATGACAATGGGTGGGGCTCACAAGGTCATGGATTCAGAGGTAGTAACAGCATAATTCACAAACTCTAGGTGTGCTTAGGAGGAAGTATTTTTTCTGCTTAATATATCCTTAACACATTTTTTTCTCTTTACAACATTATCTGTACAAGCATAGTTTAAATATCAGAATAACATTCTCTTTTGTATACATACCTTAATATATTTAATAAATGCAAACCATTTTCCTATTTAACTGTTTCTAAAATTCTGCTCTTTTCAAAAACCTGATGAGTGTGTTAAAGAATATCACTAAATTGCTTATCACAAATGTTTTACAATTTTCAGTTTCCCTAGCAAACAATATATGAGACTGTCATCAGTATCAGATTTTAATTAATTACTTATTTATTTTTCAGTTAGTTTTTAAATTAAATTTTATTGGAGTATAGTTGATTTACAATGTTGTGTTAGTTTCAGGGGTACAGTAAAGTGAATCAGTTATACATATACATATATCTACTCTTCTTTAGGTTCTTTTCCCATATAGGTCATTACAGAGTATTGAGTAGAGATCCTTGTGCTATACAGTAGGTTCTTATTAGTTATCTCTTTTATATATAGTAGTGTGTATATGTTACTCCCAGTCTCCCAATTTATCACCCGCCCCTCCCCAACTTCCACCTTGGTAACTGTAAGTTTGCTTTCTACATCTGTGACTCTATTTCTCTTTTGTAAATAAGTTCATTTGTACCATTTTTTTAGGTTCCACATCATATTTGTCTTTCTCTGTCTGACTTACTCCACTCAATATGACAATCTCTGGGTCCATCCGTGTTGCTGCAGATGGTATTATTTTGTTCTTTTTTATGGCTGAGTAATATTCCATTGTGTATATATATATATATATATATATATATATATATATATATATATGCCACATGTTCTTTATCCATTCATCCATCAGTGGACATGTAGGTTGATTCCATGTCCTGGCTATTGTAAATAGTGCTGCAGTGGAGTGCATCTATCTTTTCAAATTATGGATTACTCCAGATATATGCCCGGGAGTGGGATTACTGGATCATATGGTAGCTCTATTTGTATTTTTTTACGGAACCTCCATACCGTTCTCCATAGTGGCTGTACAGTTTACATTCACACCAACAGTGTAGGAGGGTTCACTTTCTCCACACCCTCTCCAGCGTTTATTGTTTGTAGATTTTTTGGATGATGGCTATTCTGACCATGTGAGGTGATACCTCATGTAGTTTTGATTTGCATTTCTTTAATAATTAGTGATGTTGAACATCTTGTCTTGTGCTTTTTGGCCATCTGTATGTCTTCTTTGGAGAAATGTCTAGTTAGATCTTCCACCCATGTTTTGATTGGGTTGTTTGTTTTTTTGATAATGAGCTGTTTGTATATTTTGGAGATTAATCCCTTGTCACTTGCTTTGTTTGCACATATTTTCTTCCATTCTGTGGGTTGTCTTTTTGTCTTGTTATTGGTTTCTTTTGCTGTGCAAAAGCTTTTAAGTTTAATTAGGTCCCATTTGTTTATTTTTGTTTTTATTTTCATTACTCTAGGAACTGGATCAAAAAAGATCTTGCTGAAGTTTATGTCAGAGAGTGTTCTGCTTATGTTTTCCTTTAAGAGTTTTATAGTATCCAGCCTTACATTTAGGTCTTTTGTCCATTTTGAGTTTATTTTTGTGTATGGTGTTAGAGAATGTTCTAATTTCATTCTTTTACATGTAGCTGTCTAGTTTTCCCAGCACCACTTACTGAAGAGACTGTTTTTTCTCCATTGTATATTCCTGCATCCTTTGTCATAGATTAAGTGACCATATGTGCATGGGTTTAACTCTCGACTTTCTATCTTGTTCCATTGATTTATATTTCTGTTTTTGTGTCAGTATCATATTGTTTTGATTACTGTAGCTTTGTAGTATAGTTGAAAGACAGGAAGCCTGATTCCTCCAGCTGTATTTTTCTTTCTCAAGATTCCTTTGGCTGTTCGTCGTCTTTTGTTTTTCCATGCAAATTGTAAAATTTTTTGTTCTAATTCTTTGAAAAATGCCATCGGTGATTTGATAGGGATTGCATTGAATCTGTACATTGCTTTGGGTAGTATAGTCATTTTCACAATATTGATTCTTCCAATCCAAGAACATGGTATATCTCTCCATCTGTTTGTGTCATCTTTGATTTCTTTCATCAGTATCTTGTAATTTTCTGAGTACAGGTCTTTTGCCTCTTTAGGTAGTTTTATACCTAGGTATTTTATTCTTTTGATGCAATGGTAAATGGGATTTGTTTCCTTGATTTCTCTTTCTGATTTTCATTGTTAGTGTATAGGAATACAAGTGATTTCTGTGTATTAATTATTTGTATTAATGAAGGAAAATTATTTGCTGTCATTTTACTCTACATTTTCATTACTAGAAAGCTCAAGCATATTCATATGTGCTTATTATTTGGCTTTCTTTTGTTCAGGATATCACCAAAAAAGTATTCTTTAATTTATATTTAGAAGTGTGGTTGAGAGTTTACAAGACAAAGAAGGGAGAAATGATATTCCTGGCAGAGAATTCAGCATTTGAAAAGTCCATAGAAGTCTATAACAAGTGTCAGTGAATACAGTATTTTAGGTATTATTCTGGTCTTTCTGTTTTCTTACTGATTTGTAGGAATTCTTTATATAACAAATGTATTAATCCTTTATATCTTAGCTACTGCACAATTTTCCCAGTCAATATTTTCTCTTTTTTATGTTTTTCCAAATATTTATGTGCAAAAGACAATACTTTGTGAAATAGAAGTCATTTTATTTATTCATTTATTTTACAATACTTTTTGATCATGTACTATTTCTGGACCATATTCTTGCCTGTGAGGATATAGCTATACACAAAAGGAACAGAACCCTTGACACTGAAGAGTTTACATTTCAGCTGAGAAGGAGAGCAAAAGCCAAAAGTAATGTACAATGTGTCCCATGGTGATAACTGTTATAAAGAAAAATTAATCAGGACATGTGGTCATTTGGCTGGAAACGGTGAGTAAGAAGAGAAGGGAAGGTGATGAGATCGAAGAGGAGCAGATCTAAATGAATTAGAGCTGTGCAGGCAAGAACTGGGTTATTAACTGAGAGTGGAAGTCATTGGAGGGTTTTAAGCAGAGGAGTCATGTGGCCCATTTTGCATGATAAAAGGATCCCTCTGGCCACTGTTTGAAGAAAAGTCTTCAGGGAAGTCAAGGGTAGAAATAAGTAAATTAGTAAGAGGCTGTTTGAATAGTCTAGAAGAAGAGATGCTGCCTTGGTCTAGGGTAGTAACTGTGGAGGTAGTAAGAAGTGGGCACATTTTGCATACAGATATCTAAATTTAGATTATATCTGTATCTGTATATTAGATCGATATCTGTATTTAGATACAGACATTACAGGAGGTATCAAGTAGGAAATGAGAAGAGTCTGGAGTTCAGGGAGAGGTATGGACTGGAGATTGTACACATATGGACAGCATTTAAAAGCATGGGACTAGATGAGATCACCAAGGGAGTCAGAAGACTGAGGATACTATGTGTGTGTGTGTGTGTGTGTGTGTGTATATGTGTTTACCATTGTCAATTAAACAACTGGACAAAACCATGTACTATGTAATAAGATGAAACAGAATGGTCCACATTGGCTCCCTACCAAAAACTTATCAATATTCCTGCTATTATCTGTATTCAAGATAGATTCTATCTTGTAAAAATTAGCTATGTGAAACAATTTTAGAATTACAGAATTTTGGATTGGGAGTGACTTTGGAGATAATTGTTCTATAGTTAAGGAAATTAAAACTGAGGCAGATCTTTTTTTCTCGATTTCACAGTGTGGAACACTTGCACAATAGTATAATTTCTTCTCTATGTCCTCTTGAGGATTTTAACATTCAATGTTACATGCAATTTGTATACAATAGAGATAAGAATAGTTTGAAAGCAAAATATGATGTTCACACCTTTTAGCTCCATGTTATATGGGAGCCAGTCTCTAAGAGTTAGTCATCTGGAAATAAGTCCCAGAATTAGTTTCCATTACACGGTTCTTCAACTGGGTTCGAAACCATTCTTCTCATTTCATTGTCCTTTATTACCTCCCACATATATCAAACACCAGGTCATTTTTCCATTTTGAAAAATAATTGCATACCTATGATAGAAAATGTGTTTTGTTCACTATATTAGAAATAGACACTAAGATGTGTAATGGATATCAGCGTCTGGTTATATTTCACATTGGATAAAAGCTGCAGCATTACATCATAAAACTCTATACATGGAACAGAATGGAACTTTGGACAACAAAGTGTACTGAAGAAAATTATATGAAATTGATGTTGGTATCAAACTCTTCAAACAGGTTAATGAATAAAATTAAAATATTTTCTTACAGTTTAATCTGCTCTTCTGTAAAGCGGAGAGAAATATATTCAGAAGAGCAGAATAAACTGCTCTTGAATTCCACTTCCAAGGAGGAAGTAGTATTTTTTTAACATCTTTATTGGAGTATAATTGCTTTACAATGGTGTGTTAGTTTCTGCTTTATAACAAAGTGAATCAGCTATACATATACATATATCTCCATATATCCTCCCTCGGGCATCTCCGTCCCATCCTCCCTATCCCACCCCTCTAGGTGGTCACAAAGCCACCGAGCTGTTCTCCCTGTACTCTGTGGCTGCTTCCCACTGGCTATCTGTTTTACATTTGGTAATATATATAAGTCCATGCCACTCTCTCACTTCATCCCAGCTTACCCTTCCCCCTCCCCGTATATATAAGTCCATGCCACTCTCTCACTCCACCCCAGCTTACCCTTCCCCCTCCCCGTGTCCTCAAGTCCATTCTCTACGTCTGCGTTTTTTATCTCTGTCCTGCCCCTAGGTTCTTCAGAACCATTTTTTTTTTTTTTTAGATTCCATATATATGTGTTAGCGTATGGTATTTGGTTTTCTCTT
This sequence comes from Physeter macrocephalus, assembly GCF_002837175.3. NCBI lineage: Eukaryota > Metazoa > Chordata > Mammalia > Artiodactyla > Physeteridae > Physeter > Physeter macrocephalus. The sequence continues at coordinate 130,558,793 of NC_041220.1, read as the reverse complement.
TCTGACCTACTTCACTCTGTATGACAAACCCTAGGTCCATCCACCTCACTACAAATAACTCAGTGTCGTTTTTTTAAGGCGGAGTAATATTCCATTGTATATATGTGCCACATCTTCTTTATCCGTTCATCTGTTGATGGACACTTAGGTTGCTCCCCGGTCCTGGCATCTGTTGATGGACACTTAAGTTGCTTCCACGTCCTGGCTATTGCAAATAGAGCTGCAGTGAACATTGGGGTACATGACTCTTTTTGAATTATGGTTTTATCAGGGTATATGCCCAGTAGTGGGATTGCTGGGTTGTATGGTAGTTCTATTTTTATTTTTTTAAGGAACCTCTCTACTGTTCTCCATAGTGTCTGTATCAATTTACATTACCACCAACAGTGCAAGAGGGTTCCCTTTTCTCCACACCCTCTCCAGCATTTATTGTTTGTAGATTTTTGATGATGGCCATTCTGACTGGTGTGAGGTGATACCTCATTGTAGTTTTGATTTACATTTCTCTAATTATTCATGTTTGTTGGCAGTCTGTATATCTTCTTTGGAGAAATGTCTGTGTAGCTCTTCTGCCCATTTTCAGATTCGGTTGTTTATTTTTTTGATATTGAGCTGCATGAGCTGCTTGTAAAGTTTGGAGATTAATCCTTTGTCAGTTGTTTCATATGCAAATATTTTCTCCCATTCTGAGGGTTGGCTTTTCATCTTGATTATGTTTTCCTTTGCTGTGCAAAATCTTTTAATTTTCATTAGGTCCCATTTGTTTATTTTTGTTTTTATTTCCATTTCTCTAGGAGGTGGGTCAAAAAGGATCTTGCTGTGATTTGTGTCATAGAGTGTTCTGCCTATGTTTTCCTTTAAGAGTTTGATAGTGTCTGGCCTTACATTTAGGCCTTTAATCCATTTTGAGTTTATTTTTGTGTATGGTGTTACGGCGTGTTCTAATTTCATTCTTTTACATGTAGCTGTCCAGTTTTCCCGGCACCACTTATTGAAGAGGCTGTCTTTTCTCCATTGTATATTCTTGGCTACTTTATCAAAAATAAGGTGACTATACGTGCATGGGTTTATCTCTGGGCTTTCTATCGTGTTCCATTGATATGTATTTCTGTTTTTGTGCCAGTACCGTACTGTCTTGATTACTTTAGCTTTGTAGTATAGTCTGAAGTCTGGGAGCCTGATACTTCCAGCTCCATTTTTCTTTCTCAAGATTGCTTTGGCTATATGGGGTCTTTCGTGTTTCCAAACAAATTGTGCTATTTTTTGTTCTACTTCTGTGAAAATTGCCATTGGTAGTTTAATAGGGATTGCAATGAATCTGTAGATTGCTTTGGGTAGTAGAGTCATTTTCACAATGTTGATTCTTTCAATCCAAGAACATGGTATATCTCTCTATATGTTTGTATCATCTTTAATTTTTTTCATCAGTGTCTTATAGTTTTCTGCATACAGGTCTTTTGTCTCCCTAGGTAGGTTTATTCCTAGGTATTTTATTCTTTTTGTTGCAGTGGTAAATGGGAGTGTTTCCTTAATTTCTCTTTCAGATTTTTCATCATTAGTGTATAGGAATGCAAGAGGTTTCTGTGCATTAATCTTGTATCCTGCTACTTTACCAAATTCATTGATTAACTCTAGTAGTTTCCTGATAGCATCTTTAGTATTCTCTATGTATAGTATCATGTCATTGGCAAATAGTGACAGCTTTCCTTCTGCTCTTCCGACTTGGAATCATTTTATTTCTTTTTCTTCTTTGATTGCTGTGGCTAAAACTTCCAAGACTATGTTGTGTAATAGTGATGAGAGTGGACAACCTTGTCTTGTTGCTAATCTTAGAGGAAATGGTTTCAGTTTTTCACCATTGAGAACAATGTTGGCTGTGGGTTTGTCATATATGGCCTTTATTATGTTGAGGTAAATTCCCTCTATGCCTACTTTCTGGAGGGTTTGTATCATAAATGTGTGTTGAATTTTGTCGAAAGGTTTTTCTGCATCTATTGAGATGATCATATGGTTTTTCTCCTTCAGTTTGTTAATATGGTTTATCGCATTGATTGATTTGCATATATTGAAGAAACCTTGCATTCCTGGGATAAGCCCCACTTGATCATGGTGTATGATCCTTTTAATATGCTGTTGGATTCTGTTTGCTAGTATTTTGTTGAGAATTTTTCATCTATGTTCATCAGTGATATTGGCCTGTAGTTTTCTTTCTTTGTGACATGTTTGTCCAGTTTTGGTATCATTGTGATGGTGGCCTTGTAGATTGATTTTGGGAGTGTTCCTCCCTGTGCTATATTTTGGAAGAGTTTGAGAAAGATGCGTGTTAGCTCTTCTCTAAATGTTTGATAGAATTCACCTGTGAAACCATCTGGTCCTGGGCTTTTGTTTGTTGGAAGATTTTTAATCACAGTTTCAATTTCAGTGCTTGTGATTGGTCTGTTCATATTTTCTCTTTCTTCCTGGTTCAGTCTCGGAAGATTGTGCTTTTCTAAGAATTTGTCCGTTTCTTCCAGGTTGTCCATTTTATTGGCATATAGTTACTTGTAGTAATCTCTCATGATCCTTTGTATTTCTGCAGTGTCAGTTGTTACTTCTTTTTAATTTCTAATTCTGTTGATTTGAGTCTTCTCCCTTTTTTCTTGATGCGTCTGGCTAACGGTTTATCAATTTTGTTTATCTTCTCAAAGAACCAGCTTTTAGTTTTATTGATCTTTGCTATTGTTTCCTTCATTTCTTTTTCCTTTGTTGTTGATCTGATCTTTATGATTTCTTTCCTTCTGCTAACTTTGGGGTTCTTTGTTCTAGTTTCTTCAGTTGCTTTAGGTGTAAGTTTAGGTTGTTTATTTGAGATGTTTCTTGTTTCTTGAGGTAAGGTTTTATTGCTAAAACTTCCCTTTTAGAACTGCTTTTCCTTCATCCTATAGGTTTTGGGTCATTGTGTTTTCATTGTCGTTTCTTTCTAGGAATTTTTAAATTTCCTCTTTGATTTTTTCAGTGTTTTCTTGGTTACTAAGTAGTGTATTGTTTACCCTCCGTGTGTTTGTACTGTTTACACACTTTTTCCTGTAATTGTTATCCAGTCTCATATCGTTGTGGTCAGAAAAGATATTTGATACGATTTCAATTTTCTTAAATTTGCCAAGGCTTGATTTGTGATTCAGGATATGATCTATCCTGGAGAGTGTTCCCTGACAATTGAGAAGAAAGTGTATTCTGGTGTTTATGGATGGAATGTCCTATAAATATCAGTTAAGTCCATCTTGTGTAATGTATCATTTAAAGCTTGTGTTCCCTTATTTACTTTCATTTTGGTTGATGTGTCCTTTGGTGAAAGTGGGGTGTTAAAGTCCCCTACTATGATTGTGTTACTGTCTATTTCCCCTTTTATGGCTGTTAGTATTTGCCTTATGTATTGAGGTGCTCCTATGTTGGGTGCATAAATATTTACACTTGTTATATCTTCTTGTATTGATCCCTTGATCATTATGTAGTGTCCTTCTTTGTCTCTTGTATGAGAATTGCTACTCCAGCTTTGTTTTGATTTCCATTTGCATGGAATATTTTTTTCCAACCCCTCAGTTTCAGTCTGTATGTGTCCCTGGGTCTGAAGTGGGTCTCTTGTAGACAGCATATATATGGGTCTTGTTTTTCTATCCATTCAGCAGTCTGTGCTTTTGGTTGCAGCATTTAATCCATTTACGTTTAAGGTAATTATCGATATGGATGTTCCTGTTTCCGTTTTCTTAATTGTTTTGGGTTTGTTATTGTAGGTCTTTTCCTTCTCTTGTGTTTCCTTTAGCATTTATTGCAAAGCTGGTTTAGTTTTGCTGAATTCTCTTAGCTTTTGCTTGTCTGCAAAGGTTTTAATTTCTCCATTCAATCTGAATGAGATCCTTGCTGGGTAGAGTAATCTTGGTTGTAGGTTTTTCTGTTTCATCACATTAAATATGTCCTGCTCCTGCCGTCTGGCTTGCAGAGTTTCTGCTGATAGATCAGCTGTTAACCTTATGGGGAGTCCCTTGTATGTTACTTGTTGTTTTTCCTTTGCTTCTTTTAATATTTTCTTTGTGTTTAATTTTTGATAATTTGATAACATGTGTCTTGGCGTGTTTCTCCTTGGATTTATGCTTTATGGGACTCTGTGCTTCCTGGACTTGATTGACTATTTCCTTTCCCATATTAAGGAAGCTTTCAAATATAATATCTTCTAATGTTTTCTCAGTCCCTTTCTTTTTCTCTTCTTCTTCTTGGACCCCTATAATTCACATGTTGGTGCGTTTAATGTTGTCCCAAAGGTCTCTAAGACTGTCCTCGATTCTTTTCCTTCTTTTTTTTTTATTCTGCTCTGCAGTAGTTATTTCCACTATTTTATCTTCCAGGTCACTTATCCATTCTTCTGCGTTAGTTTTTCTGCTATCAATCCCTTCTAGAGAATTTTTAGTTTAATTTATTGTATTGTTCATCACTGTCTCTTTGCTCTTTAGTTCTTCTAGGTCCTTGTTAAACGTTTCTTGTATTTTAACCATTCTATTTCCAAGATTTTGGATCATCTTTAGTATCATAACTGTGATTTCTTTTTCAGGTAGACTGCCTATTTCCTTTTCATTTGTTTGGTCTGGTGGGTTCTTCCTTGCTTCTTCATCTGCTGTGTGTTTTTCTGTCTTCTCATTTAGCTTAACTTACTGTATTTGGGGTCTCCTTGTTGCAAACTGCAGGTTTGTAGTTCCTGTTGTTTTTGATGTCTGCCCCCACTGGCTAAGGTTGGTTCAGTGGGTTGTGTAGGCTTTGTGGTGGAGGGGACTAGTGCCTGTGTTCTGGTGGATGAGGCTGGATCTTGTCTTTCTGGTGGGCAGGACCATGTCCGGTGGTGTGTTTTGGAGTGTCTATGACCCTATTATGATTTTAGGCAGACTCTCTGCTAATGGGTGGGGTTGTGTTCCTATTTTGCCAGTTTGGCATAGGGTGTCCAGCACTGTAGCTTGCTGGTGTTTGAGTGCAACTGGGTCTTAGGGATGAGATGGACATCTCTGGGAGAGCTTTTGCCATTTGGTATTAGGTGGAGCCGGGAGGTCTGTGGTGGACCAATGTCCTGAACTCAGCTCTCCCACCTTAGAGGCACTGGCCTGACACCCGGCCAGAGCACCAAGACCCTGTCAGCCACACAGCTCAGAAGAAGAATGAGGAAAAAAAAAGAAAGAAAGAAGTAAAATTAAATTAAAAAGTTATTAAAATAAAAAAATTATTGAAAATGAAAAAAATTAAAAAGTAAAAACAAGGAAGAGAGCAACCAAAGCAAAAAACTAATCCACCAATGATAGCAAGCACTAAAAACTATACTTTAGGGGGCTTCCCTGGTGGTGGCGCAGTGGTTGGGAGTCTGCCTACCGATGGAGGGGGCGTTGGTTCGTGCCCCGGTCCGAGAGGATCCCACATGCTGCGGAGCAGCTGGGCCCATGGGCCGTGGCCGTGGCCGCTGGGCCTGCGTGTCCAGAGCCTGTGCTCCGCAGTGGGAGGGGCTGCGGTGGTGGGGGGCCCGCGTACTGCAAGAAAAAAAAACAAAACTAAAAAAATTAAAAAGGAAAGGACAGACAGAACCCTAGGACAAATGGTAAAAGCAAAGCTATACAGACAAAATCACACAAAGAAGCATACACATACATACAAAATGAGAAAAAGGAAAAAAAAATATGTATATGTGAAAAAATAAAAAAGGAGGAAGAGAGCAACCAAATCAATAAACAAACTTAGCAATGATAAGAAACTCTAAATACTACACTAAGATAAAAGTAAAACTGGAAACAAATTAGATGCAGAAAGCAAACCCAAGTCTATAGTTTCTCCTAAAGTCCACCATCTCAATATTTGGATGATTCCTTGTCTCTTCAGGTATTCCAGAGATGCAGGGTACATCAAGTTGATTGTGGAGATTTAATCCGCTGCTCCTGAGGCTTCTGGGAGAAGTTCCCCTTTCTCTTCTTTGTTCTCACAGCTCCTGGGGTTCAGCTTTGGATTTGGCCCCGCCTCTTTGTGTAGGTTGTCTGAGGGCATCTTTTCCCACCCAGACGCCATGGGGTTAAAGGAGCAGCTTATTAGGGGCCTCTGGCTCACTCAGGCCGTGGGGACGGAGGGGTATGGAATGCAGGGCGAGCCTGTGGCGGAAGAGACAGGCATGACGTTGCAACAGCCTGACGCGCGCCCCATGTTCTCCCAGGGAAGTTGTCCCTGGATCACGGGACCCTGGCACTGGTGGGCGGCACGGCTCCTGGGAGGGGTGGTGTAGATAGTGACCTGTGCTTGTGCACAGGCTTCTTGGTGGCTGTAGCAGCAGCCTTAGCATTTCATGTCAGTCTCTGGCGTCCATGCTGATAGCTGTGGCTCGCGCCCATTTCTGGAGCTCATTTCGGTGGTGCTCTGAATCCCCTCTCTTCGCACACCCGAAAACAATTGTCTCTTGCCTCTTAGGCAGTTCCAGACTTTTTCCCGGACTCCCTCCCGGCTAGCCGTGGTGCACTAGCCCCCTTCAGGCTGTGTTCATGCAGCCAACCCCAGTCCTCTCCCTGGGGTCTGACCTCCAAAGCTGGAGCCTCAGCTCCCAGCCCCCCGCTTGCCCCGGTGGGTGAGCAGACAAGCCTCTCGGGCTGGTGAGTGCTGGTCGGCACTGATCCTCTGTGTGGGAATCTCTCCACTTTGCTCTCTGCACCCCTGTGGCTGCGCTCTCCTCTGTGGCTCCAAAGCTTCTCCCCCACCACCCGCATCTCCCCCAGTGAAGAGGCTTCCTAGTGTGTGGAAACTTTTCCTCCTCCACAGCTCCCTCCTAGAGGTGCAGGTCCTGTCCCTATTCTTTTGTCTCTGTTTTTTCTTTTTTCTTTTGCCCTACCCCAGTACATGGGGAGTTTCTTGCCTTTTGGGAAGTCTGAGGTCTTCTGCCAGCGTTCAGTAGGTGTTCTGTAGGAGTTGTTCCACATGTAGATGTATTTCTGATGTATTTGTGGGGAGGAAGGTGATCTCCATGTCTTACTCCTCCCCATCTTGAAGGTCTCCTGATTAAAGAATAAATGGCCATTCTAAAGTAGAGCAGTATTATAGTTTGCAATGATAGAAATGACCAGAGAAGAGTACTCAAGTCAGCTCATCTTCTCACTCTCAGTTCCTGTCTCTTTTTGGAGTGAAGAGAAAGGAAGGACCTGGTCTCTATACGTGCCCAATTAAGGAAAGGATAGTTAACTGAGGAAGTAGTATTGATGTAAAACTTCCTGCTTCCACTCTTTCCATTCATTTCACTGGGGAAAGCCAAGTGTCCATGGTCCCTTCACTGGCTTTGGTTATGGTATTTGTGAGATGCAAGCATTGCCTCTCTATCTTTCCAGGTGGGAAACAAATGGCTACAAGGTCATGATTTGGGGGATCATGATGTGAGAATTAAGCATACCAGAAGTCATGTATTTAAGTGAATGATCTTTTATCCCCTTAATACTCTATGTCTGTCTCACAAATTGGGTAGATTCCCTAGGTCAAGAGCTGTGATTAAACTTTTAACAAACTTTTAACATCTAGCATTATCCATTAATGCACTAAATATTATACTTTTCTTGGAAATTCTGTAAGTGTGAGATTATTATTTAGTGGCTGGGCCAGAAGAGCACAAGGCCAATCATCCCTCTTGTGAGTCCTGGATGAATGGATGGAAGCCATCTGAACCAGCCAGTTTGCAGATGGCTTCCAAACTGTGTTTTTTTTTTTTTATTTGACAGACATTGAACTGAAGAATATTAGGGTGGATTGCAGAGAAAATCATGGTTAAAAGAAACATCTTAATGAAAATTATAGATTTACTGAGCATGTTATTTGTACTTGTTATACTGGTTTCTTAACTTCTGAATGAAATATAAAAAATCCTAATGTTAGCAAGCTAGAAAAAATTTTGGAGAGAAGTGGTATGGGCAGGAAAGTAGGGATTATAAAATGTTTATACAACATCTGTAAGCAACATCTGTAAGCAAATTTAAAATATATAAAAAATAAATAGGATCATTTCCTACCCCTCTTACACAGATGCATATCTTCAAACCATCTCTACTTGAAAAAAAAATTACTCATGTTGGGCTTGATAGAGGTTGATATTGCCAAGAATGTGCTTTTTAGCTCTAGTGGTTTTGAGTTATGAGTACACAAAACAAGGGTTTTGAATATTTTCTTGAATTAGGGAATTATCTCTACCCTTTTTGCATACTTATTACTCGAAAATGTCAATTATAGGGCCTAAGCTATACTATTTTGTGATACCATGATGACATGAGCAGTTTGCCTAGGAAAGAGTACATTGTTGTTTTACTTTATGGTTCCCTACCTTACAATATTACACATACTTGTATAGCATTTAGGCTTTGAGTTTGGAAACTTCAAAGAGGTTTTTGAGTTTACTGTCTTCATGTGTTTGTTGAATTAATGGGCTATCCCTTGGAAGTGCTAATGGGGCATCCTACCTGAGGGGGCAGATTCCCCTCCCTTGGCAAAGCTCTTGGAACTTTAATATATTGTTCTGTCTATAAATGGAGTCTGTTCTCTTTTTGTGGGAACAACTGCTTTAGAGCCCTTGCTCCAGAATAACTACTGTGTAATACACAATGATACATTGTGCATGGTGTTGCGTAGCAAATGATTATTAAAAGTCTCAGTGTGCTGAGAAGAGCTTAAGAGTATATATGCAACATTTCCTCTGAAAACACAGAAATCTTTAATTTGTGTGAGCTAGTCTTTTTTTTCCCTCCTGAAAGAAATCAGCATGCAGGACGGATTTGCCTTATATGGGGAATCAAAACTATCTAAATGTAACATCATGTATTACTATCTTGGAAGAATTTTCTTATTATTGGTGTTATTGGCTAATTGATAATGTGGTAGATAGTTTAAATTACATATTAGGAGGTGCAGGGCATTCAAAAGAAAAAATAAGATCAGGGTAAAGAAAGCTTATGGCGAGCAAAGGAAGAAAAAATGAAAACCTAAATAGGGTTCTTTTATGGTTTGGATAATAGTAGGAAAAATGAGACATGAATCCAGATTTTTAAAATAATATTATAATAATGATTAGTTACACTTTATGAGTGGTTTCTGTTCCTTTGATATCAGTCAACTGTTTCTCTGAATTTGACAAATGGAAACTGAGTTTTGGACATTTATTTTAAAATAAGTATTTGCTTTTATTAGGTTTGTTTCATGTAATGAGCTTTGATATGATTTAGTGAAAATAAGTTGCATGAATGAATGATATTGTGAAATATCCTTGCATTCCTTGGAAGAAAACTGCATTAAGAAGATAGGTTTTCTTTTTTTTAATTATTTATTTTTTTTGCGGTACGCGGGCCTCTTACTGTTGTGGCTTCTCCCGTTGCAGAGCGCAGGCTCCGGACGCGCAGGCTCCGGACGCACAGGCTCAGCGGCCTTGGCTCACGGGCCCAGCCGCTCCGTGGCATGTGGGATATTCCCAGACCGGGGCACGAATCCGTGTCCCCTGCATCGGCAGGCGGACTCTCAACCACTGCACCACCAGGGAAGCCCGAAGATAGGGTTTTAGAAGCTGTTATCTGGCTATTTATTTAGTTATAATTGAAAAATTATTGGATCATACTGATGCATAGTCTCAGTTTAGCACTGTTTTGAGGAAGAGTTTAAAAAAATGTTTACTTGGTTTTGAGTAATGTGAGTATGGAAAGATAACGAAAGATAACACATTTTCCATTTTTAAAGCCATCAAATATGTATATTTTTCTTTTTCTCATTTGTATACCATACCAAAAGAAGAATTCAATTTTAGGATTTAGAGCTTTCTGGGAGCTTGGTCCTCATCAAGGGAAATTTTGTGGGTAACTTACAAGGGTGATGACATTATAAGATAATAAATATTTATCTTTTAAAATAAAATACATAACATAGTTTCATATGCCTAGACTTATATAACTTGTAATGATTATGGAGTTTCAAAAGCACATAGCTTTATTTGATATTTGTTTGTGGTTTTGAGCTACATTTTCCCACAGAAGAGGATAACTCTATACTCTTTTTTGGGGTTTGTTTTTTCCTTTATCATACTTTTTTGTTAAGAACATCCCACCTTTATAAATGAGCTGGAACCAATGGTATTACTGTTCTGGGAAAGTGATATCTGTTATCACTCCACAGCCTTAAGTGTTTCCTGGTAGAACATACTCTGATAAAATCTGTGTAACTTAAACCATTATTATAATATAGTTTTCAAACTTAACCTAAAATGTTAGACATTCTGTGGAACCAACTTTGAAATGGACTCACTAGCAGAGTAGATCTTAATAATAATTAATTTTCACCTCATCAGTTAATTATTTAACTAACTTATTTTTGTTCAGCAACTACTTAGTAGTTGACCTACTTAGTAATGTGTGGTAAACAAAACATTTTCCCTGTCCTCACCAGAGTTAGAAGAGTTTCAGATAAAAATGTTCTCTCCACGTTTTTTCTCCCAAATTTTCATATCTACTGTTCACAGTTGTTTAACATAGTGGTTTGGATGACAATAGGAAATAGTTACAAAGAGAAATGATATTGAAATCTGCAGATCTGGGTTTGAGAACTAGCTAATTTGATATGAGCAAATTACATAATCTGAGTCTTCATCTTGTTATTTAAATGCCCAAAAGCAGCCCCAGAATTTCTAAATAGGAAGAGACCAGGGATCAGAGGTTGGTTAGAAGAGGGACCTATGGGGCTTATCTTGAGACTGTGTTGACAGAGCAAGCACACTTATTTTTATTTAGGTTATATGTTTGTTTGGGACACAGTAATGGAGATCATGGGGTTGCCTAATATCCTAAATCATCCCTGGGCATAGCCACTATTAGGACCTAGCCCAACATGCAGAACTCTGGTTAATTTACAGTCAATGGTGTGTCCGGGATCACATGAGATATGGATGGGAAAGGGCTTGAATATATATATTCTATTATTAATATTTTGGAAATCATAGTATAGAAGGGCAATTCAGTTGAGAGCCTGGGGGAAGATTCTCTTCTAAACCTAAATGGTATACTTTTTTAGGAATCAGGTATGTGGACCCAAAAGCCTCAATTAGTTTTTTCTCAAATGGGTAGTTGTCATATAACTCCCAGAGTCCTGCTTTGAGCATAGCATTTCTGGCTTCTGCCAACTTCTCTCAGAGGTGGAGAGATTTGTGAGGCATTTTACACAAGGCAATTCATTATTTGATTAAGTCACTCAGGAAATCATTTTTACAGATCTGGTCTCTCATTTTTTGTCAAAGCCTCTTTCTGTATCACTCTACGATGTCTCTTCTGTATCTGTAGAAGAGAGCCTATAATGATTTAATTAGTCATTACATGGTATAGCAGATTTAGAGTATATAAACCATATCTCAGATGTGTAGAAATATAACTTTATTTTTCTGTAGCTGAGCTCAGCATTCTTTATGATGAAGGCAAAAAATGTTTAATCTTAGCCCCTTCTTAGGTATCATAGAATGTAGAGCAATTCAGAACAAAAATCACTTGGCTGGTTGGGTCACTAAGGTCTTCAAGGGCAGTGAATATGCCTCAGGTCTGTATCTCCAGCACCTAGGAGTTTATCTGACAGAAGGAAGATTTTCAATAAATGTTCATTAATAATGCAAAAGTATTCTTCAATTCTAAATTTCTGAGGTAGTCAGTGTGACACACTAATTCACTAGTAGAAAAATTAGCTGGAGACAGAAGGCATATTCTTCTGCCCGAGTTTTAAATGTTAGTGTCCCGCAGGGCTGGATTTCTAGGCCCTCTCCCATTCTCACTCTAATACTTTTTTTCGTACGTGATCTCTGTTCTTCTGCTTCCATTACCTTTCATATGTCACCAGTGCCAAAATGAGTGTCTCCAGGCCAGATCTCCATTTTGGCTTTCAGACTCTTAAAAAATTAATAAACAGAAACTTCAGTTAAGTAGTCAGGAGTCCAGAAGTGGGAGCTCTCACACCCTACGACTATAGAGGAGACCAATAGGAAGAGGGAAGACTCCTTTTCTTTCCTGGCAAGGACTCAGTGAATGAAAAGCCATATACTCTTTGTTTACTTTAGCCCACCCAACTTCTTTTTCCCGCTCAGTAAAAGCATTCTCCTTCCCTTGCTGTGCATTAACTTGCACGTGGGTCTCCATGGTTGCAGACCTTGAGTTATTACCCACTGCTGATCCTGAATAAATCCATCTTCGCTGGAGGAATGCGTGGTAGTCTGTTTGTTAGGTCAACATTTTGGTGGCCTGTACAGGGACCAGAGAAGACAACCCCAAAGGCTTGGGCTGGTGAGTGAACAGGTGCAATACCAAGAGTTGAGGCTGTCGTTGTTCAGTGCTTTTCTTGTCCATCTTGGAGTTTGAAGGTCTGTCTTTCTCCTGGATCTGAGCTCACACTCCCTTCGCATTTGAAGCTTTCCAGTTTTTATTTGTGATCTGTTTTAAGCGCTTGTCTTCCTGGTTGAGACCTTGTTCTGTATGCGAGTACTTGTTTGACACTTAGGTGTGATTTTTAATCAGACTCTTTCAGCTGAAGCTAGCTGAAAACCCCTTTGACCCATTCCTTGGGAAACAGGGACTGCTTCACTGAAACGGTGCTGGTTTTTCAGCCTTTGGCCTATTCCTTGGGAACATTTTATTTTCTGGAAACTGGCTGAAAAGGGCTTTGGCATGGTTTTTCTGGGACTAAGCTGTTTCCTTAGAGTTGGCTGGTATACAGACTTGCAAGCTGTTTGAATTGAGCTGTTTGAGCTGTAAGGTGTTTAAGCTGTTTGAAAATTTTTCTTTTATTCTAGAGAAAAACCTCTGAGAAATGGGATCTCAGTTATCTAAATATTTTGAGGGCACCACCCCTATAGGGACTCCAGATAGTTTTGTGTTTACAAATTGTGGTTCTTCCTCAAGCCCATTTATAATTAATGAACGAACCTGACCAAAGGCAATTGATTATATCAGTGGCCGTTAGGGGGAACTTTTGAAATCCCCAAACTTAATTGAATTTGATCACAATAGTGCAACAATTTTCGTAACTGAGTGGTATGCCTATTTCATTTGGTGTCATGAGGCTTCCACATGTTATGAGAAGCCTAAAATTGCCTCTCTGCAAAATAAGATTTTAAGATTAACTGAGGCAGACAAACAATTAAAAAAAAAGATAAAATGGATCCTGAAGCCTCAGGCTGTTTTTCCTTAGCTTCTTTGTTTCAGATTCTGCATCTGGCTCCATCTTTCTCCTTTACTTCTATGCCACTTAGGCTTCTTCTATACAGGCATTCCAGGCTCAGTTCCATACCACCTGAGCATACCAACTGAGCATTCCAGGCTCAGTTCCATACCACCACAATAAGTGAATGCTGCAATAAAGCAATCACACAAATTTTTTCGTTTCCTAGTGCATATAAATGTAATGTTTACACTATACTATGGTCTGTTAAATGTGGAGTGGCATTATGTCTTTAAAAAAACCACACACTGACTCTTACTTCTTTTAAGGAGATATATTAGGAACATAATTTCCAAAACCTTCACTATGTAGAGACAAACATGTGGCTAGTGCTGAAGATGTCCCAGGGAGACTTGGGGCCAAGTCTTTGAGATCCAAGGTCTCAAAGTTCTCATTTCATCTGTGCCCATGCTTGAGCACCCCTCTTCTATTGCTGGGGGCTTGTTATTATACGTAAAGTAGATTCACGTTGACTGGTGTTCAGGAGGACTCTTTCCTTTCACTGCTGGTAGACTTTGTCCAAGTCCTTGCAGGGCCATAGCTGTATTGGATTGTACTGTTTTATTAAGATCCTTATAAAACTTATGCTGATTGCAAGGAAGGCAACCTAGATCCTCCATTTACTATTTCAGGTTGGTCATTCTGAATCACCTACCTACTTTCCAAATAACTGATGAGATACTTATCAAGATCTTGTTTTCAGATAGAAACACCTATCCTATTTCCATGACTGAGCAAAAATAAGCTGCTTCATTCAGTTTTTCAGCAATTTGAATCAATCTTTTTTTTTAAATAGTAAACAGGCAAAACTTTTTTTTCCTCAAAATTTTTTCCTTTTTTACATGGCACTTACATTGAGGATTTTTAGGGTGATCACCACAAGGAAAAAATGATTTCAAAATCTATTTTGGTGACTGAGAGGGCGCAAATGAGAGGAGAAAACAATCAACTGCATTTTGTTTTGTCAGGGAACAAGGGAGTTCTATTGATAACCACTTCAGCAGATCTACCAGTCGAAGAGTATGACTGTGTGATGTTACCCCGTCTTGTGCAGCGGTGATATCTGAACAGATTGAACCTCCAAATCTTGGGGACAGGGTCAAGCTAAATGTAAATGTAAGATGCCTAAAGGTCTGCCCATCAATTTAACTGGGAATGTAGGAGTTTGGAGTAAATTTAGATTTCTCTGCTCACAGCTTTTTATTATTTCTCTGACGTATTGCGTAAGGTAACGTTGTATATCTATAAAATGAGGAGACTAGAAGATCTTTGAAAATTCAGGTTTAAGGTGCTGTATTTCCATGATTCTTTAACCTTTGAAGGAATTAGAGAAATGAAACAACGGTGATGTAAACTGTACTTTTATCACTTTAGACTTGTAGGATGTCAGAGCTTGAAGTGATTTTTATATCTGATATCTTCCTTTTAGCCCAGGGTGTGTTGAGGTTTAAATGACCTTGGATTCATGGGTTATACCCTACTGATAAAATTGTGTATCACTGGAGACTTCACAGCTCTTCCTGACAGCACATCCCGGTGCCTCATAAATCTTAAGGTAAGGGAGTTTTCCTTATGGCCAAGGTTTAGTGCCTTTGAACGTATTGCCATTACCTATACTTTTTGGAAGTCCCAAAGCCCTTTTGAAAAAACCTAAAAAGTTGTGGGGTTTTTTTGTTTTTTGTTGTTCTTGTGCATGGTCTGTTAAGTTACACAGTTCACTTCAAAGCATTAAAATATATTGTCAAACTTCTGAATCTTAACATTTTATACTAATTTACTAAATGACTGAAAGTTACATTTGCTTTCTGCTTTGTTTTTCAAAAATTTACTTTTCTTTTTTGATCCCTTTTTGAACTCCTATGTCCCTGACTAAATGTGAAGTTAACTGTGAGTTCTGAACCAAGGCAGCTTTTAGGGATGGATAGTTTAATAAATATAATGAGAAATTTATTAGCACTTATGACTGAAGGCCTGTGGGATTCTTGTTTTGGTTCATATGAGTCTATTTTATACTGGTAAGAATTATAAATAATGACTTTACCTGTAAATTTAAGGAAAATATGCTTTTGATGGGCTTGTTAGGTGACACCTAGAAAAGCTGTAAGCATGTACTGAGCTATAACAGGAAGCTATGTCCACAACATTGCCCATTACTTCTTTCCCTTTTCTTGCTGGACTGTAGGGTTGCTTCTCATACCACTTTCTCATTCTTTTTCTGGTATAATGAAGAGCATATGGCAAATATCAGCTTCACTCAAGTTTCAGTGTTTCATTGCAGCTGAAGTGACTTGCCAGATTTTCTAGTTTGTCTGTTGCTCTTATAGTCACTTTTACATTCTTCTTCCTGCTTCACAAGTAGAAAAGGTGCACCAGTGGATGCCAACATTGGCACTTATAGATCAGGTATTGGATTGGGGATGCCTTTCTTGAGCAGTTTTACTTCCCTCTCTCCTGATTCAGTTCAGGCAAGAGAATTTGAGCAAGAGCCAGGACATGTGGCAGCCTTTAAGTTTATTCCAAATTTTATGAGCTCAGAATCTAATGTGGAGTCCACCCTTCTATCACTGGCCTTGACATCATAGAATTTACACTACCACTCTGCCCTTGAAACTTGGAAATTGCCTATTATCCAGGTCATTGGAGGAGTTTGCTTATTGATTCTGAAGCTGCTATTTGGTAACAATTCAAAGTGTAATGTAGAGACCTCATCTCCCAAATCCTCTCTTGTGTGCTCTCTCCTATACAGCAGGGTGTAATTTTGCTTGTGGTATATGTAAGCACCTTTTCCCAGCATGCCCTCATCTAAACATGCCTTTCCTTGTGCCAGACACTATTATGCTCTATCAATTTATTATTCTCAAGGCTTTAGTTATGTCACTGTGCCAGGTATGCCTTATTTTTTGTTCATCTAAAATAGTGTTATGTTATTATAAATAGAATGCACATTTGGAGATGGAAATACACTATTCATTAGGTGTACCAGTACAGACCATTGGCCTCTAGCCATGCTCCTCTAATGGTGTAATTTCCATACCCCAAGGGATATGGTTATGTATCCTCTCTTTATTTTGAAGGCTATAATTGTAAACACATGTCTTGACTGGATACCTTATATCAATAGCCTTCATCGACTCTGCCAGAAGAGTGAACAGGGTAATGCAACATCAAAGGAAACCCAAAGAAACGTTGTTTTATTGTTTGAGATATATTTGGGCTGGGCTCATAGTAGCTTATTGCTACATTTGAAAATCAAACATTAGGCTAAGGCTGAGCGGTTTTAGGGGAGCAACCTTAGTACCAAACAGATGAGATAAAAAATGTTAGAGTAAAAAGAGTTCATTGTAGCAATCTGCATGGCAAAACAACCAAATCTAACATAATACATAAGTCAGAGGCTGTTATCAGTTACATGCCTTTAGTTTATTTACTTTATAATTTTCCGGATATGTCTGGACTAATTTGTGAATTTTCAGTGAAAAAGCTCCTCCGGTTTCTCTATTTACTTTCATTTAGAGGGCATCATTTGTGAACCTGTGGCCTGGTTATAGTCAATAAAAGCTAGTTACAAGTAAACAAATAAACACCAAATTCTCTAGTGGTCACTTGGCTTGGAGCATGGGTTTTAAAAGTTAATTGATGGTTGATCACTCTTGGATATTGTTAGTCTTCCTTCATGTACAAACATTCTCTTAAACAAAACCCTATTAAATTATTTTCTTAAGGGAAAAATATATATTAACAGTGAGTAGTAAAAACTGAAATATTTATTTTGCCTTTTCGTAGAAATCAGTGATTCTGCCTTCTTTTTTTGTATTATAAATTCTTCTATTAGTTAATGAGGTTGTGCCGAAACAATTCAAAATTTTGAGAAAAATTTTCTGAGTTTTTTAATTCTCATCACAAAAATCTAAAGTCTGTTTTTGGAGTTGTATTTATTTTTATGGCATGTTCTTGTAGAATTCCAGTGAATTTGCTATACCCTATGGGAGTCCAGTCTCTGAGCTGTAGGGAGGTGCTGTAGGAACCTTTCTAACAGTAATGCGGAAGTTAGAGTTTAATGGCATAAAGACAATCATGTCGAAGAAGGTGGGTTTGGCGCCTTCATTATTGGTATGAGAACAGCAGTTGTCATGAGCCTTTGTTCAAAGGACACATTTGTGTCAGCTGGCCATACTGTGTTAGCAAAGGAGGCTGAAACCTTATTCCCCACCTTCCACCCCAGGATCAGTACATATTGTTCAAGAAAGGTCTCTTTTAACCAAGGGGAAGGCTTTTTTTTTTTTTTTTTTTTAGTATGGAAAATGACTTTAGAATGACTGACATTTACCAACTAAAATACTCTATTTTCCCAAATGTTTAATAATGCGTTTTTTACTCATATAAAGACAGGCTGAGTGACAAAAGCTTCTGTAAGAATTTAATCACATTGTGGCTAAAAAAGAGGATGCACTTATAATTTAGTTATAATAGAGAATCAGTATTTTAAAAATCTGTTTCTGAGGGAAGTTTAGGGGGATTCACAGTATGATTAAATTTGTGGCATTAATACACCCAGCAAAACTTACAAGTTCTTGCAGCAATGTTCCTTACATTTTTCATGTTATGGCACCCACATAAAATTATATTATCTCTATGCTACATTAGAATAAACAGACAAAGCTACTAAGATCAAAGACTGGGGTGAATTACTGCCCACTTCCTCATGTGTGTGCCCTTAGATTGTACATTTCTTTCTGTCCTTCCTTCTTTTCTTTCCTTAATGTAACTTATTTCAGAAGAGTAGGAAAAAGAAGATATATTTTTTACTCTTGAATTTCCCATTGATTTCAAGGAGTACAAATTCAGACAAATTATTCACA
Source organism: Physeter macrocephalus (assembly GCF_002837175.3). Lineage (NCBI taxonomy): Eukaryota > Metazoa > Chordata > Mammalia > Artiodactyla > Physeteridae > Physeter > Physeter macrocephalus. The sequence continues at coordinate 130,540,680 of NC_041220.1, read as the reverse complement.
GTTTCAATTAATAGGCATTCTGTTGTTTTAAAACGTAGAGCTTATTTCTTTAAAACCAAATCTAACCATGCTGGTGAGCCCACAGTGCCTAACAGAATACCATTGGCCTGATTAATATTCACACCATAGAAACAGATGTTGAAAACAGCACAGATAAACCAAAAGTTGGAAATGAAAATAATGTGCCAAAAAGTTTGCAGCAAATTCCTGCTTCACTTGCCCCAATTTTCATTGACGAAATTTTAATTTAATTGATTTATTTTGGTATTTTAAAAAATAATCATAAACAATTTATTTTCAGCTAAGTTTCAGAGATAGGTGACTTTGAACCTTGCATTTTATTATATTAATTCCAATGTGTTGCTTCTTATAGATATTTGAAATCCTCCCCTTTTCATTTTTTAAAATTTCTTTTCCTTCTTTACTCCCTCACTCCTTCCTAATCTCCTTTTCTTCCTCCCTTTCTTTTTTTCTTTCTTTTTCACGTAAAGAGCTTCTGAATTTTTAAGTCAGTTCCTAAAGACAAGAGCAGAAGCCTAGCCTTTGAGATGTGGTATGTGCAGGAGAATCATAAATGTGGCAGTTTTTATGTTTCTTTTCATTTTTATTCTTTTTGGCTTTTTATTTCAGAAAGTTGAAAAATATTGAGTTCATTAAGGATACTTTCATTTGTTTACCTTGTGTTGTAATAAAAAATTCATAAAGATGGAAAGCCATTCAAAAAAATGGAGTTTTATTTAGATTATGAATCAGATTAATGTTTTCAGTGTATGTTTTAATTAGAAAGCGTAACCCTTGGAAACAGTTTGGATTCATTCAGTTCAGTTCTTCAAACATTTTACATTTAGCAACCTCGAAAAGTTATTATTCATTTATTTGATTTATAAAATGCATTCATCACCTTGGCCCCTGGGTGTATTTACAACCGTGATGCAAATTTATTTAATATAGCATTGGTTGATTCTTTCCCGGCAAGTAGATATCCTCACTTCCCTCCTGTAGCCACCATGATTCAGCAGAATAGCCAGTTGGAACAGATGGACCATGCAACGGGGCTTTAAAGGAGAAATTTAAATTGTTGTTATACCTCAAGAGGAAATGAGTCTGTGCAAAGTATCTTTCTCTTGCTGGTCAGGTGGGTGGACTCTCCAACAAGCATGTACTACTTGGTCTAAACAGCTAAGGTTATGCATCCCTCATCTCCCGGAAAAAGAGCCAGGGCAGCAAAAAATAAATTTTGTAATACTTCATTTACATATTAAGCTGCCAAGAAACACTGCAGTGCAAGTGGCAGGAGCATTGCACAGCCAAGGTCTTTCAAATGTTGCTTTAAAAAATATTTTTTTTTGCAGACGTCAAGTTCTGGTGAATGCAGGATAATACGAGGTTAAATGTACATAACTGGAGTCATCTTGCTTTGGTTTAAATCCAGGTCTTTATAAGGTTTTTCTTCTGTAAAATGAAGATAAAATAGCACCTAATTCACTGGATTGTTGTGTGGATTCAATGAGATAGTGCATACAAAGTGTCTCTAACAGAAATGCCATATAGGAAGAGCTCAATAAATGTTGGGTTGTAGTTTTTCATGGAATTCATAATTAGAGAGTTGTCTGCCTTGGAGGAGGCCTAAATGACCAGTTTTGGGACACTATAACGCACATTAAAATAAAAATAATATGCTTCCATTGTTGAAATGTTTTCCCTGACTGATGAATATTGATGAAAAGTTTCTGGATAAATTCCTTGTGGAACTACCAACATACGATGACCTGACTGTCATGATTTTAGCACAGTGTCGACAATGATGTTGACATAACATGAACATAAAATCTCTGGGCCACACAGTATGGGTGAGTAATGCTGACCACCCTCATAAGCCATTTGTATCATTTCTATCTACCCAATAAGAGATGAAATACATTTTATGTATAAGCAGAAGTTTTCATTGCAGCACTGTTTACAATAGGCAAGACATGGAAACAACCTAAATGTCTATCAACAGGTGAATGGATAAAGATTTGGTACATATATACAATGGACTATTACTCAGCCATTGAAAAGAATGAAATAATGTCATTTGCAGCAACATGGAGGGACCTGGAAATTATCATAGTGAATGAAGTAAGTCAGACAGAGAAAGACAAATATATGATATCGCTTATATGCGGAATCTAAAAAAAATGATACAAATGAACTTACAAAACAGAAACAGACTCACAGACCTAGAGAGCAAACTTATGGTTACCAGGGGGGGAAGGGTGTGAGGGAGGGATAGATTGGAAGTTTGGGATTGACATGTACGCACTGCTATATTTAAAATAAAATGCCTTTCCATGAAAAAGAAAAAAAGTATTCCATTAGTTGTTCACAATAGGAATGAGTTTCATAAAGTGATTATTTTGGGGCTATGGGGAATATAGTAATAAGTGAGAAAGTTTAGAGGATATTTATTTTGTCCTGTGAAACATTTATTATTTTGAGGCAGAAGCCACTGGGTGAGGACCTAGGATATATAGTCTCTTTTATTCCCAATATTTTCCCTATTGCTCCATTTTGTGTCTGTAGGGATACACATCTGACTGAGAAAAGCCCTCTCAGCTCTAAAGGAATTCATGGAAACTGAGCCAGTCCTCAGACCCAGTCTATAGTCTGTGGTTTAACTGCTATCTGTGGGAAGATTGAGGGGGAGGGGTCAGTGTTCACCCCAGCATTCATGCCCTTGTTACTTATCTTTTGATTTGTTTACAACCCAGGTATAAAATCCTATTTCAGCATTACACATGAAGAAGGTGAAAATAAATTGAGTAATTGTGGCTTTGTTATTTAACTCCAGAATATTTATTTAAAAAGAGAGAAAGTTGATGTTGTCTGGTTATTCTTTGTATATACATTTACAAATAATTGTATGAGTACTGAATAAATTTCCACTTTTAAAATTTTAATTTATTTAGTAGTACTTCTATTTTTTTCTTGCTTCCATATCAAATGCAAAGTATACTCATATCAGTAACACCTCTCATTCAAATTCTATGATTTTTTTTATTGGGATATAAAGATAACTTTTTCCTACTTCCCTCATACAAAGTTGGGAATAATTAATTAGATAGATTTTTGTCAGCCATTTTTACCTCCAAGGGAACTTAGAGCCCTTTTCTCACCCCCAAGGGTTACCCCAAATGCTAAAACACCACATTCTGTACTCAAGAGGTGAGAGCACAGGTCTGGATTCACCAAAATGGCAGCCCATGTAGGAAAAGGGTGCTCTCTCCTTTCCCATGAGGCTATGTAATGCAGGCCTACAAACATCTTCCTTGGCATCTTTCCCCTTCCCTTACTCCAGAGAAAGATCTGGGGTATGTAGTATGGGAAAGGCCACTCTAGATTAGGAAAAAATTCTTGGACATTTCTTCCTCTTGGCTCTCTATATCTCATGAAGGAAGGCCCTTACTTCCCTTAGATGTATAGATTTGGGATTTGGGTTGGGGCTTTGTGTGAAGGTTGGTTCCTTAGATCCAGCTGGGAAATTAGATTCTTCCATGAGGTGTAGTGGGTCATCTCCCCGGAATTCTGTAATGGGATTTGGGGACCAGAGTGTCTTCTAGTAATAAAGGGTTCCTTGGCCCAGGTTTTTGAAGATTTTGTTGTTGTTGTTGTTGTTGTTGTTGTTAAGGGGTGGGTGGTGAGGGGTCAGAATTGGGATATTCCACAGCCCCTAGCCAGCTACCACCTCTTAACGTAAGCCGTATATCCTCATCTGTTGCTGTGTTGATAGTGAGCCTCAGCTCCTATGGAGTGGGGTGGATAGGTTTTTGTTTTCAGTGTCATCATTTGGGAAAATAAGACTAAAATTCACTGGTGATTATTATTTTCTCTTGCTCAGTAATCTTCAGAATATGGTTGGTCTGATTGTTTGATTTCTATTATCTCCATCTGTGTAGAATATAGGGCTCACTACTTATGTAAACAACACTGTGTAACTGAGCCTACAGAAGACAAACCAGTGAGGAGGATTTTTATTAAGATGGAAATGTCTGAAATATGTAGCCATGGGAATGTACATAACTTCTCTTAAAAGATGTCTGTAGGGTCTGCCTGGTGCTAATTCTCAGAAGAGAAGGCACTGAGTTGCATGTGAAATAAATTGTGGAAGATTTCTCTCCTGGAGTTTGTGACACTCCTAAATCCAGTAGAAGACAGAAGAAAGATTTTATGAATTTATGCAACAAAATATGTTTGAGCTTATCCCATGTCTAACAACATAAATATGAAGTAAAGGAAAACATCCTCAAACCACCAAAACTGCGTTTCTTTAACAAGCACTAGTTGGGAGAGGGTGTGACCCTTCTAAAGGGTTCTAGTCCAGACACTTACTGTAAAATGGGGTAATCAAATGTCTTCTAAATTCTCAGATTCTTTGGGGTGCAGTTGAGTTGTGGTTTTTACTTTAAATGTTCAGTGGAATGCTGAGATGAGTCCTATCCTGTATCTCTGTCAGCAAGAGGTTTCCCACCATGTGTATTGGAACTAGGCGTGTTATTTCTATTAATTCTTTTGCCATTACAGTAGCACTATGCTAATTCTAACAGGCTAGTCAGTGTCATATTTGTTCCCAGCTAATTTCATTCTTAGATTCTCAGGAGGTAGAGGAATGGGGAATGGTGTGATGATATAGCTGCCTTTCATTTAATTTTTATTGTTGTTTAGATGTTTACACCTATTAGAATGACTATAACCAGACATTTTATGCTGTGCTAATCTTTGTGGTCTGTAGGAGAAGACATATTTATGAAAATATGATATAATCTTTATTCTTTAGTGGTGGAAGCAATTTTTGAAGGGAAATTTACATGGAAGCTTAACCTATAACAAAAGATGAAAGTGAAGAGAGAGGGGGCCCTGTGTTTCTACTTGACCTCTTCCTTGCATGAGTCCTAAGAAAAGTTTTCCCCTAAGTATATAGCAATATTTTAAAGTCTTGGAGGGAGGTGAATTTGCTGAGATCAGTGTTAACCTCTTCTACATTCATTAATTTATTTAGTCATTCAGTATTTGTGGAAAGCCCTCCAAATGCCAGATTGTGTTGTCATGCTATTGTTGCTGATAACAATAATAACTAGCATTCATTGAAAGTTTATCGCATATATCAGGGATGGATGATCTCAATTCTCTTAATAATCCTATTAAGTAGTAACTATTAGCATCTCGGTTTTACAGTTGAAATAATTGAGGCTTAGAGGAGTTAAGAACCAGGGTTCAGGTCAGACAACTAGTAAATAGGAGAGCAAGAGATTTTTTACTCTGGTTGTTTGATTCTCAAGCCAACTCTTAGACATCATGCTCTCTCCCTATAATAATATCAAACACTAATTTTAAGGCTACTATGTTGCAAGGTAAACACTTGCAGATATATTCTGTTTTAATCCTCTCAAAATTTCTATGTCCAGACATTATTATTATCCCTTATTTTATGCTTAGGGGAATGAAAGCAAAAAAAAAAAAAAAAAAAAAGTCTCCCTATTGTCACAAACCAGGTGGTGGCAGAGTTAAGATATGAACCCAAAAAGCATATGTATGTTCTTAAATACCAGTCTCTAACAAATAAAAACAGTTCATGTTCTCAGGAATCTAGCTTATGGTAAGTAGAATTTAGATATAGACATCCAAATTTTAAAAATCCAGTATAAATAGATGCTTACCTCAATGGAGGTATAGGCAAATATTTTGGAAAATGGTAATTTTAGCCTAGTGCCCTAATGGCTCCCTTCCTATTTCTAACCTAAAAACAGCTTTTATACATTCTCTTTCATTAGCTCTGGATTCCTCCATTCTCTGCTTCCCACCCTTCACTTAAAACCTTTGGTAGCTTTTGGCTTGGTTTCTCTGATTTCCCTCCTATTGGCAAAATTTCCTCTTTGCCTGTCTCAGAAATACACATATTTTAACAATCGGCCTGCTCTTAGGTGCCTGCTGTATCTTCTCCTATTCCATTCTGGCCTCTCACCCAGATGCGTGATCTGCAGCTTGCCCCTGTGCCACAGACCTTTCCTTGGATGCAACACTCCACTCTGGGCCAGCAATTTTTGAGTAGGCTCTTTGAGTGGCCTTTTGCTATTCAAACTGTGGTTGGTACAGTAACATGCATATTACCTGGGAACTTGTAAGAAATGCAGAATCTTTGGTTTCACTTTAGACCTACTGAATCAGTCTGAATCTTAACGAGATCCCAGGTGATCTGTATCCTTGAGAAGCACTGGTCTAGTTGGTGAGATCGTACTGGAGTGTGGAAGAATTTCAAGTTCATTATGTACTGATAGGGAAGCTGTCACAGTGGAAGTAGTATTTTGATGATACTGCAGGAATGATAGGGGTTTTCCGGGGGTCAGGTAAGGACCGTATCTGTGTTAGGGTTCTCCAGAGAAAGAGAACCAATAGGAGATGTATATGAAGAGATTTATTGTAAGATATTCGCTCACATGATTTTAGAGGCTGAGAAGTCCCTCGATCTGCCATCCGCAAACTGGAGACTCAGGAAAGCCAGTGGTGTAGTTTGAAGGCCTGAGAGTCAGAGAGCTGACAGTATAGGTTTCAGTCTGGGTCTGAACTCCTGAGAACCAGGAGTGCCAATGGCAGGAGAAGATCAATGTCCCAGCTCAAGTAGCCAGGCAGAGTTAATTCAACTTTTCTCTTCCTTTTTGTTCTGTTCATGCCCTCAGTGGATTGAGTGATGCCCATCCACATTGGGAAGGGCCATCTGCTTTACTCGGTCTACCACCCCAAGTGCTAATCTCTTCTGGACACATCCTCATAGACACATACAGAAATAATATTTAACCAGCTGTCTGGACATATTGTGGCCTAGTCAAGCTGACACATAGAATTAATTATCACGGCATTCCATGCTGGAGAAACAGCATGTGCAATGGCGTAACTGGGGAACTACTGGTTCAGTTTTTCTAGAGCATATCATGTGAAAGAGATGGATATGGTGGCTTTAAACCATGGTTGTAGTGACACTCCTCCCATCAAGTGTACCTTGAATCTGGGTGGGCTTGTGACTGCTTTGTCCAGTAGAGTGTTGTATGTAGACGTGATACTGACTTCCAAGGCTAGATTATAAAAGGCCATGCAACTATTACGTGCTTATGAAACCCTGAGCCACCATGTAAGTTATTTGAATAACCTGAGACTGTCATGCTAATATGCATTAAGATTCATTGAAGGGTTTGAAAGGGAAACATGATATTCGCAAGACCATTGGCAAGGTAAGCTAGTTAAAAAGCTGTTGCAATGTGTTTGAAGAAAAATGATAAGATTTTGGACTAGGAAAGTGTTATTTGGAATGGAGAGAATAAATGTGAAAACCACATAGGAAGTAAAATTTTCAAGACTTGATTGATTAGATGTAAGGATGAGGTAAAATATCTCATTTGGATGTCTGGAGTATTGGAATTGCCATTTATAAAAAGGGAGATGCTTTGTGGGAAGAGAATGAGTGTATGTCTCGGGACATATCCAGTTAGAGACATATAGATGGCGGTTGGGTTTGGATTGGTACTAATTAATGTATACATCACAATTTCAGATGTACTCTTTCACTCATGCCAATTCTGAATAATTGGTGGTGGCTGTCTGGAAGGGTGAGTTGAAGATTCTGAGAGTGGTCTTGGCTTGATCAGTGATTGATGTTTACCTGGGGTAAAGCCAAAGGCAATGATCATTTGCCTGATGTATATATTTGCCAACTTTGATAGTAATGGTAGGAAGTGTCAAGATATTATGGTATTGAAAGGTAATGATAATCAAATCACGGTTCAGTGGGGGAACAACAACATTTATCTGTTTTGAAACCTTCCTGTACTTTGTTGAATATGATGAAGTCTGAAAAAGTATTCGTCTAACCCATCATTATTTGTGGCATGATGCTTTGTGGGGACTGACCCACTGTGATCCTGGATAAGCATAGGAGCTGGCATTGGTGAGGAAGTATCTTAGGCTTCCAGCTAAGTGAAAACAATGGGAAGAAGTAGAATCATGGAATTATAGAATTGGAAGGAAATTTGAAGTTGGTCATTCCAGCCCTCTCATTTTACTGAGAAGGAGATTGAAGCTTGAGAAGATGTGCCTTGCCTAAGATCACTTAGCTTTATAAGCTCTGAAATTGCTTTGAAATCTCTATAATAAATTTTTCTTCTTATGACAGAGCCAGTACTGGAAGCTAGCCTAACTGCACTGTGATGACATTGGCTTACAATGAACTAGATCAAGTGCACAGAAGAAAGAAATTACTATGTAACTGCCCAGGGTGAATCAAGGATTCCTTCCACATTGAGGATATCTGTTCCCACCCATGGCTATCAGAAGCTGGTCTGCTGCTAGCTGTGGAGCCCAGAAGATACCTTCAAATTTTCAGGGAAGGATAATAGATGGTTGGGAGAGTTTCCAGAATCGTGGTTTCTGTAGCATCTGTAGCCTCAGAACTTAGGAAGAGCAAGTAAAAAATGTGTTTTTGCAAAATGTTTTTCAGGATTTAAGGCCTAACCTGTTTAACAGATTGTCTTGCTTAAAAAACGTGACTGGTTTTAGCTGACACGTTGGATTTTATGAACTGATCGATCCCAGCTGACAGTTGTCAAGGCCAGAGGATGTTCCAAATTTGCAGTCCCCAAAGACCTTGAGTTGATTGGCTTAAAGTGGGGAAAGAAAGAAATGGGGGGAGGGTGGAGAAAATAGAATTTTATAAAGCTAATATAATTTTGAAAGTATTTGAAATACAAATATCCATTAGAACACACAAAAAAGTGAAACTAGTCTAAGCTGTATTCTGCTTTGTGGGTGGTTCTAATGCTTTCTAAGGTTGTAGGTGACCTCCTTCATCTTTTATTTGCTCCTTGTTGGATTTTCTAATAGTAAAATCATACTCATATTTAGTGAAAAGGGTGTCTATATCTTGACTGCTTCTAAGTTTGAATTATGTAGCTTCTTAAGAAGGAAGCTATGTTTTGAGTTCATGAAAGTATTCTTATTTTGACAAAAATACCAAGCGTCTATGTCTTAAGAAAGACATGGTGAGACCTTTTACTTGGATAGATTTTTGAGTTGTAAATGAGACAGTTGTTTGAAATTCAGTTTTTAAATTTTATTGTGAGATCTAAGTCCATATTTGAACGCTTTATTGTTTTTAACAATGATAATGCTAATGATACCACCATTTACTTTAACTCTTTATGCCTTATCGCCCATGATTTGTACCTATCGCATTGAGTTATAAAGGTGAAATGAGCTAACCTATGCAAAATGCTTAGAATAGTGCTTGTTACATACTTAATGCTTGATAAGTGCTATTATAATTACAAATCATAGCAATGTAATGCTACAAATAGTATTGGTCAAGTACATAATAAAACTCTGAATTAATCATTGAAGTGCAATTTAGCTAAAAAAACCAGTGATTACTCTTCAGAAGTGTACATGCTTAGTACTTTAAACAATGTCTAGAAAAGATCATCCATGATTCGTCTAACTATATGATGAGATTACAAATATTTAGTTTATGCGTGTTGGCATTTCCACCCGTGACTGCGTTTTGCAGTCCAAGTGGCCTTGGTGTACTGTGTTTTATCCAGGCACTGAGTTTCTGAAGGTGAAGCTCTGCTTAAAGCATAAGTTTCCAAAACATCAATTAGGTATTTAGTTATTTGGATAGGTGATATCTTTTTCTTATATTCCTTCCTATTGCTTACAGGGAGGTGGCTATCTCTTTTAATTATAAATCTACGTGGCCCCACTGGAAGAAAAGTCAAACACTTTTGATACTGAATTAAGTAAATAATGAGGGGGCATTGTCAGTGCTGCTAAACTAGTTACTTTAAGGGCAAGCATGAAATGGCAGCTTGCCCTTAAAGTACTGATACTGACCTTCAGTATTCCCTCGCTTACCCTGAAGAAAAATTCCCATTGAAAGGAAAATGTTACCAAATCTGTTGAACAATAAATGATTTAAGAAACTAAAGTATCTTGAGAACCACTGTCCATAAAGTACCCTGTATTAAGTGAGGTGTAGCATTATGTAAGTCAATTAATATAAATAAATGATTGGCTATTAAAAGTCTGTAATCTGTATTTTATTATTTAAAACACAGCTGATGAAAGTAAAATCAATGATGCAATTGTTAGAAGTATCATTACATAATTAGAGAGGCATTGGTTCAAATTGTATCGTAGCCATTTTTTGACTTGTGACTCTGAACTTACTACAAACTTCTTTGTGTCTAATCATGTAGATAATAAATGCTTGGTAGTGATTATTTTATTATTTGTAGCTAAGAAAGTCAAATTCTGAGAGTATGACTAAGTACATTTTATTATTTAAATGTAATGTCCAGATTCAATTGAAGCTTACTCTAGCAGAAAACCATAATATTTGCCACAGTCAAGGTAGTATTTTAAATCCCAAACTTCCTAGTCTCTCCTCCCCTTGCTTCCCTTTCCCTCGCCTCCCCTCCCTCTTCCTGCCTTCTCCAGCTTGCTCTAGCTCTCTGTCTCCCGGGCTGTCTCTCTCTATATATACACAAACACACACATGTATATTGGAAAAAGGTATTGACAGGAAAAGGAAAATTAAACCAGTTAATTATTGTCTATTGTACAAAAAGGGCTTAGATGTAATCATTTCTGGCAGGCACCATTAGGAAGACCAGATGACTCTACCACCCCTTCCAAAACTATTTCATATAAGAAATATCACAAAGAAACATATAGTAAATCTAATACAACAATGATTGGATACTTACTCTGTATGCTAGGTATTATGCCAATCAATTTACATTCAGCAACTTTATCAAATGGGTACTATTATTATAAATGTTTAAGAGATAAATAGAGACAGAGATTAAGTAAATTTCTAGGGTCACAGAGTTATAAACTAGAGAATTAGGATTCAAACTTAGGTTTGCCTCTGTGCTATAGTTAAACTCGCCAAATGATGGTTAGAGTGTATTAGAAAGTTAGAAGTTAAGAGAAAGAAGAAATCTACAAGCTGGAGTGGTCTGGGGCGTCTCATTGGAGGAAGTGTGAGGTCAGCTGTGTTTGGAAGGACAAATAGTATGGTATTCCATTTGAGAGGATGGCTGCAGGAAGAATACAAATGTGCAGAGGTTCACAATGCATTCTTGTATTAATCAGTTGACCAGTTTGACTCAGGAATGTGTTTAGAAGGTGAGTGATCAGAGATAAGATTTTCTCAGAGATAAGATTTTCTCTTTAACAGCTTTTTTTGAGGTATAATTGACAGTGTACAACGAATACTTAACGTGAACAGTTTGGTGAGTTTTGAACATATGTTCCTAACTGTGAAACCATCACCGCAATCAATATAATACCCATCACTGACAAAAGTTTCTTAGAGCACCTTTGTAATTTCTCCCTTCCAGTCCTCTTACCTTCCTACCTCTGGGTTCCCAGGCAACCGCTGATACGCTTTCTGCCACTATACATTAGTGTGCAGTTTTTAGAACTTTATAGAAGTGTTTTTGTCTGGCGGCTTCTTTCACTCAGGATACTTTTTCTGAGCTTCATATATATTGTAGTTTGTATCTATAGTTCATTATTTTTATACCTAAGCAGTATTTCATTGGGTGGATATAGCATCATTTGTTTATCCATTCACCTTTTGATGGGCATCTGGATTGCTTCTAGTTTTGGGCGATTACAAATAAAGCTACTGAAATATTAACTTAAGAATCTTTGTTTGAACCTATGCTTTCATTTCTCTTGGGTAAATAATTAGGAATGGAATTCCTGGATCATATGGTGTGAGAATGTTTACATTTTTAAGAACTGTTTTTCTAAGTGGTTGTACAATTTTACATTCCCACCGGCAGTGTGTAAGGGTTCCTGTTCCCCCAACATTCCCCATTACTCACCACCACTTGGTGTGGTCATAAAATGAAAGGATAAGTGGGAGGCAGACAGAGACTCACATGCCCAGTTGAGGAATTTGACCTTTCTACAAAGACCCATTAAAAGTTTTAGAATATGAAGGGGTAAGATGTTTGAGGTGATTTAGGAAGGTAAGTCTCATATGGTGTATGCAAGGTAGGTTAGGGTGGGGAAAGGCTGATGGTTGGGAATCCAGCTTAGGTGGCTACATAGGAGGTGCTTGAAATAGTTCAGGCATGAGAAGATAAATGTGTGAACCAGTGGGATGAGGGTGAAAAGGGGAAGGAAGAAACAGACACAAGAGGGAGTCTGAAGGAAGAATTAATGAGACAAGTTTTGTTTTTATTTCTTATAGGAATGGAAAGAGAACTTTACTTGCACTTTTCTAGCTTGAGAGACTAGGAGAAGTGTGACGTCATTAACAGTAACAGAAAAGTTGGAGGTATATTTTGGGGAAAGAGAATGAGTGGGATTTAGATATGTTGAATTTGAAGTGCATTCAGCTCTATCCCAGGATCTTTATTTTTATGTAGATGTTTACATACAGCTTCAATTCCACATGAATTTTAGGTGGCCACATAAACATATAGTAGAGGAACTTCGGAAATAAGTTAGAGACAGAAGCTTCCAGTGAGGTGGGGACCGGGAAGAAAAGAAGGATGTGGAAGTGGGCTGGGGTAATTTAAGGGGGGGGCGGCAAAGGAGCTGTGAAAGCATATATTTGGGAAACTTTCCCCCCAGAACTGTTCAGGTTGAGAACTGTGGATGCCCACTCCAGAGGTCATTCATGGTATTTCAAAGGACCGTTTCAGGGGTGGCTTTATTGAGAATCCTGTTCTGTTTGTGATTTTCATCATTTTCCAAGGTGGTAGGTGTTGAACTCTGTCAATCTCTGTCCAACTCTTTCTTTTTGGTTGATTTTCCTCAAATCTCACCATTGCTGGGAATCGCCTTGTCTATTTTTCTCTATTGGTGTCACCTAGGGTTATATAGCCAGGAATTTGATTCTACTGTTCTATCTTTAAAAGATGATTCCAGGATTCAAATCAATTGTGTTGCATGCAGTGCTACTGAGCATTAGGGAAACGTAATTTAAGATTTAGCTTTGGAGAAATTATGCTTTGGGCATTTCTTACTACATTTAGAATTCATATTTAAATGATTCATGCCAAAGAGAAGAGAAAATCTCTTAGATTTTATGATCCAGAAGCATACTTTATGGACTGCTGGCAAATTGTGTGTAGCAGTGAGGGAGTCAAAACACAGCACCCATCATGTTGCCATAGAACACGTTCCTGTGAGGATGCCTTGAATGATGGTGATGGTGCATATTTTGATGAGGACTTCCCACTCCGTTCCCACCCACAGCTAGCCACACATGCTGAGACCACTTACTTTGTCATGAAATAGTACTATAGTGATGCTTTTTAACAGTTTATAAGAGAGAAAGTGTTTAAGTGTGATTTTTTTAAAAAGAAAACATACTGTAATGATGCCTCAGGGGACATAATGAGCCATGTTGAATTCCTGCCAGTACTTTCATTCTAAAGCGGTTGATTTAAATATAGTGCTTTCTGTGCATTGAGACAAAAATAAAACATTTTGTTATTGTTGTTGATTCTTCTTCCTGTTTCTTTGTTTCAGATCGAACAACATTCTTTATGTCAGTATTAGCATTTCTTGAACACTCAGTATTTTTTACCTTGTGTTAGATTGAACACAACTGTCACTTGTCTCCCGATCCCAGTTTGTACATGTGCTTCTTAATGGCCTTTATGACCTTTGCTATGAGTCAGGGTATTGTTCTGATTTATATATTAATCTGTTTAGGTTCATTGTATATTAACATTTTACACTCACTAATTAGATTATCAGTCTGTGGGATTAGAGCATTATAGGTGTCCTTGCTTGGGTGCACAGAGCACAAAGCAGCATTATTAGGGTAATGATTTTCAGCAAGTTTATTTAGCCAACTTTGTCATTTTATAGTTTGACTTGTTTTGTCATCATTTCCAAAAGTTTATAATTGAGCTCAGTCTTGAAAAGTGCCCAAAGCAGTAGAGCATGATGGTTAGAAGCATGGACCTAGAATCAGACTGTACTGCTGGAAGCTCCTTCAATGGATAGTTTTTAAATTTTGACCGTTATTTAATTGTTCTTTAGTTTCCTCAGATGTACAATGGCAATAAAATAATAAATGTTTCAGTGGGTTGTTGGGAATAACAGTACCAGTACACAGGAAACTATAAGTGAATGTTAGCAAATAACAACAACAAAAACAAATGAATGAGAATCAACCAGCTCTGAGGCTTTAACCACAGATTTTCTTTCTGCGTGTAGGTAGGACAGCCATCCGTTCAGGGACACACCCTGGTTAAGTTCTTCAGCTTTCCTGAAAGACTGCTGAATCAGTTATCTGTTGCTGTGTAATACATCACCCGCAAACGTTAGTGGTTTAAAGCAACAAAAATGATTTTTTAAGATCTCAGATGGCTTCTGTGGTCAGGAATTCAGGAGTGGCCAAGTTAGGCAATTTTGGCTTGAGTCTCTCATGCCGTTGTGGTAAGATTGTGGCTAGGAGCAAGGAGCTCTTGAAGGCGTCTTCACTCATATGTCAGGTTGTGAGGACTGAGGACTCCAGTAGCTTGGGGCTGGAATAGTGAGGTCTCCTCAGACATCTCTTTGTCTGTGTATTTTCTTCGTGTGATTTTTCTAATATGCTAGCTTCAGGATAACCAGACTTCTTAAATGTTGCCTCTGAGCTCCCAAGATATGTATCCTAGAAGAGAGTGAATGAAAGAGGTGGAGACCATATTATCTTTCATGACCAAGCCTGGGAAGTCAGTGTTCCTTGCAACAGAATCTGTTGCTTGAAGCAGTTATGAAGGTCCACCAGGTTCAAAGTGAGGGAGCATAGACCCTCCTTCTTTGTGGAGAAATGTAAGCATCAGTCTTACAGTAAGAGAGAATATGGAGTAGGATGCATATTTATGTATTTTTGGAAAATAAAACATGCCACAGCTGCCAAGCCTCCTTGTACTTACTTAGATGGTTGTCTAACATGGATAACTGACTTTTAAGAATCTGGTTAAATAATACGGCTTTGAATTATCTGATGCTCTATGCTCATCAAAGCCTCAATTGTGAGAAATAACATTCAGGGAGGATTTTTAAAATATCCTGCCTTTTGTCCCTTGATTAAACTAGACCGTCAGAGAACTCTTTTAGTTCTTCTAGAAATGTTTTACCTGACTTGACCTTTGACCTTAAACCACAGGCATGCTTGGAGGAGGGTATAAGAAATGGCCATATAAAAATTACTGATGTACTGAATATAGAGTTGCTTAATCCTCACCACCCCCTCTTCCACTAATGTTCTTCTTCTCAGTTTTTATAAACATACTTCCTTAAATTATAAACCTATGTGTCTTCTTTGGCTTTACTCTTTACTGCATAGCAAATTCATCACCAGGTTTTCTTGTTACACCATTTGAAATTTGTATACTTTTTTCCATATATACCTGGAGATGATCTTGCACTAAAGGAGATCAAAAGCCCAGATGTGGTTTTACTCTCATTTGGGATTAAAATTTGTTGGAAAAATGCAGAAAAACGGAGCAGATTTTAAGGAGCATTTCTCATTGATTTTTCCCAATGAATTTCTTAGGGTCATGAACCACAAGCATAGTAATCATTGACCTGATATAATTGCATTTCATGTTGACCTAATTAACCATTATCTATCTTATTATCCCTGGAGTTAAAAAAATTTTTGTCACATTTACATAGAAACTTTATTGACTGTGACTCTAATTTTTTGGACTGTGGTATATAAGGTTGATAATAAGCATATTTCTTAGCTCATAGTACAATGCCATCATTGATCCATGCAAGGCTTATTTTTTAAAAATTTATTATCTTTATCTTCATTTTCCACTCTTTTCTCCCACACTACCATAGATAGCTATTCTAATTCATTCACTGTGTATCCTTTTATTTTGATATATACTCTTACTAAATCCTTGTTGCTTTGTATACATGTATTTTACATTTACATAAATGATATTCTGCTATAGATCTTATTCTGTTTCTTACATTAAAAATTTCACTTAGGAGTATGTTTTTAAGATATATCTAGTTTGCTGTGAGTAAATCTAGTCCATTGCTTCAAACTATTTTTAAAGTAATTAAAAGTTTCTTTTCACTTAACCTCAACTATTCTGCTTTTTTCACAAATTAGGGCAAAAATGTGGTCTATTGTTTTTTAAATGTAGTTTAAACTTACAGTTTATAAACTTAATTAAAGTTCATAATAGCTTGAAAAAGTATCAGTCACCTTTTTGCAATTGTGCTCCATTTGTGCTCATCTTTATATTTCAAACCTATCACTGAAGGGTAGCTATCTTTATTCCTAAGAGACTTCCTACTGTTCAAGATCCTTTATTTAACCCTTTCTTACTAAGCATATGTTTAAAAAGTATCAAAAGCAGTGGCACACTGAACTCAGGGATCTGACTGTTAATATCTGAAACTGATTTTAGGGCAGTATTTAATAAATACTAATCTGTGTCTGGCATTTTAACTGAAAAATTTTATAATCATGGGATTAAAGCATCAGCAAATATGTGTTTATTCATTCTGCTATTTACCACCCTCTTGACAACTGACATGGGTAAAGGAAGGTCATTTTCCCCCTTGGCTTGTCTTGGTGTATGTTTGCTGGCTTTGATTAGCAGCACGATGGAGCAATCTGAAATAAATTAGTATCAATGGAATGGAAATCTTAGTGGTTTAAGTATCACTATTAGTATACACGGCATGTCTGAAATTTTGCATTCCTTTCCTGGCTGCATCTCCTTGTTCCCAGTCTTTCCAAGGTTCTGTCAATAAAGTCCTAAGTAGTTGACTACTTGGATGAGATCTGGAAATCAAAAAGACAGTAGGATCATTTTGTTGATCTGATGAAAGTTCAGGTCTTGGTGGGTCCACGTTTTGAAACAGATTAGAACCTTAGGTCGAAAATGAAATTTACTTACTGTTCACCTTAGTCTTAAGTGGAAGAGTGTTACTTGCATTGGTTGTATCCACAGACAAATAAGACAGGTATTACTTAAAGATTTTGTGTGTAGTGTATGGGTAGAATCAAATGGCAGAAACACAGTTTCTTTTTGGTCTTGTACTTCCTAAAGCTCTACTAAAAATAGGTAGGAAAGGCAGAGAAACGAGCATAGGTTTAGTATTGTTGACATGAGTCAGTTGTTTGATTGTGCATGACAGGTTTTTCCTTGCCTGGTACCCTTTTTCTCTTTCCCTTCCTTCCCCTGCAGTTTTCTGTGCCCTCCCCTTTTCCCCTAGCCCTTCTGCTTGGCACAGAACTCTGGCTAACCATCAGTGAGGGATAGGTCAAGTTAGAATTGCTGATGGTGAACATATTTGTTAGGCAACATATCTGTTAGGCAAACATAAGAAGCCGTAAACACTGGCTGGCTGGCAAGTAGAGAGCTGATGGAAAGGACAGGGATCCTGTGTTTTCCCTAGTGCTCTTCTTACTCAGAAAGCATAGGTCATTAACAAGTGAGGAGATGTACCTCCCCTCCTCCTCTTTTGCCAGGAAAAACACAACCTTTGGAGAATAGGGGCATAATAAACTGCTGGAGTAAGGCCTTTCTGTGCCTGCTGGCACTTGAAGTCACCATTGCTGTGGTTAGTTTTGCTGCTCATTCTTGGTCTTCACGCGCATGACTGGCCTGATTTATCTTTCATTACTCCAGGGCTGCACAGCTCGGGAGGGTTTGAGTACAAAAAACTTTCTCCCGAGATTACTGAAAGGTCTTTCCCTCTTGAACGGAAGCAGAATTAACTTTTGATGGCTTTTGAATTTAAATGGAACTCGCACTGTATAGTAGCAGCCTTGTTTTACCAAAACAACGGCAAAAACAACCACCCCAACAGTAACAACAGCAACTTGGGACCAGAGGTGGAAGTTTAGGTTGCTTTCAATTGAATTTATGTTGTGTCACTTTATTTTTTAATAGATTTTATGATATCTATGTCAACCGTGCAGCCAGTTAGAAATGGGCTCCCTCTCAGATGAAGACGGAAGGTTTTTTTTCCCCCCAAGGAAAAGCTATGCTAGTATAAACATTCAAATTCTTAAATAATCAGACTCACCCATTAATCAGAATTTTTTAACCCTGTAATTTTATAAGAAATAGGTAAAAGGACAGTAAGTGCCTATCAATGATGACTTTATACTATACCCTTATAACTATAACCTAATGTCAGTGCAGCTCTACCTCTGTTTCTTAACCTCTGACGTCATAGTTACAGCACCAAAGTAACTGATTCCCAAAGGTGTGACCTCAGGAACCATAGGTATCTGAATCATCAAATACAGATTGAATTATATTCTCCATGCTGCAGTTAATAAATCAGGAAAATAGACTAATGCATTTATAAACATTTTTGATCCTGAGGGTTGAAATAGGAAGGATTTTTCTATTCATTTCTGACTTGACAAGAAAATCCAATGACCTAGAACATCTCCTTTCCTAAGAATTCCAATCAATTGTGGTTTTGGAGTATTTACATGGGGTTCATGTTGCATGAGCCGTATGGGATCGTATTGAACAGTCATATCCTCATACATCAGGGAATCTAAGTCTAAAGATGCTAGCTTAGTTCTCCAAAGGTGAGTGAGATTAAACTTTTGCCTTTGGAATCAGACCCATATATGTATTAATGTCACCAGAATTCAGTTCTCCCTTCCCCCACCACCCAGCATGGGGGAAATACCAAATCTACCCCAAATTTAGGCTCTTTGGCTTCCTTAGAGTTTCTCTCACTGGATTAACTACTTTCTATAGAGATAGTAAACCCCTAAGGAAGGTTGCATTTGAAGCCCATTACAGGATAATGTTCCAAGAAAATTGTTCTTTTGAAGTTTGATTTGAAACTCATGCTCCTCATTAATACAGGCAGCAGGAAGGCAGGAGACCTGTCTCTGAAAAGGGCTTGTTGTGAGCTGGGGAAGCAGCTTGAATCCTCAGCATGGATGTACATAGTTAAAAGCAAAGCCAGGCAAGAAATGAGATCAAGCCTGGAATTATGTATCTGTTAGTAATTTCAGATCCACATGACTAATAAGACAGCATGCTTGTTCTCTAGCTGTTTTTTAAAGACTGATCAGTGTAGAGTTGAAGCAGGATTTTAACTTTGGATTTTTATACTAATTTCAAGATTTTTCTTCTTCCTAAATGTAGCCTTGCAGAGATCCCTGTGAAATATTTGAGTCACAGCTAGCTATTTCCACATATCATCAGATTCTCTCCTCAACATGAAGACATAGCAGAGTAGGAAAGAATTTCTTTGGGGATAGAGCATGCTTTGTAGTTTTTTGTTTTTTAAGCGAAAATTATCTAGGCAGAACTTGGTTGTCAGTAAAGTTGTTTGTTTTGGTTGGCAGTCAGCATGTTTAGTCTGAGAGGCAGGGACTTTAGGCTCAGAGGTAAGGCTTGAAGATGCACTGTCTCCAAACTGAGAGGGAGCAAAGAAAGTGGTGGAACAAGGCAATGGTGGCTTCAGGTCTGTTTCACAGAGTCAATCTGATTTTCACTTACTCAGCTGGAATTGTTGTGAGTGTGAAATATGTTTATGTTTTTCTGTATATGCACTTGAATCTAGGCCTAGGTTTGTAAGTAGTACTTGGGGACCAGGTGGCAGGAACATAGCAGTTCTTCTTTTAGAAGCTGTAAGAGAGTTTTCCAAAGGGGAGAATGGAATGGATCCAAACCACTCTAGAGAACCCCTCCAGCTTTTTCCTTCTCATTTTCTCTGTCTTGTTTCTTCCATACTTTACTCCATTCAACAAATATTTATTTATGAAACAGCATGGTGATTAAGAGCAAATATTTCCATTAGAGAGATCCAAATTCCAATCTCTTAAGCCTCAGTTTCTTCATCACTAAAATGGGGATAAAATAGTATCTACAACAATGGTTATAATCAGGATTAAATGATATAATCCCTGTTGAATACTTAGTGTACAGTGCCTGGTAGATAGGAAATAATAATTATGTCACTTACTCTTAAATTTCTCTATGATCAAAAATAGATATTTAGCAATAAATTGCATAATTTACTAAAATTATTAGTATTAGTATTAAGCGTGGTTTCCCCCTAGAGGTGATTTCTAAATTGGGAGCAGCGGGAAACGGGGTAAAAACTTACGTGATAATTCTTTTGACTGAAGTTTTCTCTGGGAAATATGTGTATTTTCTCTCTCTCTCTTTCTCTTTTGGTAATGAATCTTCCCCACTAAAAGGAAGAAAGGAGACAGAAATTTCCTGTTTGGGAAATGAATAAGATTAGGGAAGGGGAGGGGGTCTCTGGAAGAGGAGAGATGGCATGCATTTTGGACCAGAGCCTGAGTGAGTTTGGGAGAAACCAGTCATGATGTTCAGCGTGAGCATATTTGAAGTTTGGCTGAAGAACTGACTCAAAGTTGGTGTTAAAATTGTTAAGAAGGAGAAGATGGCTCAGGAGCCCAGCAGGGCAGAATTTGACTTGCTACCTTCAACGAGTAGGCCGAGTATATCGTCAGAGGGTGGCTCAGATTCAGATGTTTTCCGATCTTAGCACTGAAAATTACTGAAAAAATTTGTGTGTCCTGTACTTGTAAAACAGCAGTAAATCATAAAATGTAAATTATTGCTGGAAATGAAATTATTTTTTTCTTTAGATTTTTTTTATGGACAAGTTTATTGAAGACAAACATTATTTTTGTGTGTCCCTGCCTTGCTGGTATCCTAAGCATGCATATAGTCTGTCTGTTGGATAGTAATGCAGCACCACTCTCAGTTCTGAAGCCGAAGTTGCGTTAGCAGAGACAGTCAGGCCCAGGCCACCTAGACTCATGAATATTCATCACACAGAGATGGCTGTCTTAGTTTGCATTCCCCAAATTGTTATTTCTAGGATCACCTTCCACATAAATTATTTGCATTCAAACCTTTATATAAGAGTCAGCTTCTGGAAGAATCCAACATTAGACAGTTTGTATCAGAAGTGGGGTACTAGGAAGTAGACCCTGGGATTAGATCACTAACTTGCCAGTTAGAGGCAAGGGCTTCATTGCTGAGGATGAGGGTACTGTCAAGACCTCTTGCTGGTCTGTAACATCACAGTTACTAATACTGTCACCTGTGGTGGATTGGGATGAGGTAGAGGTGAAGAGGGAGGCACTGGCTCATGCAATAACTCTGTACTTGAAATATGTAGGGCAGTGATCATGGTAAGACCGTGTAGTGAGGGTAGCTATTGTTAGTAGTCATAGAAGTCTTGAAGGAAGAAAAGAAACAGGCTCAGTTCAACCAAATATTGTCTTCAGATGTGTTGTGAAAGCCAGTCCTCCAGGATAGTTTTTAAAGAGAACCACATCTCCGGCAGTCAGAAAACAGACTGTGCTAAGAACCTGGTCCAAGATTTGATTGTAAGAATAGAGAAGTTACAAAGCAAGCTGAATTCATAGCCCTGGCAACTCTCCTACACTTAAGAAAAGGACCCTGATAGGAAAGAAATAGAACCCTAAGATCTGGGATTAGCATGTTTAGATGGCTGGGCTTGAGAAAAATCAGTACCTTAGATTTTCCTTATGCCTCTAGGCCAGAAGTAGTTGCTCGCTCTCTCATGTTAGAAGAGAATACGTAGGCTTTCATTGCCTAGAAACTACTAACAGAGGACATAAGGTAGATATTTTTCAAGTTGATGATGGTCCTTCACAAGCTACGCTCGTTCCTCTTCCCATGGCTTCCCATTGCATAGATCGATAATAGGAGTCAAGTCTCAGCCTGACTTGACTAGAGAATAGTCAAGATCTTATGCATCAATATGGATCTTCAGGAACTAGGAGAACATACACAGGGAATGAATCTTGAAGATACTAGAGCAAGAACAGCAGAATATAATGCTGAATAAAGGATAATTTATTGATATAGGGGAACTCTTCCATAACTCTGGATTTTATATCCTGGCATGGACAGTTGGAACTGGTTCTAATTCTCTTTAGCATGGCTGCATGAAGCTTGAAAACAACGATGACTTAGGGTGAGTGAGGTAGAGATGTCAGATATCTTGACAGAGTAATAAGGGTGGGACAAGAGGCCCAGAGAGATGGGCATGTTAGAATAGATGTAATATGCAAGAGTAGAGACCCATCAGCTGAGTGTTCTCTTTGAGGGTTACTGATTGCTTCATTCCTTGAAGTGAAAAGGAATGTGTTAGTGGGGGCAGGGTGGGATACCAGCATCATCAGAAGTTCAGTGGAGCTGTCCTCTGTAGACCAGCATTGATGATAAGAGATGCTTCTATGGAACTCAGTTCTCTAATGTTAGTGAGGATGATTTGATTACAGAGTGGCAGAGACCAGGTGTTGGCACTTAACTGTCAGAGGCAAGGTGGACATTAATACCATGATGGGCCATCCTCGAGGCTGGGATGGCAGCTAGGGGACCTTAACCCTCAGGTATCTGTGGAAATGACTAATATGCCATACTGTTCCTAGGAGTGAGATAGATGGACAGCCAACGGGGGCATTGCTAGACTTGTATCAATATAATAAAACAGAGAGACAGACAAACAAACTGTAGGTTAGCACAGGAATAATGTTAACTACTGCAACAAGAAAATTATAGTCCCTCAGTTTTGACCCAGTTTTTAGACTCAGAGCCTTTTGGTTGAACAGGATGCTAAATCCCTTCAAGGAAATATCTTGCAGTGTCACAGTAAGGATGTAACGTAGATATTCCCACATTTTTCCTCAAAGGAATGTGGCCATTAGACAGAATAATTGTACACCAGGAAAAGGGGAGGGCAGAGCTGGAGAGAACACAGCTGACAAGATCACCCATACTTACACCAGTTGTCAGTTCGGTGGTTCCCCAAACCACCTTCAGTTTCAATAATTCGATAGAAGAACTCAGGGAGCTCAGTGAAAGCTGTTATACTTACAGTTATGGTTTTATTATGGGGGAATAAATACAAAGTTTTAATATAGAGTTAGGTTTATTACAGGGAAAAGACACATTAAGGGAAGAAATACGTAGAGTCCAGGAGGATTCCAAACATAGAGGTTCCAGGTATTCTGTCTCCCGGTGTCCTGTCGTCATGTCCACAGTCATGGACAGTGTTAACTCTTTCTGGCAAAGTTGTATAACAATATGGAATATTGCCAACCAGAAAAGCTCACCTGAGCCTTGGTATATGGAGTCTTGGTTGGGTTCCATGGTGAACTGCCCGCATGGCTGACCTCAGTCTCTAGTGCTGCTGGAGGTAGAGCTGATACTGCATGATTCAGAGCCCCCACAGTGAGCCACGTTGATTAGATTGGTGTGGTCCAAGGAAGGCCCTCAGCAAACAGTGACACTCCTATCAGGCGTGACATTCCAGAGGCTTAGAGATTACTTCTCAGAAGGCAAGGGCAAAAGCCAGATTTCTCTTTGGGCAAGGTTAAATACTTTACTGTGCAGAAAGTATGCAGAACTTTTAAGGACAGTGGGATATAGGGCTGAGCTGACACTAATTCCCACAATGTTCTCATGGCCCTTGTTAGAATGAGGACTTGGGAGGGACAGGTGATTGATAGAATCCTGGCCCAAGTTCATGTGACAGTGGATCAAATGAGTCCAAAGACCAATCTATGGTTATTTACCCAGTTCCTGAGAACATAAGCAAGATAGATCTACTTATCAGCTGGTAAAACCTTCACATTTGTTCCCTGACCTGGGTTTGGAGAGCCCAAAGCGACAAATATCCTGGATGGTATGATAAGACGTATGTGTTAGATGGTGGAAGATTTAACACTGCAGATATTCAGGAGCTTTCAATATCAATAAAATTTTTGTGCATCTTTTGGTCTTGGGCATACTAGGACATGCCTTCCAAGTTAAAGGCAAGTTATTGCACCTTGTACCTCCCATCACTAAGAAAGAGGCCCAGTACATAGTCTGTCATAATAGGAAATACTGCCTCAGTCTAATTATTGGGTATCTTGGAAGGCTGCACGTTTTGACTGAGACTCAGAGAGGACTCTGAAGCAAGTTCAGAGAGTAGTGTAAGCAGCCTAGCTATCTGGAGTATATGACTCGGTGGATCCAATGATACTAGAAGTATCTAGTCGATTAAAATGTTATGTAGGTTCCCTGGCAAATTTGGATAGGAGAGTTGTCATACAGACTCCTAGGGTTCTTGGAAAAGCTATAATGCCTCTGGCAGAGAAATAACCACTTTTTAAAAAGCAACTAAATCCTTGAGTTAGGGACACCAAATTACTGTATTATTTGAGTTATACATCATGAACTGGGTATTATCAGACCACAAAACCGTAAGGTTGGGCAGGCCCACGCATATCTGGAGGATTAAGTAGGTTACACAAGGAGGCGGCCTACATTTCATGTCACCTACCCTTGCACCTATCCCTCAGCTGTCAAAAGAAGGAAAACTCTGGGCCTGGTTCATAGACTGATTTGACAAGTTGATGCAAACTGAAAATGGACTGCTGTTACTTGACAGTCCTATTGTGGGTAGTCCTGAAAGATGGTGACGAGGGGAAGTCTTTCAAGAGGGTATGTCTTTGAGCAGTACACCTGGTAATTAACTTTTTGAGGAGGGGAAAACAATGTAAGGTAAGGATATACATTGACTCCTGGGCAGTGGCCAGTGGTTTGGCTCATTGCTAAGAAGCCTAGGTGAAGCAAGATGGACGATTGAATACAAGAAGTTATGGGGTACAGATATTCAGAGGTCCTGTGGGATTGGGCACAAAATGTGTGGATCTTTGTGTTTTACGTTTATCCTTAAGCATCTACCTTAGCAGAAGTCAGCCAGACTGTCCTCATTCAAACCAGTGCTTCTTGCTCAATGGACTTGTTAATGGAGTAGTCATAGGACCAGTAATGAAGGATATGCGTGAGGTCCAATAGCATTACACTTCCTATCACCAAGATTATTCTAGCTACTGTAGCTGTTGAATGCCTGACCTATCAGCAGTGAATGCTGAATTTCAATATTTGCAATATGTGCTTCTGCCTCTATAACTTTACCCTCTGCTGAATTAGAGACTCTGGTATGCTTCAACTAAGGGGCACAGTAAGGATTCCATAAACCTAAAGCTAAAGCTGTCTACTGGTAATTTTGGACTTCTCATGCTGATAGAGCTACAGTCAAAGAAAGGAGATACTGTACTGGCAGGGGTAATGACTCTGATTATCATGAAGAGCTAAGATTGCTGCTACATAATTGGAGAGGAGAGAAGTATGCCTAGAACATAGAAGGTTCGCTGTGTTGCCTTTTGGTGCTTCCATGACTAGTGATAATTATGACTGTGCAATAGCATTAGTCATGGCCTGACTAGGGCCTGGTAACAGGAAGCTCATATCCCTCAGGAATGAAGATCTGGTTAACCCCACTGAGGGGGAAATTAAGCAAAAGTTGTAGGCAAGCTGAGAGGAACATAGAATAGTTGTACTTTTTTTTAATTTTAGAAATTATAGCTTGTCCCACCTTGAAGAATTAGGAACAGGAGAGTGGAAAATAAACAAGTGACATGACTAGCTCTCAGTGGTGGAAGGGAGTGGACTATGGCAGGTACTTTGAGTGCCCTGCCTGGGTTTTCTCACTGTTTTCATACATTCTGATGGTTTCCTGATGTAAGCACCTCCAGCTCTCTGCCTGAATCTTTCTTTGGTCATGGGTGTGATTAGGTCATGCCAATGGAGATGGGACTAGAAGTGCTGGGGACCTAACACCCCTAGGACAAGCACTTAACTTTTGTTGGACAGGAATTCGTGTGTAAATATCCCACTTCTTTGCCCCTCAAATGGAACAACTCTGAAGTGGAACAACCGCCGAGGTCCCCAGCACGGCTGAGCCCCAGTCGCCCATTGTTCTCAACGTGCTCGTCAACGCATGCTGTGTTAGTGTCTTTCTCGGTGTTACTGCCCTACTATTGTTGTTGCTGGGAGTACCTACCAAATAAATTACTTGTACCTAAATCCTTGTTTCCCATATGCTTCTATGAGCATTCCCTGTAAGAAAATGTGCTTTTAATTTTTGTGTGATTTTTTATTATTTATAATTAAATAATGGATGAGAGCCATGTATCCATGTGTCCTAGGTAATGCTGGGTGTTCTACAATGAATGACATAAACCTGTATTGTGCACTTACCAAAATTTTACCTAGCTCAGGGGTTGCAAACTCAAATGCACACAGGGAATAGTCAAGTAAGGAAAATGAAGTCTGAGTCAGTGGGAAGTAGTGGGAGCTGTGATGAGCTGGAGAACACATGTCAATTGTTAGCCATCCTTCGATTTTGTTTTCCTAGAGAAATAAGGGGGCATGGTTTTTATGTAAAATTCGTGAATTTTAAGTTTTGGCAACTAATTCCAAATTATAAAAATCTCTATACAAATCTTCTGTGGGACTTAGCACAGAGCACTAGCCATTTGCAGTCTCTGATCCCACCTAGTCTTCAGAATTTGGGCAGATATTCTGACACTATTTTGGTTGGATCCAGCTTTTTGCGTAGTTTTATTTTGAAAGTATAACTTAATTTAACACTTATAATTTAATTTAATGAAGAAAAGACAGTTCATCGTCTTATGTTAATTCAGGTTGTCAAAGCAAGGGAGCCAAATTTAGAAGAAACTTTCTCTTAGAAACCCACCTAAGGATTCCCTGTGCATTCTTAGTTTATGTGTTGTATATCCGAGAGGACAGATTGAGTCATTGCTACTGATCCCCTTGGAGTATGGCTTAATGAAGAGTTGATTTAAGAAAACCTTGGCTACCAATATGAGCTATTGTTTTACTATTGTATATAATATATATACAATTAGGTGTGAAAACATAGAGTTACTAATGACTGACTGCCTAAATCCAAGGGGTTAAATCAGAGCAGGTTTCTCATTATGTTTCTCCAATTTTAATTGTCAGGTGGGGTACTGGGGCTTAACAGATTTTCCCCTACTGTGAATTAGGGCATGTTCCAGAAAATGCTGATTTATATTTTTATAATATTATTCATAAATGAACGAATTTTTGATCAAGTATATCAGAATGGCAGGTAACTCTAAGTTTCAAAATTGAAATTGTTACAGTCACTGAGTAATGCTGAGTGTCTCTTCCAGGATGAACCCACATTCTTCTGCCTATTCCTGTCTGTGTAAGTGCTGTTCAATAGAAAAATAATTCAAGACACATATATGATAACATTTTTCTAGTAGCACATTAAAAATGCTAAAAAGAAATAGGTGAAATTAATTTTAATAATGTTTCACTTAACCCAACATAACAAAAATATTACTTCAACATGCAATAAATATAAAAACTATTAATTATATCTTTTGCATTCTTTTTTCATACCAAGTATTTGAAATGTGGTATTTTACACTTAAAACATATCTCAATTTGGACTAGCCTCATTTCAAGTGCTTGACAGTTACAGGTGGCCAGTGGCTACCATACTGATCAGTCCGCATTTAGTTCTCTATACGTAGAGTTAGTCACATTTATCCCAGAGATCATGAAAATATATTATTTTATTTTTGCACCCAGGGCGTGGCTGCTTGGTGTTTCATGTCAAATGGTAATAATATGTTCCATTCCATAAAAGTGTATCTTAAACAAATTTTGTAAAGTCCTTAAATTAACAAATATTTTATTTTTAAGACTATAAGCAAGTGGATGGTTGGGGGATGATGCCGCTTTAAATCTTGCCAAGGGTGGAAGAACCATGATACCTTTAGAAGAAGGCAAAACAGCATCTTCCTAGGTTTTATTGTGAATAGGTCTTCCTGATTTCATTTTCCATAAGGCCTTAGGTTCCTCTCCTATGAATTCTCCAAGCAGGGTTTTTAGGAGCATAACCACTATGGTTTGAGAGGGAGTACTTTAGCTAAGGGATTTAACTGGTCTATAGTAAGTGCTCAATAAAATGTTATTGAAAGGAATAGAATGGACTTAACGGTTAATCACCATGGGTGTTAGCTTTCTATCGTTGTTACAGTGAAACCTTAGGGATTAAAACAAATTTTGTTTTCTAATAATACTGATCTCTTTAGTGATTAAGTTCAAATGGGTATAATACAAATAAAAAGTGGATTTTATTGCATAAAGATGTGCCACCATTAATCTCGGAAGGAATAGTTGAAATCTCTTGTGAAAGTTAAGTAGTTTTGATAACCGCTAGTTGTCACCTTCTAGCTCAAGGGTTGTTGGTGTACAGTTTACATTTCAGTATTAACTATATTTTATTCTGTTTATATTTCTCTGGAGCTCTTTACAAGCAGAGGAGAGCTTTCCTCTTTAGTCCTGGTGTTTAGATTTTAAATTGATGGTTGTTGAATGAATGAACAAATAATCATTTTGCTCTTTATTTGTTTTAATCTTTAGGTCTTTTTTATTTTATTTTAGTGTTACCTGGGATGACAAGGGAGGTTGCATCTGCATCTGACTCTTGCTAATCTAAATAATGTCAGATCATTACTATTGACTTTTAGCAATACAGTAAATTTCTAGATCCATTCCTTTCATGTTCATATAAACATCTTTTCTTTCAATTTGGGTTTTTTTTCCTCAATTGAACTTTTGCTCTTGTTATTCAGTACTCTAGATTCCTCTCAAATCTCTTTTATTTTCCTTAATTAAAACATCATGATGAAGCATAATGGTCTAATACATGTGTATATAAAACTCCAGACTGGTCCACAGATAAGATTTCAGTTTCATTTCACTTACTTTGAATTCCTCATGTTTAAAATTAAAATTAAAACCCAATATAGCTCATATATAACAAAGAAGAAAAATAATCCAACTTAATGGTCTTACAATAGCCACATCAAATCCAGAGTGGCTAAAGTCTATTAAATTCTAAAGATTTGACAGGCTTAAATTTTTTTTTTCTCTTTCTCAGACTGTATCACTTAATATGTTTTGTGTGAAGAAAGTAAATGACACATGGAGTCTACCTTAAATGCAGAACTGAAGGATTTATTTTTATTGCCCACAGGGCAAGTATAGAATGCGTGGGCAGATGTCTTATATTTTGCTGATACTTCAGTTGCTGAGGGAGATGACCACCACCTTTGAAATAATTTTAAGGACGTTTTCAAACTTGATCACAAAAACTGACATTTAGGAAATAGAACTAGTCTATTATAGTCTGAGGGAGTGGAGAAAGCAGAGACAAGCCTAAAAAGAAATAGATTGTTGTGGCCTAAGTGTCTGGTAGAGTGATCAGCTCTCAATTATCCATGGTATTGAGAGCTGGAGATTCATAGATCATTAATGTCTACTCATAAATCTGAAGCCTCAGTTTAATAAACAGTTTCTGTATCCTCTTCTATGAGAACTGCTAACAAGGAGTGGGATAGACTAGTTTGTGTTTCAGCAGATTTTACTTCTCCTGTCCAGCTTTGGGTGAGGTCGCTAATGAGCAGCTCGTTCAAAAGCCAGGAGCCAGAGGGAAAAGGAGACAATGACTAGCAGAGTCCACAACTGGATAATTAGCCTCAGAATAATAGAGAGTAAACTATATGTCCATTAGGAAGAGAGAAACAAATACTCTCCTTTGTGGTCCTTCCTTGTTAAAAAATATCTGCCCTCTCTCCTCAGAATCTTTTCATTTAGAAACATGTACTCTGTTTATTCCAGTGGGTTGAAAACTAGAAATAGATCTCATGTAGTATCGCGGTTAATTTGAAGAGCAGCTTACTTTTTAGCGTTAGCAGCACTTGGGTTCTGCACCTTCCTGTGTTAACAGCCCACATCATGGCTGGTTTGGTTTGGTTTTGCTACCCCACCATCACCACAATAAGAGTAAGTGATGCAATTTACTGTGAAGGGATTCCCTATTGAGAAACAACTGGCGCCTGAAAGCCTTTCCTGTGCACGTATAAAGGCAGTTAAACATTGTTTTTGCCTCAACACAGGGTGAAATTCCAAAATACCACAGACAGAGAAAGCCATGTTTTGCATTTAAGGATAGAGGCAGTACCGCATAATCTATGTACATTCAAGTAAACATTTTCCCCGCTTGAACAACTGCTCCATAATTAAATGTAAATGCCCCATTCCGACATAGTGTATCTATGCTCAAACACACCAGTAATATCCCCACGTAACTTTCTGGCATTCACTTCTTTCTCTCTGTCTTAAACTGGATGCAAAACTATAAAAGCATTCCTAAGCAGTCATGCAGTTATCTCAGGTCTTTGGCCTACAGCCTGATAGAAGCTAGACCATGTCTAAATGAACTCAGACTCCAAGCAAATAAGAGACATAGGCACTTATGACATGGAAGAGAAAAATCTGAATATTGAAACTGCTTCACAGTTCTTCAATGTAAAATCAATACATTGGAGGTTCGAGTGGAAGGATTACAAAAAGTTTAAAGGGCTGATATTTTAGGTTTATAAGTAAAAACACTCAGGCACATTATTAAAAAAAAAAAACACCTATATATCCCATTGCTTTTTTGTTAAAAAACAAGCCATGATGAAGATTCTCTGGTTATGAAAGATATTTTATTTCTGTGAAATTTTAATAGAATGCAAACTATCTTCAATAAAAATGCCTGATTAATCCATATGTTTCTATTCCATTGACTTTTTGAAAATATAATAGCTTCATGTATAATTGGAATAATCCAATTATAATTATAATTATTTATATATTTATAAATTATATAAATATAATTATTTATAAATGACCAAATTAAATATGGAATATTTTTTTCAAGGCCCCTCCCCACCAAAGGATCATATATATATATATTATATATATATAATATATATAATATATATATATAAAACAAAACTTTTAAAAATGGCATGTTTCACATTATAGATGGTTCTTGACAAAGAAAGGCAGAAATAGACAGTTTTTGAATGGACACATTTTACTTCTTTGACTTTCTATTATCTATTGCATTATAGACAGTATAGAAATTTATTTGAAGTGGATGGCTTTATAGGAGGGAAATTGATGAAGTGGAGATGGAAAGTATAAAGTTCTCTTTCATGAATTTTTTTGTGAAATTTTTTTTGGGATGAATATCCAGAGTTCTTTTTAAGTTGGGAGAAAATTCCTCTTTTTTTTTTTTAAGTTTAAGAAAGTGGCTGTCACTAAAGGATAGTAGAAATGAAGGAGATTGTGTTAAGAAGGACTAACTGAGGGAATATGGTGGGGAATGAGATTCAAGGCAAAGGAGGGAGAGAAGACAAGGATGAACAAATGATGCTGCAAAGACAGTTAAACCTTGGGAGACGGGAATTTGATTGGAAGACCTTGATGATGTAGAAAACATCATCTGAGAAAATGAGCAGGGCAGAAGTAGGGTGAAGGCATTAGGATGGTAGTGAAAGTTTAGAACGCTTATTTACAGAAATGGGTAAGTGACCTAGCCAGAGAAAAAGACAAAAATTTAATAATGTCACCTCAGGGTCTCTCTGAAACTTGGCCTAGAGGTAGAAAGTTGGATTGATCTATGTCAGGGGCCTCGTCAGGTAAATGCAGCAGGAGAACAAAGATGAGAAAAAATAAGGGTGCTAATAATAGAGGCTGTAAGATTTGGAGAGAGCTGAGTGGGGAAGACAAAAGGGAGGATTTAAGAGACTGAGATCTCAGTGAAGTTTAGGTAGGTTTTAGTGGGAATGAAACAACAAGTTGGGAGATTTTCTTCTGAGTAGGATACTGATGTTTAAGGTTTTAGAGGAGGAACTGGGTGATGACAAGGGCCAGTATACAGCCAAGACAGTGGGTTGCCTCCATCCACATTCTCTTACATACATATGGAAAAGATCAGGAAGGAGGAACTTTACGTTATCTGCGTCCTTAAAGGCATCATGGTACAGCACACTGGAAAAGCACTAGAGAGACTCACGTGGGTCCTGGCCCTGCTGCTACACAATTCTGGGTCTCCTCTTTGATAAAGTGGAGATGAGTATATCTTTTAAACTCCTGTTTCAGGTATGCCATGAAGAATAAATTATGTATGTGCAAGTTCTTTGAAAGCTGCAAAGCACTATATATGTATTAAGTATCGTTAAGGAGTAAATTTTTAAATGTAAAAGTGACCTCACTGTGAGCTGGGACAGTTGGGAAATCTTTTAACAAATAAGATAAGGATATTCATTATTGGAACTTAATTTTCAGATTCTGAGACCCTACCTTGAGAGTCCTTTGCCTGAGCCTTGCTTCCTAAACTCCCCATGACCCCCAAGTGATGGTTAAAGGCTTGTTAGAAACGAAGGGATCACCTGGAATTAAAATCCCACCACCCATTCGCTTGACCCAGAGTACTGCCATTGCCTGGAAATTCTTGTTTTCACAGCCCAATTGCTAGACCAGGCCCTGATGTATAAAGTTTTTGGCTTGGATTGAGCCCAATACGCTATTGGTCAGTTTTACTTGGATTTCAGATTATCTTCCTTGAGGTCAGCCACACAGCCTAGTTTCCAAAAACTCTGGTCCGACTCTCTCCATGATTTCTCTTCTTTTCCGGCTGATCTGATGTGAAGATTTCAGTGAGCCTTATCATGATCCTGTTACATTGCTATAGCATTAGAAAATGATTGAAATGGTAAAAACAGACCAAGTAAAAATGACATGGATCAGTTTTATTTTGAGGGAGAGTGATAATTGAGGTTAAAACTTATTTTTTGAGTCTTTCTCAAAGTTTGTATTTCAGAACTCTCAGATATTAAGTTTTATCTGACGTGTAGTTTGATACAGGTATTGCTTGATGTGTAGTACTAATTTTCAACTGGATGGAATATTACAACATTAATTGTCTTAAGGTGTATTTTCCAAAGTAGTGGGAAAAAAATACCTTGTTATGAGAACAAATTTGGGATGAAATCATAAAAATTTTTAACCTTTTATAGATGGCAGTGAAAATAACAATGAGATTGCTTTCTCTGACCTGTTCTGTCTGATAGGCAATTTTACATTCATTTGCAAATGTAACTGCAGAATAAAACAATTATATTTGGTGAAACCCATATGGAGGCTGAGGCCTTGATACTCTAACCCCCTCTTTCAAGCCCCCCTTCTCTCCCTCCCTAACTTTACATATACAGAAACCATCAATAGATTCCAGCTGGCTATATATACTAAAATAGTTCAGAAAAAGAAATTCCCAATTTGAAAACCTTTCTAATGATCTGTTTGATAAAACCATGGAATGATAAGTCTCCCATGGAAAAAAAAATAAAAAAGGCCTAGCCAAGTTTTATGCTGATGAAGAGAAGTTTAGATGTCTCTTGGACCTGCATCTAATAACAACAATACCACAGTTATTAATAGCAAGACCTGTGGAGCTAAATGTTACCTCGCTGTCAGCAAAGAATGTGCTTGCTGCAATGTATTAGGCTTTTCTTTGACAAGTTTAAGATGCCATAATGAAGCAGTTGCATGGGACAGACAGATAAAGTAAATCCATCAGATAAATCAGTTCTTTGTCCTATGCATGCTTGTATTCAAAAGCGAAGTCCATGAGGGGAATGGGGTGGGGGGAGATGTCTTTGTTATAGTTTTCTAGACAGTTTTCTCTTTTGTATGGTCCAAGTCTTTGTATATATTCTATAAAGTATGATAAGGCTCAACAAAAAGATTTGTAAACTGTATAAAGTGCTTTGCAAATAAAACTTTAGGAGTAAAAAAGCAATAATTAAAGCAGATTCCTGGGTCTGATATTCAGTTATGCTATGGACCGAATTGTGTCCCCTCAAAATTTGTATGGTAACCTCCAATGCGACTGCATTTGAAATCACCTCTGAGGAGATGATAACAGTTTAATGAGGTCATAACTCTAATCCCACAGGGCTGGTGCCCCTTCCTCTGTGCACAACTTGGAAAGATTATGTGAGCACACTGAGAAAAGGTAAGGAAGCTGGGAAAATCTGCAAGCCAGGAGGAGAACTCTCACCAGAAGGTGAATTGCCTGGAACCTTGATTTTGCACTTGTAGCCTTTAGAACTATGAGAAAATAAATTTCTATTGTTTAAGCCCCCCAGTCTATGGTATATATTTATGGCATCCTGAGGTAGTACAGATTGTGGTACTGTGATATGAGGTACTGCTGTAAAAAATCCCTAAAAATGTACGAGTAGATTTGGAACTGGGTAATGGGTAGAGGTTAGAGGAATTTTGAGGTGCATTTTTTAAAAAAATCCTAGATTGCTTGTGGATTGAATCTTGGTAGAAATATGGCCCTTAAAGGCCATTCTGGTGAAATCTCAGACAGAAATGAGGAACAGATTATTGAAAACTGGAGGAAAGACAATGTTTGTTACAAAGTGACAACTTCGGTGAACTGTGTTCTAGTATTTTCTGGAAGGTAGAACTTGTAAGCCATGAAATTGGATATTTAGCTGAGGATATTTCAGAGCAAAATGTTAAAGGTGTGACCCGGGTCCTTCTGTCTGCTTACAGTAAAATGTGAGAGGAGAGAGAGAAATTAAAGAAGGAATTAAGTAAAAAGGGAATGAGAATTTAAAGATTTGGAAAATCCTCAGGTTGTCCATGTTGCAAAAAAAAAAAAAAAAAATCAAGTGTGTTCCAAAGAGAACACCAGGGGTATGGCTGGACTATGAATTGATAAAGAGATTATGGGATTTTACAAGTAGAAACCCTGCCTGTTTGAACTGAAAGGGGACAAAGATGGGACAAAATAGAAGGACGGAGGGCTCTTAGATTCTATGTGACAGGATGATAGAGCTGTTCTGCTGCCCACATGCTTTATCATTCAAGAAAAGGGAAGAATGACTGAATCATCTGAAGATGATTCAGAGATCATCAGGGCTGCCACTCCTACCACATGTCCAACAGGCAGGGCTTATTCCTCTTGTTTCCTCTTCAGTTTCGGCAGATCAGAAAATCCTGCCCACTGCCTCAGGGATATAGCCCTTGCTGAGCGCTGAGGGGGCCGAGCTGCCCTAGGAGCCATGGATTTGATTCTGCGACTCAGTGAGCCTAGAGGGCAGAGCATTGAACCAGAGAGGATTATTCTCAGGCCTTGAAATCTAATGGAATTTGCCTTGCTGGGTGTTGGACTTCCTTGGGACACATCATCCCTTCTTTCTGATTTCTCTCTCTGCACATAACATGTCTGGTTTCACAGGTTCATCTCTGGAGAGGAATTTTGCCTAGGGATGAATCATACCTCGAATCTCAGCCATGTCTGATTTAGATGATACTTATTTTATATTGTTTTTTTTCTTCTTTACATATTCTGTTGTTTTTTTAAAAATTGAGTATAGTTGGGGACCTTCAAGATGGCGGAGGAGTTAGATGTGGAGATCACCTTCCTCCCCACAGATACATCAGAAATACATCTACATGTGGAACAACTATTTTTATAATATTATTCATAAATGAACGAATTTTTGATCAAGTATATCAGAATGGCAGGTAACTCTAAGTTTCAAAATTGAAATTGTTACAGTCACTGAGTAATGCTGAGTGTCTCTTCCAGGATGAACCCACATTCTTCTGCCTATTCCTGTCTGTGTAAGTGCTGTTCAATAGAAAAATAATTCAAGACACATATATGATAACATTTTTCTAGTAGCACATTAAAAATGCTAAAAAGAAATAGGTGAAATTAATTTTAATAATGTTTCACTTAACCCAACATAACAAAAATATTACTTCAACATGCAATAAATATAAAAACTATTAATTATATCTTTTGCATTCTTTTTTCATACCAAGTATTTGAAATGTGGTATTTTACACTTAAAACATATCTCAATTTGGACTAGCCTCATTTCAAGTGCTTGACAGTTACAGGTGGCCAGTGGCTACCATACTGATCAGTCCGCATTTAGTTCTCTATACGTAGAGTTAGTCACATTTATCCCAGAGATCATGAAAATATATTATTTTATTTTTGCACCCAGGGCGTGGCTGCTTGGTGTTTCATGTCAAATGGTAATAATATGTTCCATTCCATAAAAGTGTATCTTAAACAAATTTTGTAAAGTCCTTAAATTAACAAATATTTTATTTTTAAGACTATAAGCAAGTGGATGGTTGGGGGATGATGCCGCTTTAAATCTTGCCAAGGGTGGAAGAACCATGATACCTTTAGAAGAAGGCAAAACAGCATCTTCCTAGGTTTTATTGTGAATAGGTCTTCCTGATTTCATTTTCCATAAGGCCTTAGGTTCCTCTCCTATGAATTCTCCAAGCAGGGTTTTTAGGAGCATAACCACTATGGTTTGAGAGGGAGTACTTTAGCTAAGGGATTTAACTGGTCTATAGTAAGTGCTCAATAAAATGTTATTGAAAGGAATAGAATGGACTTAACGGTTAATCACCATGGGTGTTAGCTTTCTATCGTTGTTACAGTGAAACCTTAGGGATTAAAACAAATTTTGTTTTCTAATAATACTGATCTCTTTAGTGATTAAGTTCAAATGGGTATAATACAAATAAAAAGTGGATTTTATTGCATAAAGATGTGCCACCATTAATCTCGGAAGGAATAGTTGAAATCTCTTGTGAAAGTTAAGTAGTTTTGATAACCGCTAGTTGTCACCTTCTAGCTCAAGGGTTGTTGGTGTACAGTTTACATTTCAGTATTAACTATATTTTATTCTGTTTATATTTCTCTGGAGCTCTTTACAAGCAGAGGAGAGCTTTCCTCTTTAGTCCTGGTGTTTAGATTTTAAATTGATGGTTGTTGAATGAATGAACAAATAATCATTTTGCTCTTTATTTGTTTTAATCTTTAGGTCTTTTTTATTTTATTTTAGTGTTACCTGGGATGACAAGGGAGGTTGCATCTGCATCTGACTCTTGCTAATCTAAATAATGTCAGATCATTACTATTGACTTTTAGCAATACAGTAAATTTCTAGATCCATTCCTTTCATGTTCATATAAACATCTTTTCTTTCAATTTGGGTTTTTTTTCCTCAATTGAACTTTTGCTCTTGTTATTCAGTACTCTAGATTCCTCTCAAATCTCTTTTATTTTCCTTAATTAAAACATCATGATGAAGCATAATGGTCTAATACATGTGTATATAAAACTCCAGACTGGTCCACAGATAAGATTTCAGTTTCATTTCACTTACTTTGAATTCCTCATGTTTAAAATTAAAATTAAAACCCAATATAGCTCATATATAACAAAGAAGAAAAATAATCCAACTTAATGGTCTTACAATAGCCACATCAAATCCAGAGTGGCTAAAGTCTATTAAATTCTAAAGATTTGACAGGCTTAAATTTTTTTTTTCTCTTTCTCAGACTGTATCACTTAATATGTTTTGTGTGAAGAAAGTAAATGACACATGGAGTCTACCTTAAATGCAGAACTGAAGGATTTATTTTTATTGCCCACAGGGCAAGTATAGAATGCATGGGCAGATGTCTTATATTTTGCTGATACTTCAGTTGCTGAGGGAGATGACCACCACCTTTGAAATAATTTTAAGGACGTTTTCAAACTTGATCACAAAAACTGACATTTAGGAAATAGAACTAGTCTATTATAGTCTGAGGGAGTGGAGAAAGCAGAGACAAGCCTAAAAAGAAATAGATTGTTGTGGCCTAAGTGTCTGGTAGAGTGATCAGCTCTCAATTATCCATGGTATTGAGAGCTGGAGATTCATAGATCATTAATGTCTACTCATAAATCTGAAGCCTCAGTTTAATAAACAGTTTCTGTATCCTCTTCTATGAGAACTGCTAACAAGGAGTGGGATAGACTAGTTTGTGTTTCAGCAGATTTTACTTCTCCTGTCCAGCTTTGGGTGAGGTCGCTAATGAGCAGCTCGTTCAAAAGCCAGGAGCCAGAGGGAAAAGGAGACAGTGACTAGCAGAGTCCACAACTGGATAATTAGCCTCAGAATAATAGAGAGTAAACTATATGTCCATTAGGAAGAGAGAAACAAATACTCTCCTTTGTGGTCCTTCCTTGTTAAAAAATATCTGCCCTCTCTCCTCAGAATCTTTTCATTTAGAAACATGTACTCTGTTTATTCCAGTGGGTTGAAAACTAGAAATAGATCTCATGTAGTATCGCGGTTAATTTGAAGAGCAGCTTACTTTTTAGCGTTAGCAGCACTTGGGTTCTGCACCTTCCTGTGTTAACAGCCCACATCATGGCTGGTTTGGTTTGGTTTTGCTACCCCACCATCACCACAATAAGAGTAAGTGATGCAATTTACTGTGAAGGGATTCCCTATTGAGAAACAACTGGCGCCTGAAAGCCTTTCCTGTGCACGTATAAAGGCAGTTAAACATTGTTTTTGCCTCAACACAGGGTGAAATTCCAAAATACCACAGACAGAGAAAGCCATGTTTTGCATTTAAGGATAGAGGCAGTACCGCATAATCTATGTACATTCAAGTAAACATTTTCCCCGCTTGAACAACTGCTCCATAATTAAATGTAAATGCCCCATTCCGACATAGTGTATCTATGCTCAAACACACCAGTAATATCCCCACGTAACTTTCTGGCATTCACTTCTTTCTCTCTGTCTTAAACTGGATGCAAAACTATAAAAGCATTCCTAAGCAGTCATGCAGTTATCTCAGGTCTTTGGCCTACAGCCTGATAGAAGCTAGACCATGTCTAAATGAACTCAGACTCCAAGCAAATAAGAGACATAGGCACTTATGACATGGAAGAGAAAAATCTGAATATTGAAACTGCTTCACAGTTCTTCAATGTAAAATCAATACATTGGAGGTTCGAGTGGAAGGATTACAAAAAGTTTAAAGGGCTGATATTTTAGGTTTATAAGTAAAAACACTCAGGCACATTATTAAAAAAAAAAAACACCTATATATCCCATTGCTTTTTTGTTAAAAAACAAGCCATGATGAAGATTCTCTGGTTATGAAAGATATTTTATTTCTGTGAAATTTTAATAGAATGCAAACTATCTTCAATAAAAATGCCTGATTAATCCATATGTTTCTATTCCATTGACTTTTTGAAAATATAATAGCTTCATGTATAATTGGAATAATCCAATTATAATTATAATTATTTATATATTTATAAATTATATAAATATAATTATTTATAAATGACCAAATTAAATATGGAATATTTTTTTCAAGGCCCCTCCCCACCAAAGGATCATATATATATATATTATATATATATAATATATATAATATATATATATAAAACAAAACTTTTAAAAATGGCATGTTTCACATTATAGATGGTTCTTGACAAAGAAAGGCAGAAATAGACAGTTTTTGAATGGACACATTTTACTTCTTTGACTTTCTATTATCTATTGCATTATAGACAGTATAGAAATTTATTTGAAGTGGATGGCTTTATAGGAGGGAAATTGATGAAGTGGAGATGGAAAGTATAAAGTTCTCTTTCATGAATTTTTTTGTGAAATTTTTTTTGGGATGAATATCCAGAGTTCTTTTTAAGTTGGGAGAAAATTCCTCTTTTTTTTTTTTAAGTTTAAGAAAGTGGCTGTCACTAAAGGATAGTAGAAATGAAGGAGATTGTGTTAAGAAGGACTAACTGAGGGAATATGGTGGGGAATGAGATTCAAGGCAAAGGAGGGAGAGAAGACAAGGATGAACAAATGATGCTGCAAAGACAGTTAAACCTTGGGAGACGGGAATTTGATTGGAAGACCTTGATGATGTAGAAAACATCATCTGAGAA
This sequence comes from Physeter macrocephalus, assembly GCF_002837175.3. Classification (NCBI taxonomy): domain Eukaryota; kingdom Metazoa; phylum Chordata; class Mammalia; order Artiodactyla; family Physeteridae; genus Physeter; species Physeter macrocephalus. The sequence continues at coordinate 130,501,023 of NC_041220.1, read as the reverse complement.
AATGAGCAGGGCAGAAGTAGGGTGAAGGCATTAGGATGGTAGTGAAAGTTTAGAACGCTTATTTACAGAAATGGGTAAGTGACCTAGCCAGAGAAAAAGACAAAAATTTAATAATGTCACCTCAGGGTCTCTCTGAAACTTGGCCTAGAGGTAGAAAGTTGGATTGATCTATGTCAGGGGCCTCGTCAGGTAAATGCAGCAGGAGAACAAAGATGAGAAAAAATAAGGGTGCTAATAATAGAGGCTGTAAGATTTGGAGAGAGCTGAGTGGGGAAGACAAAAGGGAGGATTTAAGAGACTGAGATCTCAGTGAAGTTTAGGTAGGTTTTAGTGGGAATGAAACAACAAGTTGGGAGATTTTCTTCTGAGTAGGATACTGATGTTTAAGGTTTTAGAGGAGGAACTGGGTGATGACAAGGGCCAGTATACAGCCAAGACAGTGGGTTGCCTCCATCCACATTCTCTTACATACATATGGAAAAGATCAGGAAGGAGGAACTTTACGTTATCTGCGTCCTTAAAGGCATCATGGTACAGCACACTGGAAAAGCACTAGAGAGACTCACGTGGGTCCTGGCCCTGCTGCTACACAATTCTGGGTCTCCTCTTTGATAAAGTGGAGATGAGTATATCTTTTATACTCCTGTTTCAGGTATGCCATGAAGAATAAATTATGTATGTGCAAGTTCTTTGAAAGCTGCAAAGCACTATATATGTATTAAGTATCGTTAAGGAGTAAATTTTTAAATGTAAAAGTGACCTCACTGTGAGCTGGGACAGTTGGGAAATCTTTTAACAAATAAGATAAGGATATTCATTATTGGAACTTAATTTTCAGATTCTGAGACCCTACCTTGAGAGTCCTTTGCCTGAGCCTTGCTTCCTAAACTCCCCATGACCCCCAAGTGATGGTTAAAGGCTTGTTAGAAACGAAGGGATCACCTGGAATTAAAATCCCACCACCCATTCGCTTGACCCAGAGTACTGCCATTGCCTGGAAATTCTTGTTTTCACAGCCCAATTGCTAGACCAGGCCCTGATGTATAAAGTTTTTGGCTTGGATTGAGCCCAATACGCTATTGGTCAGTTTTACTTGGATTTCAGATTATCTTCCTTGAGGTCAGCCACACAGCCTAGTTTCCAAAAACTCTGGTCCGACTCTCTCCATGATTTCTCTTCTTTTCCGGCTGATCTGATGTGAAGATTTCAGTGAGCCTTATCATGATCCTGTTACATTGCTATAGCATTAGAAAATGATTGAAATGGTAAAAACAGACCAAGTAAAAATGACATGGATCAGTTTTATTTTGAGGGAGAGTGATAATTGAGGTTAAAACTTATTTTTTGAGTCTTTCTCAAAGTTTGTATTTCAGAACTCTCAGATATTAAGTTTTATCTGACGTGTAGTTTGATACAGGTATTGCTTGATGTGTAGTACTAATTTTCAACTGGATGGAATATTACAACATTAATTGTCTTAAGGTGTATTTTCCAAAGTAGTGGGAAAAAAATACCTTGTTATGAGAACAAATTTGGGATGAAATCATAAAAATTTTTAACCTTTTATAGATGGCAGTGAAAATAACAATGAGATTGCTTTCTCTGACCTGTTCTGTCTGATAGGCAATTTTACATTCATTTGCAAATGTAACTGCAGAATAAAACAATTATATTTGGTGAAACCCATATGGAGGCTGAGGCCTTGATACTCTAACCCCCTCTTTCAAGCCCCCCTTCTCTCCCTCCCTAACTTTACATATACAGAAACCATCAATAGATTCCAGCTGGCTATATATACTAAAATAGTTCAGAAAAAGAAATTCCCAATTTGAAAACCTTTCTAATGATCTGTTTGATAAAACCATGGAATGATAAGTCTCCCATGGAAAAAAAAATAAAAAAGGCCTAGCCAAGTTTTATGCTGATGAAGAGAAGTTTAGATGTCTCTTGGACCTGCATCTAATAACAACAATACCACAGTTATTAATAGCAAGACCTGTGGAGCTAAATGTTACCTCGCTGTCAGCAAAGAATGTGCTTGCTGCAATGTATTAGGCTTTTCTTTGACAAGTTTAAGATGCCATAATGAAGCAGTTGCATGGGACAGACAGATAAAGTAAATCCATCAGATAAATCAGTTCTTTGTCCTATGCATGCTTGTATTCAAAAGCGAAGTCCATGAGGGGAATGGGGTGGGGGGAGATGTCTTTGTTATAGTTTTCTAGACAGTTTTCTCTTTTGTATGGTCCAAGTCTTTGTATATATTCTATAAAGTATGATAAGGCTCAACAAAAAGATTTGTAAACTGTATAAAGTGCTTTGCAAATAAAACTTTAGGAGTAAAAAAGCAATAATTAAAGCAGATTCCTGGGTCTGATATTCAGTTATGCTATGGACTGAATTGTGTCCCCTCAAAATTTGTATGGTAACCTCCAATGCGACTGCATTTGAAATCACCTCTGAGGAGATGATAACAGTTTAATGAGGTCATAACTCTAATCCCACAGGGCTGGTGCCCCTTCCTCTGTGCACAACTTGGAAAGATTATGTGAGCACACTGAGAAAAGGTAAGGAAGCTGGGAAAATCTGCAAGCCAGGAGGAGAACTCTCACCAGAAGGTGAATTGCCTGGAACCTTGATTTTGCACTTGTAGCCTTTAGAACTATGAGAAAATAAATTTCTATTGTTTAAGCCCCCCAGTCTATGGTATATATTTATGGCATCCTGAGGTAGTACAGATTGTGGTACTGTGATATGAGGTACTGCTGTAAAAAATCCCTAAAAATGTACGAGTAGATTTGGAACTGGGTAATGGGTAGAGGTTAGAGGAATTTTGAGGTGCATTTTTTAAAAAAATCCTAGATTGCTTGTGGATTGAATCTTGGTAGAAATATGGCCCTTAAAGGCCATTCTGGTGAAATCTCAGACAGAAATGAGGAACAGATTATTGAAAACTGGAGGAAAGACAATGTTTGTTACAAAGTGACAACTTCGGTGAACTGTGTTCTAGTATTTTCTGGAAGGTAGAACTTGTAAGCCATGAAATTGGATATTTAGCTGAGGATATTTCAGAGCAAAATGTTAAAGGTGTGACCCGGGTCCTTCTGTCTGCTTACAGTAAAATGTGAGAGGAGAGAGAGAAATTAAAGAAGGAATTAAGTAAAAAGGGAATGAGAATTTAAAGATTTGGAAAATCCTCAGGTTGTCCATGTTGCAAAAAAAAAAAAAAAAAATCAAGTGTGTTCCAAAGAGAACACCAGGGGTATGGCTGGACTATGAATTGATAAAGAGATTATGGGATTTTACAAGTAGAAACCCTGCCTGTTTGAACTGAAAGGGGACAAAGATGGGACAAAATAGAAGGACGGAGGGCTCTTAGATTCTATGTGACAGGATGATAGAGCTGTTCTGCTGCCCACATGCTTTATCATTCAAGAAAAGGGAAGAATGACTGAATCATCTGAAGATGATTCAGAGATCATCAGGGCTGCCACTCCTACCACATGTCCAACAGGCAGGGCTTATTCCTCTTGTTTCCTCTTCAGTTTCGGCAGATCAGAAAATCCTGCCCACTGCCTCAGGGATATAGCCCTTGCTGAGCGCTGAGGGGGCCGAGCTGCCCTAGGAGCCATGGATTTGATTCTGCGACTCAGTGAGCCTAGAGGGCAGAGCATTGAACCAGAGAGGATTATTCTCAGGCCTTGAAATCTAATGGAATTTGCCTTGCTGGGTGTTGGACTTCCTTGGGACACATCATCCCTTCTTTCTGATTTCTCTCTCTGCACATAACATGTCTGGTTTCACAGGTTCATCTCTGGAGAGGAATTTTGCCTAGGGATGAATCATACCTCGAATCTCAGCCATGTCTGATTTAGATGATACTTATTTTATATTGTTTTTTTTCTTCTTTACATATTCTGTTGTTTTTTTAAAAATTGAGTATAGTTGGGGACCTTCAAGATGGCGGAGGAGTTAGATGTGGAGATCACCTTCCTCCCCACAGATACATCAGAAATACATCTACATGTGGAACAACTCCTACAGAACACCTACTGAACGCTGGCAGAAGACTTCAGACTTCCCAAAGAGCAAGAAAATCCCCACGTACCTGGGTAGGGCAAAAGAAAAAAAAAAAAGACATAAAAGAATAGAGACGGGACCTGCACCTCAGAGAGGGAGCTGTGAAGGAAGAAAAGTTTCCACACACTAGGAAACCCCTTCACTGGTGGAGACGGGGGTGGCGAGGGGAAGCTTCGGAGCCACAGAAGAGAGCGCAGCAACAGGGGTGCAGAGGGCAAAGCGGAGAGATTCCCGCACAGAGGATCGGTGCCGACCAGCACTCACCAGCCCGAGAGGCTTGTCTGCTCACCCGCCGGGGCGGGCGGGGGCTGGAAGCTGAGGCTCCGGCTTCACAGGTCAGACCCCAGGGAGAGGACCCCAGGGTTCACTGCGTGAAGACAGCCTGAAGGTGCTAGTGCGCAACACCTAGCCGGGAGGGAGTCCGGGAAAAGGTCTGGAGCTGTGGAAGAGGCAAGAGACGTTTTCTTGCCTCTTTGTTTCGTGGTGCATGAGAAGAGGGGATTAAGAGCACAGCTTAAAGGAGCTCCAGAGATGGGCACGAGCCACGGCTATCAGCGTGGATACCAGAGATGGGCATGAAACGCTAAGGCTGTTGCTGCAGCCACCAAGAAGCCTGTGTGCGAGCACAGGTCATTAGCCACATCTCCCCTCCCGGGAGCCTGTGCAGTCCGCCACTGCCAGGGTCCCGTGATCCAGGGACACCTTCCCCTAGAGAACACACGGCGTGCCTCAGGCTGGTGCAACGTCGTGCTGGCCTCTGCCTCCGCAGGCTCGCCCCACATTCTGTACCCCTCCCTCCCACCGGCCAGAGTGAGCCAGAGCCCCCTAATCAGCCGCTGCTTTAACCCTGTCCTGTCTGGTCGGGAACAGAAGCCTAAGGGCAACCTACACACAAAAGGTGGGGCCAAAACCAAAGTTGAACCCCAGGAGCTGTGCAAACAAAGAAGAGAAAGGGAAATTTCTCCATGCAGCTTCAGGAGCAGAGGATTAACTCCCCACAATGAACTTGAGGTACCCTGCATCTGTGGAACACCTGAACAGGCAAATGAATCAACCCAAAATGGAGGCAGTGGACTTCGGGAGCAACTGTAGACTTGGGGTTTGCTGTCTGCGACTGACTTGTTTCTGATTTTTATGTTTATCTTAGTATAGTTTTTAGCGCTTGTTATCATTGGTGGATTTATTTATTGGTTTGGTTGCACTCTTCTTGTTTTTTCTCTTTAATTTTTTTAGTTTAATAATTTTTAAAATTATTTATTTTAATTATTTTATTCATTTTTTTAAAAAAATATTATTTTTTCTTTCTTTTTTCTCCCTTTTCTTCTGAGCCATGAGAGGCTGACAGGGTCTTGATGCTCCGGCCTGGTGTCAGGCCTGAGCTTCTGAGGTGGGAGAGTTGAGTTCAGGACATTGGAACACCAGAGAGCTCCCAGCCCCACGTAATATCAGTTGGTGAGAGCTCTCCCAGAGATCTCCGTCTCAACGCTAAGACCCAGCTCCACCCAATGACCAGCAAGCTCCAGTGCTGGGTGCCCCATGCCAAACAACTAGCAAAACGAGCAAAACCCCACCCACTAGCAGAGAGGCTGCCTACAATCATACTAACTTCACAGACACCCCAAAACACACCACTGGACGCAGCCCTGCCCACCAGAAAGACAAGATCCAGCCACACCCACCACAACACAAGCACCACTCCCCTCCACCAGAAAGCCTACACAAGCCACTGAACCAACCCCATCCGCTTGGGGCAGATACCAAAAACAATGGGAACTACAAACCTGCAACCTGAGAAAAGGAGACCCCAAACACAGTAAGTTAAGCAAAATGAGAGGAGAGAAATATGCAGCAGATGAAGGAGCAAGGTAAAAATCCACCAGCCCAAACAAATGAAGAGGAAATAGGCAGTCTACCTGAAAAAGAATTCAGAGTAATGATAGTAAAGATGATCCAAAATCTTGGGAATAGAATAGAGAAAGTACAAGAAATGTTTAAAAAGGACCTAGAAGAACTAAAGAGCAAACAAACAATGATGAACAACACAATAAATGAAATTAAAAATTCTCTAGAAGGAATCAATAGCAATACCTGAGGCAGAAGAACGAATAAGTAACCTGGAAGATAAAATAGTGGAAATAACTACCACAGAGCAGAATAAAGAGAAAAGAAGGAAAAGAACTGAGGACAGTCTCAGAGACTTCTGAGACAACGTTAAAAGCACCGACATTCAAACTATAGGGGTCCCAGAGAAGAAGAGAAAAAGAAAGGGTCTGAGGAACTATTTGAAGAGATTATAGTTGAAAACTTCACTAACATGGGAAAGGAAATAGTCAGTCAAGTCCAGGAAGCACAGAGAGTCCCATACAGGGTAAATGCAAGGAGAAACATGCCAAGACACATATTAATCAAACTATCAAAAATTAAATACAAAGAAAAAATATTAAAAGCAGCAAGGGAAAA
>NC_041220.1:130475428-130490983 GCF_002837175.3 Physeter macrocephalus | reverse complement strand
CTTCCTCCCCACAGATACATCAGAAATACATCTACATGTGGAACAACTCCTACAGAACACCTACTGAACGCTGGCAGAAGACTTCAGACTTCCCAAAGAGCAAGAAAATCCCCACGTACCTGGGTAGGGCAAAAGAAAAAAAAAAAGACATAAAAGAATAGAGACGGGACCTGCACCTCAGAGAGGGAGCTGTGAAGGAAGAAAAGTTTCCACACACTAGGAAACCCCTTCACTGGTGGAGACGGGGGTGGCGAGGGGAAGCTTCGGAGCCACAGAAGAGAGCGCAGCAACAGGGGTGCAGAGGGCAAAGCGGAGAGATTCCCGCACAGAGGATCGGTGCCGACCAGCACTCACCAGCCCGAGAGGCTTGTCTGCTCACCCGCCGGGGCGGGCGGGGGCTGGAAGCTGAGGCTCCGGCTTCACAGGTCAGACCCCAGGGAGAGGACCCCAGGGTTCACTGCGTGAAGACAGCCTGAAGGTGCTAGTGCGCAACACCTAGCCGGGAGGGAGTCCGGGAAAAGGTCTGGAGCTGTGGAAGAGGCAAGAGACGTTTTCTTGCCTCTTTGTTTCGTGGTGCATGAGAAGAGGGGATTAAGAGCACAGCTTAAAGGAGCTCCAGAGATGGGCACGAGCCACGGCTATCAGCGTGGATACCAGAGATGGGCATGAAACGCTAAGGCTGTTGCTGCAGCCACCAAGAAGCCTGTGTGCGAGCACAGGTCATTAGCCACATCTCCCCTCCCGGGAGCCTGTGCAGTCCGCCACTGCCAGGGTCCCGTGATCCAGGGACACCTTCCCCTAGAGAACACACGGCGTGCCTCAGGCTGGTGCAACGTCGTGCTGGCCTCTGCCTCCGCAGGCTCGCCCCACATTCTGTACCCCTCCCTCCCACCGGCCAGAGTGAGCCAGAGCCCCCTAATCAGCCGCTGCTTTAACCCTGTCCTGTCTGGTCGGGAACAGAAGCCTAAGGGCAACCTACACACAAAAGGTGGGGCCAAAACCAAAGTTGAACCCCAGGAGCTGTGCAAACAAAGAAGAGAAAGGGAAATTTCTCCATGCAGCTTCAGGAGCAGAGGATTAACTCCCCACAATGAACTTGAGGTACCCTGCATCTGTGGAACACCTGAACAGGCAAATGAATCAACCCAAAATGGAGGCAGTGGACTTCGGGAGCAACTGTAGACTTGGGGTTTGCTGTCTGCGACTGACTTGTTTCTGATTTTTATGTTTATCTTAGTATAGTTTTTAGCGCTTGTTATCATTGGTGGATTTATTTATTGGTTTGGTTGCACTCTTCTTGTTTTTTCTCTTTAATTTTTTTAGTTTAATAATTTTTAAAATTATTTATTTTAATTATTTTATTCATTTTATTAAAAAAATATTATTTTTTCTTTCTTTTTTCTCCCTTTTCTTCTGAGCCATGAGAGGCTGACAGGGTCTTGATGCTCCGGCCTGGTGTCAGGCCTGAGCTTCTGAGGTGGGAGAGTTGAGTTCAGGACATTGGAACACCAGAGAGCTCCCAGCCCCACGTAATATCAGTTGGTGAGAGCTCTCCCAGAGATCTCCGTCTCAACGCTAAGACCCAGCTCCACCCAATGACCAGCAAGCTCCAGTGCTGGGTGCCCCATGCCAAACAACTAGCAAAACGAGCAAAACCCCACCCACTAGCAGAGAGGCTGCCTACAATCATACTAACTTCACAGACACCCCAAAACACACCACTGGACGCAGCCCTGCCCACCAGAAAGACAAGATCCAGCCACACCCACCACAACACAAGCACCACTCCCCTCCACCAGAAAGCCTACACAAGCCACTGAACCAACCCCATCCGCTTGGGGCAGATACCAAAAACAATGGGAACTACAAACCTGCAACCTGAGAAAAGGAGACCCCAAACACAGTAAGTTAAGCAAAATGAGAGGACAGAAATATGCAGCAGATGAAGGAGCAAGGTAATAAGTAACCTGGAAGATAAAATAGTGGAAATAACTACCACAGAGCAGAATAAAGAGAAAAGAAGGAAAAGAACTGAGGACAGTCTCAGAGACTTCTGAGACAACGTTAAAAGCACCGACATTCAAACTATAGGGGTCCCAGAGAAGAAGAGAAAAAGAAAGGGTCTGAGGAACTATTTGAAGAGATTATAGTTGAAAACTTCACTAACATGGGAAAGGAAATAGTCAGTCAAGTCCAGGAAGCACAGAGAGTCCCATACAGGGTAAATGCAAGGAGAAACATGCCAAGACACATATTAATCAAACTATCAAAAATTAAATACAAAGAAAAAATATTAAAAGCAGCAAGGGAAAAGCAACATACAAGGGAATCCCCGTAAGGTTAACAGCTGATCTTTCAACAGAAACTCTGCAAGCCAGAAGGGAGTGGCAGGACATATTTAAAGTGATGAAAGGGAAAAATCTACAATCAAGATTACTCTACCCAGCAAAGGATCTCATTCAGATTCGACAGAGAAATTAAAACCTTTACAGACAAGAAAAAGTTAAGCGAATTCAGCACCACCAAACCACCTTTACAACAAATGCTAAAATAATTCTCTATGCAGGAAACACAAGAGAAAGAAAAGACCTACAAAAACAAACCCCAAACAATTAAGACAATGGTAATAGGAACATACATAGTGATAATTACCTTAAATGTAATGGATTAAATGCTTTAACCAAAAGACATAGACTGGCTGAATGGATACAAAAACAGGACCCATACATATGCTGTCTACAATAAACCCACTTCAGACCTAGGGACACATACAGGCTGAAAGTGAGGGGATGGAAAAAGATATTCCATGTAAATGGAAATCAGAAGAAAGCTGGAGTAGCAATTCTCATGTCAGACAAAATAAACTTTAAAATAAAGACTATTACAAAAGACAGAGAAGGACACTACATAATGATCAAGGGATCAATCCAAGAAGAAGCTTTAACAATTGTAAATATTTATGCACCCAACATCTGAGCACCTGAATTCATAAGGCATATGCTAACAGCCATAAAAGGGGAAATCAACAGTAACAGAATAATAATAGGGGACTTTGACACCCCACTTTCACCAATGGAAAGATCATCCAAAACGAAAATGAATAAGGAAATGCAAGCTTTAAATGATAGATTAAACAAGATGGACTTAATTGGTATTTATAGGACTTTCCATCCAAAAACTACAAAATACACTTTCTTCTCAAGTGCTCATGGAACATTCTCCAGGATAGATCATATCTTGGGTCACAAATCAAGCCTTGGTAAATTTAAGATAATTGAAATTGTATCAAGTATCTTTTCCGACCACAACGCTATGAGAGTATGTATCAATTACAGGAAAAAAAACTGTAAAAAATACAAACGCACGGAGGCCAAACAATACGCTACTAACTAACCAAGAGGTCACAAAAGAAATCAAAGGGGAAATCAAAAAGTACCTAGAAACAAATGACAATGAAACCACGATGACCCAAAACTTATGGGATGCAGCAAAAGCAGTTTTTAGAGGGAAGTTTATAGCAATACAGTCCTAGCTGAAGAAACAAGAAAAATCTCAAATACACAATGTAACTTTACACCTAAAGCAATTAGAGAAAGAAGGAGAAGAACAACAACAAAAAACCCAATGTTAGCAGAAGGAAAGAAATCATAAAGATCAGATCAACAATAAATGAAAAAGAAATGAAGGAAACAATAGCAAAGATCAATAAAACTAAAAGCAGTTTCTTTGAGAAGATAAAATTGATAAACCACTAGCCAGACTCATGAAGAAAAAAAGGGAGAAGACTCTGAAATAAATGAAAAAGAAATGAAGGAAACAATAGCAAAGATCAATAAAACTAAAAGCAGTTTCTTTGAGAAGATAAAATTGATAAACCACTAGCCAGACTCATGAAGAAAAAAAGGGAGAAGACTCTGAAATAAAGAGAATTAGAAATAAAAAAGGAGAAGTAACAACTGACACTGCAGAAATACAAAGGATCATGAGAGATTACTACAAGCAGCTGTATGTCAATAAAATGGACAACCTGGAAGAAATGGACAAATTCTTAGAAAAGCACAATCTTCCGAGATTGAACCAGGAAGAAATAGAAAATATAAACAGACCAATCACAAGCACTGAAATTGAAACTGTGATTAAAAGTCTTCCAACAAACAAAAACCCAGGACCAGAAGGCTTAACAGGCGAATTCTATCAAACATTTAGAGAAGAGCTAACACCTATCCTTCTCAAACTCTTTCAAAATATAGCAGAGGGAGGAACATTCCCAAACGCATTCTACGAGGTCACCATCACTCTGATACCAGAACCAGACAAATATGTCACAAAAAAAGGAAACTAGAGACCAATATCACTGAGGAACATAGATGCAAAAATCCTCAACAAGATACTAGCAAACAGAATCCAACGGCTCATTAAAAGAATCATACACCATGATCAAGTGAGGTTTATCTCAGGAATGTAAGGATTCTTCAATATACACAAATCAATCAATGTGATACTCCATATTAACAAACTGAAGGATAAAAACCATATGATCATCTCAATAGATGCAGAAAAGACTTTTGACAGAATTCAACACCCAGTTATGATTAAAAACTCTCCAGAAAGTAGGCATAGAGGGAACTTACCTCAACATAATAAAGGCGAAACAAACTGAAGGACAAAAACCATATGATCATCTCAACAGATGCAGAAAAAGCTTTCAACAAAATTCAATACCCATTTCTGATAAAAACCCTCCAGAAAGTAGGCATAGAGGGAACTTACCTCAACATAATAAAGGCGATATATGATAAACCCACAGCCAACATCGTTCTCAATGGTGAGAAACTGAAAAAAACATTTCCACTAAGATCCGGAATAAAACAAGGTTATCCACTCTGACCACTATTATTCAACATAGTTTTGGAAGTTTTAGCCACAGCAATTAGAGAAGAAAAGGAAATAAAAGGAATCCCAACTGGAAAAGAAGAAGCAAATCTGTTACTGTTTGTAGATGACATGATATTATACATAAAGAATCCTAAAGATACTCCCAGAAAACTATTAGAGCTAATCAATGAATTTGGTAAAGTAGCAGGATACAATATCAATGCACAGAAATCTCTTGCATCCCTGTACGCTAATGATGAAAAATGTGAAAGAGAAATTAAGGAAACACTCCCATTTACCATTACGATGAAAAGAATAAAATACCTAGGAATAAACCTACCTAAGGAGACAAGAGGACCTGTATGTAGAAGACTCTAAGACACTGATGAACGATATTAAAGATGATACAAACAGATGGAGAGATATAGCATGTTCTTCGATGGGAAGAATCAACATTTTGGAAATGACTATACTATCCAGCAATCTACAGATTCAGTGCATTCCCTATGAAACTACCAATGGCATTTTTCACAGAACTACAACAAAAAATTTCATAATTTGTATGGAAACACAAAAGACCCCGAATAGCCAAAGCAATCTTGGTAAAGAAAAATGGAGCTGGAGGTATCAGGCTCCCTGCCTTCACACTATACTACAAAGCTACAGTAATCAGGACAGTATGGTACTGGCACAAAAACAGAAATATAGATCAATGGAACAGGACGGAAAGCCCAGAGATAAACCCATGCATATATTTCACCTTATCTCTGATAAAGGAGGCAAGAATATACACTGGAGAAAAGACAGCCTCTTCGATAAGTGGTGCTGCGAAAACTGGACAGCTACATGTAAAAGAATGAAATTAGAACACTCCCTAACACCATACACAAAAATAAACTCAAAATGGATATATACACTACCAAACGTAAAATAGCTAGCTAGTGAGAAGTAGCTGCATCGTACGGATAGAATAGCTCGGTTCTTTGTGACCACCTAGAGGGGTGGTATAGGGAGGGTGGGAGGGAGACGCAAGAGGGAGTGGTTGTGGGGATATATGTATACATATAGGTGATTCACTTTGTTATACAGCAGAAGCTAACACACCGTTGTAAAGCAGTTATACTCCAATAAGGATGTTAAAAAAAAAAAACACGTATAGGGGCTGGCAGTTAAGTTGCTGAAACAACTGGCTGTAATAGCACAGGGAATAGTGAAGAGTCTGGTAAAATAGAATATAAATATCCTATTTAAAGGGAGCAACTGCTATTCATCTGTAGACAGTACCTATCAACTAGAAATTTGAAACTAATATCATAAAAACTCTGTAGTTTTGGAGCGGAAGCCAGATCGATTAAAAACTACTTTCCCACATTTCTCCAAAGAAGACATAGAAATGGCCAATAGACACATGAACAGATGCTCAATATTAAATTAATATTAAAGATGCTAATTATTAAAGAAATGCAAATCAAAACTGCAGTGCACAATCACCTCACACCAGTCAGGATGGCCATCATTAAAGGGAATGTAAATTGATACAGCCACTATGGAGAACAGTATGGAGGTTCCTTAAAATACTAAAAATAGAACTACTATATGACCCAGCTATCCCACTGCTGGGCATATACAGTGAGAAAATCCTAATTCAAAAAGAGTCATGTATCACAATGTTCATTTTAGCACTATTTATGAAAAAAAAAAAAAGAAAAAGGAACCCTCCTACACTGTTGGTGGGAATGTAAATTGGTGTGGCCACTATGGAGAACAGTATGAAGGTCCTTAAGAAACTAAAAATAGAGGTACCATGTGATCCAGCAATCCCACTCCTGGGCATATATCTGGAAAGGATGAAAACCGTATTTCAGAAAGATACATGCACCCCAGTGTTCATAGAAGCACTATTTACATTAGCCAGGATGCAGAAGCAACCTAAGTGTCTGACAGATGAATGGATAAAGAAGATGTGGTATATGTATACAAAGTGGAATATTACTCAGCCATAAAAAAGAATGAAATAATGCCATTTGCAGCAACATGGGTGCACCTAGAGATTATCATGCTAAATGAAGCAAGTCAGAAAGAGAAAGAAATATTTTATGATATCACTTATATATGGAATCTAAAAAATGATATAAATGAATTTATTTACAACACAGAAATATACTCACAGACATAGAAAACAAACTTATGATTCCCAGAGGGGAGAGCAGTGAGTGCAGGGGAAGATAAGTTAGGAGTTGGGATTAACATTTATGCACTACTATGTATAAAATAGATAAACTACAGGGACTTGCTGTATAGCACAGGGAACTATATTCAGTATCTTGTAATAACCTGCAATGGAAAAGAATCTGAAAGTATATATATATATATATATATATATATATATATATATATAATATATTGTATATATAACTGAATTACCTTGCTGGACACCTGAAGCTAACACAACATTGTAAATTAACTATACTTCAATAAAAAATTGTTTAAAAAAAATTAAGTTGACTTAAAAAATATTGTATTAGTTTCAGCTGTACAACATAGTGATTCAAAATATTTATAGGTTACACACCCTACAAAGTTATTATAAAACATTGACTATATTCCCTGTGCTGTGCATTATATCTCTGCGACTTATTTATTTTATAACTGGAAGTTTGTACCTCTTAATCCCCTTCACCTCTTTTGCCTCCCCCACCCTGCCCCAAAGCCCCTGTAACTATTAGTTTGTTCTCTGTATCTGTGAGTCTGTTTCTATTTTGCTATATTTGTTTGTTTTGTTTTTTAGATTCCACATATAAGTAAAAACGTAACAGTTTTTGTCTTTCTCTGTCTGACTTATTTCACTGAACATAAAACCTTTCAGGTCTATCCATGTTATTGCAAATGGCAAGGTTTCATTCTTTCTTTTGTCTGAGTAATATTCCATTGTATAAATACACCACATCTTCTTTATCCATTTAGCTATTGATGGACACCTAGGTTGTTTCCATATCTTGGCTATTGTACATAATTCTGCTATGAATATTGAGGTGCATATATCTTTTTGTGTGGGTGTTTTTGTTTTCTTCAGAGAAATACCCAGAAATGGAATTGCTGGATCATAACATAGTTCTAGTTTTAATTTTTTGAGGAAGCTGCATACTCTTTTCTGTAGTGGCTGTACCAGTTTACATTCTCACTAACAGGGTACTAAGGTTCCCTCTTCTCCACATCCTCACCAATGCTTGTTATTTATTGTCTTTTTGACATCAGCCACTCTGACAGGTGTGAGGTGATATCTCATTATGGTTTTGCTTTGCATTTCACTAATCATTAGTGATGTTGAGCATCTTTTCATGTGCCTGTTGGCTACCTGTATATCTCCTTTGGAAAAATACCTATTCAGGTCCTCTTGCATTTTTTAATTGGGTTGTTCATTTTTGTATGAGTTCTTTATATATATTTTGCATATTAACCCCCTATTTGACATGTCATTTGCAAATATCTTTTCCCATTAAATAGGTTGCCGTTTCATTTTGTTGATGGTTTCCTTCACTGTACAAAAGCTTTTTTAGTTTGATATAGTCCTATTTGTTTATTTTTGCTTTTGTTTCCCTTGCCTGAGGAGAGAGATCAAAAAAATTTTTGCTAAGACTGATGTCGAAGAGCATACTGCCTATGTTTTTCTTCTAGGAGTTTTATGGTTTTAGTTCTTACATTTAAATCTTTAATCCAATTTCAGTTTGTCTGGTATGTGGTGTGAGATAATGTTCTAAGTTCATTCTTTTACATGTAGCTGTCCAGTTTTCCCAACACCATTTATTGAAAATATTGTCTTTTTCACATTGTATATTCTTGCCTCCTTTTCATAGGTTAATTGACCATATATACATGGATTTATTTCTGGGCTCTCTAATCTTTTCATTGATCTATGTGTCTGTTTTTGTGCCGGTACCATACTGTTTTGATTACTGTAGCTTTGAGTGTAGTTTGAAGTCAGGGAGTGTGATACCTCCAGCTTTGTTCTTCCTTCTCAAGATTGGTTTGGCTATTCGGGGTCTTTTATGGTTCCAAACAAGTTTAAAAATTATTTGTTCGAGTTATGTGAAAAATACCATTGGTATTTTGATAAGGATTGCATTGAATCTGTAGATTGCCTTGAGTAGTATGGTCATTTTAATAATAGTAATAATTCTAATCCATGAGCACAGGATATCTTTTCATTTATTTGTATCATTGTCAATTTCTTTCATTAATGTTTTATAGTTTTCAGGGTGCAGATGTTTTACGTCTTCAGTTAAATTTATTCCTAGATGTTTTATTCTTCCTGATACATTTGTAAATGGAACTGTTTTCTTGATTTCTCTTTATGATAGCTCATTATTAGCATATGGAAATGCAACAGGTTTCTGTATATTAATTTTGTGTTTTGCAACTTTACTGAATTTATTTATTAGTTCTAATAATTTTTGGTAGAGTCTTTTGGGTTTTCTGTATACAGAATCATGTAATCAGCAAATAGTGACAGTTTTCCTTCTTCCCTTCCAGTCTGAATGCCTTTTTCTTTTTCTTGTCTGATTGCTCTTTCTAGGACTTTTAATACTATGTTAAATAGAAGCAGTGAGAGTGGGCATTTTTATTTGTTCCTGATCTTATAAGAAAAGCTGTCATCTTTTCACCATCATGTATCATGTTAGCTGTGGGCTTGTCATATATGGCTGTTATTACGTTGAAGGACATATCTCTATAACCAGTTTGTTGAGAGTTTTTATAATTAAAGGGTGCTGAATTTTGTCAAGTGCTTTTTCTGCATCTATTGACATATCACATGATTTTTATCTTTCTGTTAATATAGTGTATTATAGTAATTAATTTTCATATGTTGAGTCATCCTTGCATCTCAGGAATAAATCACACTTGATCACAGTGTATGATCCTTTTAATGTATTGTTGAATTCAGTTTGTTAATATTTTGTTGAGGATTTTTGCATTTATGTTCATCAGGAATATTGACCTGTAGTTTCCTTTTCCTGTAGTGTCCTTGTCTGTCTTTAGTATCATGGTAATTCTGGCATTGTAAAATGATTTTGAAAGTCATCCCTCCTCTTCTATTTTTTGGAAGATTTTGAGAAGAACTGGTATTATTTCTTCTTTAAATGTTGGGTAGAATTTACCAGGGAAGCCATATGGTCCTGGACTTTTGTTTGTTGGGGGGTTTTTGATTACTGACTTATTCTACTGACAAGTAATTGGTCTGTTCGGATTTTCTATTTCTTTATGATTCAGTCTTGGTAGGTTGTATGTTTCTAGAAATTTATTTTTTTCCAGGTTGTACAGTTTGTTGGTGTTTAATTGTTCATAGTAATCTGTTATGATCCTTTGTATTACTATGGTATCAATTATAATGTCTCTTCTTCATTTATAATTTTATTTATTTGAGTTCACTCTTTTTTCTTGGTAGCCTAGCTATAGGTTTGTTAATTTTGTTTATCTCTTCAAAAACAGTTCTTACTTTCATTGATCTTTTCTACTGTTTTTTCATCTCTGTTTCATTTATTTCCACTCTCATCTTTATTTCCTTCCTTCTGCTAACTTTGGACTTATTTTGTTCTTCTTTTTCTAGTTCCTTGAGGTGTAAATTTAGGTTGCCTATTTGAGATTTTTCTTTTTTCTTAAGGTAGGTGTTTATCACTGTGAACTTTCCTCTCAGATCTGCTTTGTTGCATCCCTGAAGTTTTGATACTTTGTATTTACATTTTCATTTGTCTCAAGGTATTTTTTAATTTCTCTTTTGATTTCTTCCTTGATCCACTGGTTGTTCAGCAGCATGTTGTTTAGTCCCCACATATTTGTAAGTTTTCCAGTTTTCTTCTTATATTTGATTTCTAGTTTCTTACCATTGTGGTCAGTAAAGATGCCTGATATGATTTAATTTTTCTTAAATTTAGTAAGACTTGTGTCCTAATGTATGATGTGTCTTGGAGAATGTTTCCTGTGTATTTGAAAAGAATGTGTATCCTGCTGTTGTTGGATAGAATGTTCTGTATATGTCTAAGTTCATCTAGTCTACCATGTAGTTTAAATCTCATGTTTTCTTATTGAAAGCCTGGCTGTGAAACAGCACTTTTAAAAATGCAGATAAAACGTTTTCAGGGTAAGACTGGCAGATGGGTGCTTTTGCCTGCTCCCTCTGTGCTGAGCCCTTGGGGGGATGGCTGCAGTGAGTGCTCAGGCACTGGTTAAGAATCGTTTCTTTGTTTTCTAGAGTCTTGTGGATCTTATGGACACAGACCACATTGGCTTTCAGGGGTGGGTATTTTGGGGGTCCTTCCCTTCAGTGGGAGTCTTAAAATTTGAAGATGTGGGGTCTAAACCCTTTGCTCCTCAGGGAGAAACTAGGAGTTATGGGTTCCCTTCTGATTGTATGGCACTGGGTCAGGAGTGGGATTTATGGCCAGAATGTATCTCAGCCTTTCCTACCATTTTGATGTGGGTGTTTTGACATTCTTTTAATTTATAGAAGAAGTTGCTCAGCCAGTTTCTGGATCTCTTTCCGAAAGAGTTGCTCTGTGTGTAGCTGTACATTTGTAGGATGAGGGGAGCTCATAAGACTCCTAAGTCACCATCTTGGTTGACCCTCTTGAGTGCCTATTTTTGTGTTGCATACTGTCCAGGCACTTGGGATACAGAAGTGAATGCAACAAAGTTGCTACCCTTATGGAACTTATATTCTATTGGTGAAGGCATAATGTAATGTCAGGTAATGGTTATTTATGAGAAGAAAAGTAGAGCAGGGTAAAGAAGGTAGTGAATGACAGGCTGGAGCTATTCATATAGGCTGTTCAGGGAAGGCCTCTCTGAAAAAAGGCCTCTCTAAAAGAAGAGTCATGCGGATACCTGGAAAATACAAGTGCAAAGTCCCTGAGACTAGAGCATGATTGGTGTGTTCAAGAAAACTGGAATAGGCCAGTGCTGGAGGATAGTGAGAGAGAGAGAGAGAAACAGGCAAATGATCACTAAGGCCACATCATGCAAGGCCTGTAGGCCATGGTCAGGAGATATAGTTTACTCTGTGATGGGAAGCCATTGAACTACCATGTAAATTAAAAAAAACATCACTCTGGCTGCAGTGTGGAGAATAGACTTTAGAGTTAGGGAAAGAAAAAATATAAGCTGTGAGACTAGATAGGGACTACTATAATAATACAGTTTAGAAAGATGGTGGCTTGATCGAGGGTCAGTGCTTTTCAACCTTGGCTTCTGTTAAGGAGCTTCTAAAAAATAACCAATGCTAAGGCCAAACCCAGAGTAACTAATAAAAATATTTGTGGGTGTGGCCAAGAATTGGTAATTTAAAATCTTCCCAGTGATTTCAGTGTGCAGCCAAGGTTGAGAACCACTGTCCAAAGCAGTAACCACGAAGGTGGTAAAAGTGAAAGTGATGCTAGCTATATTTAATCATTAGGAGCACCAAGATTTTCTTACTGGTTAGATGTGGGGCATAAGAACAAAAAAAACAAAGGGTGATTCCAAAGTTTTTGGCCTCGGCAACTGGCAAATAGTTATATGAGAAAACTTTTTCTTAAATCTAACCTAAATGTTTTATTTTCAGATAGTTATCAAATTTACTCAAGTGATGATGGATGGTATCATGTTCTGTAAAATATACTTTCATAGACATTTTGGAAAGAAAAATTTATTTGATCCCTTATTTAATATCCCAGTGTATCAAGATCAGAATATGGAAACCATAGTAGTTATTTTAACAGAGATTGTATCAATATAGAAAGTGGTTCATCAGGAGTTGGGCTAACTGGCAGGGTAAAAAGGAGGGACTGAGAGAATATGAAAGTAATAACTACAGGAAGCAGCCACCATCCTTGGAAACCGAAGGAAGTTATCAGAACCTAAACTCTTAGAACCCAATAACTGCAGAACCCTAGAAACTAAACACCTTAGCAGAGAGTGGTATGCAGCTGCTTTGGAAGGATCTTGTAGAAATGGGACTCAGATTGCTTAGGGAAAGGTGCTGCCCACCTGATACTGTTACATTTAAGATAATATGGTAAGGCTGATTCTAGGACTGTGGTTAGAACCAACTCTTGCTGGAACCAGCTCTGCTGCCAGGGGTGAAGTGAAGTTTCTGGAGTGGTACTATCAAGAAGAGCAAGCAAAGTAAGAGGAACAAATCCATTCTCTTCTCCTTTTCCCTTCCAATTTAGTGTCTCTGCTATAGAACTTTATTAACAGAGTAGCAGCTGGCAAAGGAGAAATACGGTTTGCTAATTCCTAGTTCCAGCATCACAAAACAGCGTATAAGTGTGGAGCTTAATATCTAGCTATGGTCTACTCCTTTGACTACTTAGCATCCATAGACACCCTTCTACCCGTGTTTGAATTTCCATACACAGCAATGATAATTGTAATGTCATCCCCTAACAAGATGCAAATAACCTTCATATAAAGGAAGATGCTCTTTCTCTCTCCAAACAGAGGTCAATGTTCCAGAAGTTACAGTATCCGTCTTAGGGTGAAGGCAGGTTATTCATCACTGGAGGATGTTACTCCTCAATTTAGTTATAGTCCTGTTTGAATAATCTGTAATCAAAGACTAATTGGAAAGTTAATCAGCAACAACAATCCTTATATAAAATAATAACAGGAAAGGAGGAAAAAATACCTACTACAACTCTAATTTCTATAAGGGTCAAAAGGCCATAATTGGTGTTTATTATATCCTCCTTACACTACCTTACATCCTTCCTTTGCCCTGAACCAGTCCCTCTACAAGTCAGTGTTCTTTGCCTTGGAGAGTGACCCAACTCTTTTTTCCTGAAGTGTCTGAATTCTCAGTGACCCAGATTTTTTTTAGTTACTATCATTTTCTGTCAACTTTTACTACTGGACGTGGACTTTCTAATGGGTGTCTCAGAGAATTCTCTAGGTTCCGAATATAGTCTTCCTTGTTCCCATTGTTCAACAGTAACCTAATTTTCTCTTGATGATCAGAAACTATCATTCCAGCTAATAAAGTAATCCTTATCTTTGTCTGTTGGTTTAGTATCATGAGGAGCTCAAAATAAGTGGTCTCAACTTTCAGTTCAATAGAACCGATGTTGCTTCTCCCAGTAGAATAATTTATATCTTGGAAATTAAGACTTACAAGCTAGCAGAACTCAAAATTGCTGAGTTCAAAAGTAAAAATTCTGCAAGTGAATTATTTAGTGTAATAGTGAAAGGAGTCACTCTCGCTTCTTCCATTTGATTCTCAAATCCATATATTCTAATTTTGGGAGAAACAGTTGACTCAAAGTATCTTCAGCATTCTGTAAGATAGAATTCATTTCTTTGAGAAGGTTTTCCACCAACTGGTGCCGTAAGTCAGGCCTCAGTTGGGTATTCCACCATTCTACTGTACTAGGTGCTTCTGGGTAATGAGGTAAGTAGTATTAGGAACAGTGAATTCATTGTACAAATCCATTGTCATATGTCCTTGGTGGTTAAATGAGTCCCTGTCAGTAGCAATGTTGTGCACAGTACCATGATGGTGAGTAAGGCATTCAGTATGTCTAATGATGTTGCTGCTGGCAGAAGAATTACAGACTAAGGAAGCAAATTTGTGTCTAGAATATGTCTATGCTAGTGAGGACAAACCATGTACTACTTTGCATCAGTAGTAGTACTGATGCAAAGGGTCTAATATTTAATCTGCCACCCAGTTGCCGACTGAGTCCCTCAGGGAATAGTGACATCTTGGGGACTCAACCTTCATCTCTGCTGTTGGCAAGGTAGATATTCAAAATTAATAGACGGATAAGCCTTAGAGAGTGAAATTTCATGGTGTTGAGTCTATTTGTAGCTTCTATTCCTGTTGTTGAGGCTCTTTCTACTTTTCTTTTTAAGCAAGCACTTAGATGGTTAATTAAAGCGGCTGAATGGCATCCATAAAGCATGTCATCTGTCTACCTGATTATTAGGGTCTCCTCTGCATGTGATGCTCTTTTTTGAGCATTCACATGAAACACAAATGTAGCCACTCTCTGGCTCGTTCTGAGAGGTCCTCCCAACTACTCTTTCTGTAGTCCTTCTTGTGTTTAATCTTCTAGTGCTTCTCTTTCCAATGCCCTGACTATTCAGCTAAACAGCTAGTTACTGACTACTTTAGATCTGCATTACTCAGTCCATACAGAGTGGAAAACCAGGTGAATTACTTGAAGTGCTACTCATAGGGAGGATTACCTCACCGCTATCTTTCAGAGCATTGCTGGATGGGTGTGTAAATATAGCAGTCCATTTGCAGGTTGTGACAGCATACTATGCACAACTGCCTATAAACAAGGTTTTTTCTTCCTCATTCAAATGATCAAACTAATTTCCTATGAGGCACTGAGTGTGGATTAGGGGAGAAGAGACAATGAAGCAGGAGTAGGTGACATACAGGTATGAGCCACCTGCCCACGCAACTAACTCCTGCCTTCCAGGAAAGTCCCATCACTTATATGTCGTTTTCACTTGACAACAGTTTGCTACATCACCTTAATATTGTGATTGGAGGGGTCAAATAACACTAGAACACTAGTGCACAATGGACATCTCAAGTCATATGGTCGCTTGGGCTTCCCTGGTGGCTCAGTAGTTGAGAGTCCGCCTGCCGATGCAGGGGACGCGGGTTCGTGCCCCGGTCCGGGAAGATCCCAC
>NC_041220.1:130471097-130475418 GCF_002837175.3 Physeter macrocephalus | reverse complement strand
TCCGCAACGGGAGAGGCCACAACAGTGAGAGGCCCGCGTACCGCAAAAAAAAAAAAAAAAAAAAAAAAAAAAAGCATCAAGTCATATGGTCGCTTGATGTCCCATAGTTAGGAATACGATCTCTGTCAGGGCCGAGCAATAAGCCACGGGCTGTTTTTGAAAGGGAGAATAGTTATCTAGAGAAGAATGCATGGGTTTGTTCTAAAATCTGGGCATTCTGTGCTATAATTCTCCTCTGAGATCTTGCTAGAGGCTTTATTCGGCATCGTTATTTGCCACAGAAACTTTGAGTATCATTGGATCTGCTGGTCATAAAGTCCAAGTGACCACCTGTACTGCACCTCGGTTCTGCTGCAAAGCCTTCTGTTGCTCTAGGCTCTGCTTACAACTGGCAGCCTTTGAGGTTAATTGATAAATGGCTCTGAGCAGTGTGCTCAAATATGGTATATTTTACTTCCAAAATCCAAACAGACCCATGAAGCATTACACCTCTTTTTAAATAGTAGGTGGGTTCAACATTCAATAACTTGTCTTGCACTTTGGAGTAAATGTATCAATATATTCTAGTATCTCCTGAAACAGCTATAAAGTAATAGTCTCCTTAATTTTCATTTACAAATGAAAAATTTTCAGTGCCATCCAAGCCATTTTAAGCCACATAGCTTCTCTTTAAGTTGCAGTATTTCCAGGGTAACTTGAAGCAATGGGTGATTCAGGAAACAGACTTTACAAGATTTATTTATTTTTTTAAATGAAATAGTTAGGTGGTTAGTGATGGGACTTGCACCATTAGGGAAGCATACAGTGAGGATAGAAATTACACAGCATGCCTACAGACCCTATCCATGCCCATCCTTTGCTTATTGCAGATGTCACCAGTTCACCAGATCATGGCCCTTTTTCTGAACCTGAATATTTTCTCTGTATTAACACAGAGCTTAAACAAGCCAACCAACTGATAAGAATTGAAACTGTTAGCCATTCCATGGGACTCCTGCATGAGAACCACTAGTGCATTTGTTAAAAATTTCCTGGGCCCACATCAGGGCCTGTTGAATAAGAATGCCTGGGATAAGGAATTGGTGGGTTGGCTGGTATTGACCCAGAACACCTAATGGCACTCAGCTTGACTTAACTCTAGATTTGTTTCATTCTGCTATAGGCCCCTATCTCCCTTTTTTTGAAGCGTTTACTTTAGAAAATTTGTAATTGTAAATTCATTCTTGACCCCTTTGAGATGTATATCTTCTCCCAGCCTCTTGTCAAATTGACAGTCCAGGAATGTCTTTCTCAAGGACCGGAAGACCATCCCCTTTAAATGTAATCATTGGGACTTCCCTGGTGGTCCAGTGGTTAGCACTGGGCGCTCACACTGCCATGGCCCCAGGTCAATCCCGGTTGGGAAAGGTCCTGCAAGTCTTGCGGCACAAAAAAAAAAAAAAAATTAAGTAAGTGTGTATAAATCACTATCATCAAGAAAGAGCACCCCTATCTCTCAGACTGTGGGGGAGGGTAGGAATCTAATTTCAGTAAGCACCAAGTAGCAACACAGATGGTCTAATCACATTGACCAACCTCCCCAATAACGTCCTCTAGTGATTTTCTATTAGTTCACCACAGGGCTTAAATACTCTTCTGCCTTTTATCTCAGCCCAGATGAGTTGAGTCTTTTCCCCCTACTGTAATAGTCTTGAATAAAATCTTTGGTTGTTTAACTTGTTTGCTGCAATTTTTCCTTGACAGTTCCACAGGTAATTTTCATTAATATTCAAATACTACAGGAAAAACATTGCTGGATACTGAAGAGTAATCTTTAGGGAATTAAGCAATCATCAACAAACAAACAGAAACTACCTCCCCACCCCCCCAAGAACCATTTACTGTTTCTGACCTATTATTAGAAAGGATTAGTCTTTGAAATGGCTTTTTCAATGGGTGGGTTTTGACTAAGTGAAAACTCTTATTTTAGTAAACGTGATGATAGATGCCTATATTTGTGAGATGACTGGTTAGGGCAGGTAGTGCAGTCTGCGGTAAATGAGGCTAAATAAACATATAAATGAGATATTACTGTAGGAGTAGAACTGGTTTAGAAAAAAAATAGAATAAGTTGCCGGCACCCAAACTTTGCCGTGTTATCCCATAAGCTCAATTATTTTCCATATCTTCCTGAGGAAGGTACTCCTATTAGAATGTCAGCATTCTATTATGTGGGAGCTGCTGTATCCAATATTAAGGAACTCAGCCCTTCTTATATGTATGTATACAGGGTAGCCACAAAGTTTCATGCCCAGAGGTTTTTATGGGATATGGCAGAATAAAAATGTTAACTGGACCTTTCAAGCTATCTTGGTATCCTTTCTTTAACGTGAACCAGAGTCAATAGGATGGTGATCTATACGTCATTTAGTGTCTCTGGGCATCAGTATTTTTATCTGTAAAATAAAGGAGGCTTAACTCACTTTGTAAATATTTGTATGCATTTTGATATTCTCATTTTCCAGTCTCCTCTCTCAAAGTCAGTGGTTCAGTGATTCTATGAGTCTGTGAAACAGGACTGTGTTTTTTATGTGGTTTCAGTATTTGCATAATCTAAGAATCCAAAAACTTGAGTTCAATAAGAATGATTGTGTAAGATGACGGTTCCCACTTAATATTTTACCTACTTTTTCTTCCTCGTATGCTGGCCATACTTTTCTCAGGTGATTAGGTCAGATGCACCACTTGGATTATAATCAGGGCTTATTAAAATGATATTGGATACTGAATAGTTTGAGTATGGAAGAAAAATGTCTTTGTTATGTGGTCAGTATTGTCCTATTATAAGTAGGAATTTAATACTGCTATTTGGTTTTTTACAGCAGAGATTACTTAAAATTCTATTAACTTCTATTTTAGATTCATGAAAATTTTTATAATTCATATTAATGTTCATGGCTATCATTGTTTACAGGGTATAATTATAAATAAAACTAACTATAATCTCAGGGGTACTTTTTTCTTTGTTTCATCTATTTTAATATTAATGTCATAAATATTGGCTGAATGCTTACTGTGTAGCTCTGCTAAGTGCTGAGGATACAAAAATCAAAAAGGTGTAGCAAATAACTGCAATATAGAGATGTAAGTGCTAATGGAACTAGGCACCAAGTATTAAGGGAGTACTAAGGATGGTATGATGACTTTATGGGAGGAGGCAAGGTTTTGTCAGGGAAAGCTTCAGAGAGGATGTGATATTTGACGTGAGTCTTGTACAAAGAGCAGGGATTTGCTACATGGAAAAAAAAATGTGAAAAGAGGATAGCAGAGGATGAAAAGCTTGTGAGGAAAGATTTCGAGAGAAATGATTTTCTAATCAAAGACATGAAGGCCTTTTGTTCCAGTTTCGTTATCTGCAGTTCCAATGGGAAGTCACTAACCTTGGCCTTGCAATGAAATTCAATGTGATGCTGATGAGATGATAACTGGGCCATTACTAAGATTCATGAACATTTTCCCATGGAAAATTCTCATAAAGTCTGTTGTTTCTCACAGATTCATGAGTCTGTAAAGCAGAAGGCCTATAAAGAGAAACATTTGTGCTCATGAGTGTAAAATCTTATCCCCTTTGCTGTGATTATAGCAGGTTGACTTGAACCTCTATGTAATAACAGTATAAATGCTACTGATGTAGACCTCCCTTTTTTTAGTCAAGAAATGTTGCCTCGTTCTTTTGTATATGCTCCAGCTGATATTGAAGACAGTTAACTAGTTTGGGATCAATTTTTTCCCTTTTTTTGCAGAATAAGAGAAAAATCAATTTGAAAGAGAACAAGCAACATTTAAGTGTGGGCTAGTTTTTTTCAGATGCCTCTTGGACTCTTTTAGAGTATCATAAAATTTTGATGTCTCCTCTTTAAGTACTGTTTTATAGCTTATCAGTCAATATTATCAATCACTGCCTCTTGAAGAAAATCAAAATTACATTACTTAAAAAGGCGTGATATACTACAATTGTTTACTCAATACCAAAACTTTCATAAGAATGTGTATAACATGTTCTCTGATTACAAGGAAAACGTAAATGAAATAATACTGTTTGGATGGCTGAACCATCTCTAGTAAGTTGGATATATATCAGGTCTTAAATTAGTCTTCTTTTATTTTTTTTTTAATTTATTTTTTTAAATTTTTTTAAAATTTATTTTTTAACATCTTTATTAGAGTATAATTGCTTTACAATGGTGTGTCAGTTTCTGCTTTATAACAAAGTGAATTAGTTATACATATACATATGTCCCCATATCTCTTCCCTCTTGCATCTCCCTCCCTCCCACCCTCC
>NC_041220.1:130469630-130470864 GCF_002837175.3 Physeter macrocephalus | reverse complement strand
CCATCCATCTCACTACAAATAACTCAGTTTCGTTCCTTTTTATGGCTGAGTAATATTCCATTGTATATATGTGTCACATCTTCTTTATCCATTCATCTGTTGATGGACACTTAGGTTGCTTCCATGTCCTGGCTATTGTCAATAGTGCCATAATGAACATTGTGGTACATGACTGTTTTTGAATTAGGATTTTCTCACTGTATATGCCCAGCAGTGGGATTGCTGGGTCATATAGTAGTTCTATTTTTAGTATTTTAAGGAACCTCCATACTGTTCTCCATAGTGGCTGTATCAATTTACATTCCCACCAACAAAGCAAGAGGGTTCCCTTTTCTCCACACCCGCTCCAGCATTTATTGTTTGGAGATTTTTTTGAAGATGGCCATTCTGCTTGGTGTGAGGTGATTCCTCACTGTAGTTTTGATTTGCATTTCTCTAATGATTAGTAATGGTGAGCATTCTTTCATGTGCTTGTGGGCAATCTGTACATCTTCTTTTGAGAAATGTCTATTTAGATCATCTGCCCATTTTTAGATTGGGTTTTTTTTTGATATTGAGCTGCATGAACTCCTGTATATTTTGGAGATTAATCCTTTGCCAGTTGTTTTGTTTGCAAATATTTTCTCCCATTCTGACAGTGCTCTTTTCATCTTGTTCATGGTTTCCTTTGCTGTGCAAAAGCTTTTAAGTTCCATTAGGTCCCATTTGTTTAATTTTGTTTTTATTTCCATTTCTCTAGTAGGTGGGTCAAAGAGGATCTTTCTGTGATTTATGTCATAGAGTGTTCTGCCTATGTTTTCCTCTAAGAGTTTGATAGTGTCTGGCCTTACATTTAGGTCTTTAATCCATTTTGAGTTTATTTTTGTGTATGGTGTTAGGGAGTGTTCTAATTTCATTCTTTTACATGTTGCTGTCCAGGTTTCCCAGCACCACTTATTGAAGAGGCTGTCTTTTCTCCACTGTATATTCTTGCCTCCTTTATCAAAGATAAGGTGACCATTTGTGCGTGGGTTTATCTCTGGGCTTTCTATCGTGTTCCATTGATCTGTATTTCTCTTTTTGTGCCAGTGCCATACTATCTTGATTACTGTAGCTTTGTAGTATAGTCTGAAGTCTGGGAACCTGATTCCTCCAGCTCCGTTTTTCTTTCTCAAGATTGCTTTTGCTATTTGGTGTCTTTTGTGTTTCCATACAAATTGTGAAATTTTTTGTTCTAGTTCTGTGAAAAATGCCA
>NC_041220.1:130455527-130469433 GCF_002837175.3 Physeter macrocephalus | reverse complement strand
TTCTTTTTTTTCAATTTGGATTCCTTTTATTTCTTTTTCTTCTCTGATTGCTGTGGCTAAAACTTCCAAAACTATGTTGAGTAAGAGTGGTGTGAGTGGGCAACCTTGTCTTGTTCCTGATCTTAGTGGAAATGGTTTCAGTTTTTCACCATTGAGGATGATGTTGGCTGTGGGTTTGTCATATATGGCCTTTATTATATTGAGGAAAGTTCCCTCTATGCTTACTTTCTGGAGGGTTTTTTATCATAAATGGGTGTTGAATTTTGTCGAAAGCTTTCTCTGCATCTATTGAGATGACCATATGGTGGTTTTTCTCCTTCAGTTTGTTAATATGGTGTATCACGTTGATTGATTTGCGTATATTGAAGAATCCTTACATTCCTGGGATAAACTCCACTTGATCATATTGTATGATCCTTTTAACGTGCTGTTGGATTCTGTTTGCTAGTACTTTGTTGAGGATTTTTGCGTCTATGTTCATCAGTGATATTGGCCTGTAGTTTTCTTTCTTTGCGACATCTTTGTCTGGTTTTGGTATCAGAGTGATGGTGACCTCGTAGAATGAGTTTGGGAGTGTTCCTTCCTCTGCTATATTTAAAGTAGTCTTCTTTTAGACTAATAATAATTAGAGAAACTTTGCTTTTATTATTATTTTGGGACAACTGGGAAAAGAGATTCTTCTTTAAAAGGCTTTTCCTTTTTTTTTTCTTTTTTAAACTTTTAATTCAAGAAAGAAATTACAGTACAATGCCAAAGCAGTGCTTTCCATAGCAGCAAATTAGAGAGGGCTAATTTGTGGCACGGTCATGCCCTTAACTGTATAAAGGTTTTTCCTTTAATTAAAATCTCAATGAGGAAATTTTAGGAATCTCAGTGGTATCTTCCAGGAGATTTAAATCTCTCTCCCAATTTCTTCATTTTAGGTATCCTTCCAATAAAAATCCTTATGTTTCTGGCACACTCTAAAACCTAAAAGAATATTCAATGTTTACTGTAATAAGAAACTCTATTGACAAAGATGTTTAAAGTACCCAGGTTCTTAAGGGATTAAAGATCTTATTTCACCTCTTCTTACTGGAAAAAGAGGAATCAGTGATGCATGTGCAATGTAGGTCCTGGAGTTCTGTGCTCAAGTAATACGTAAAACTTAATGAACTGACTTATGCACTTTCCAAGTTGGCTTTGTTTTGCATATGGGTATTGGTTTCTTCGTTTTCTCAGTGTTTTTAGGGGCTTAAATACTAATTTGGTTGACTTGTGCTGCGCAAAATTTTCTGAAAAAACTGATTTAATGCTTCACCAGGGGAAATGACACATGGCCTTGTTGGCTTTATTTTGTTGTAACGGAGAGAAAAGAGCTATTGTACATACAACATTGGGCATTATATTGTAATTTGGGTTTCTTTTATCACAGCAAAGACTGTAGACTACTGTTGAGAAAGAAAACACTGTATACTACATTTGAATGCTTCTTTTCTGTATTGGTAGAGTCAAAATCTTGGTAGTTCTAAAAAAAAAATTTTATAATAAATCATATTTTCCTGGTGAAATTAAAGTGGGTTTCATTTCAAGGTGAAGACTAACCAGTTGGTCATATGGAGAAACATTACATTCATCTGAAAGTAAGAAATTAGCCTATTGCAAAGTTAGAGAGTATAGTCCACAAGACTACCCTCACCTCTGATACTAATTGCAAGTTTCGGGGTTATCAAGAAGTTTCTCCTTCAGCTTCAAAAATTTGCTAGGAGTCACGGAACTCACTGAAAGCTATTATACTTAACAGTTGTGGTTTACTACAGTGAAAGGATACAGATTAAAATTAGTCAAGGGAAGAAGTGCATGGGACAGAGTCCAGGAGGGTTCCAAACACAAAGCTTCCAGTTGTCCTCTCTTCCTGGAGTCATGGACAGCATTGCTTTCTCAACAATGATGTGTGATAATACGCACAGAGTATTGCTAACCAGGGAAGCTCTCCTGAGCCTTAGTGTCCAGACTTTTATTTGGGCTCCATGGTTTATTGCCCATATGGTTGACTTTTCATTGCCATCCCTCCTGGAGGTCGTGTGGTTACTACATGGCCCAACCCCTCCTCGTAATTCACATTTTTAGACTGTTTGGCGGTCAAGGCTCTAAGTAAGCAAAGACATTCTTCCTAGAGATCACCTCCTGGCCAAAGAGGACAAAAGCTGATGTCTCTTTGAGTAAGGTTAATTCTTTAATACACAATGCGTGTATTAAACAATATGAATAGCTGTGAGAAAGAGCTGAGCATTTTGAAGGTGAAGTCTGTCTTTTTGATTGTGACTTTTTGTTGCTGTTGTTGTTGCAGAATCTTCATGAGTGGTCAGAAGTGATCAGCTAGGAACCGGATCTCAGCTGATGTTTCCTGGTTTGTGTGTGTATTAGGCATGTGATACAAAAAGCTGTTTATTCTCCTTAGCTTCAGTTTCATGGATAATGAAACCAAAATCATCAACCCTAGCTATTTCACTAGATTTTAGTGAAACCTAAATAATGAAAAGTGTAAACATGCTTCACAAAGTTCCATAGTAATGTAATTGATAATATTTAACATCTCTGAAAAAGAGCTGGCAGTTATGAGTAATTAAACCATTTGAGTTAGTAATTTTTGACTTGAAATTGTAAAGAATATTGTTAGCAAAGGCCATGACTATTTTAAATAGAATTTGGTGCTAAAATACAAAGAATAAATGTTTAAATATTTTATTTCAGATATATGATTTCTAGTATAGACTGCAAGGCATTTTTATAGACAAATCTCTTTTACAAAAGTAAAAAGTATGAGCTTTAAATAGAGATAGTTCAAGAAACATGGGAACACTGGAGGGTAAGTTATGTGTATGTATAGTGCATTCATCCACACATCTTACGTGGATTATGTCATCATTTAATAATTTAACCATGGCAGAAATATAGTCTGCTGATGCATTTCATAATTTAAGAAATAATGTCAAATAGAATTAGAACTAGTGGGAAGCTGCCTTTGGACCATACCTTGTGCTCCTTGTGTAAATAGGCATTATTTAGATTTGTTTAGCAAAATGCAGCTCCTGACAAATGATACTTGTACTTTTTGAGACTGTCATCATTTGAGAAGCTGAATAACCAACAGTTACATTCCAGCTATATGCAGAACATTTCATTTAAAGAATGCTTGTAGGAAGAAAATATATCCGTGCACACCCATTGACTTTTGTTACCAGTTATAAACTTGATATATTGTCTTAGTTTGTTCCTTTTGTTGGAAAAAGAAAAGGGAGGAATTATCCATCTGGCTCCTGTCCTGAAGTTTAGCCCAAGAGGGAGGTGATGTAGGGTGAAAACTTAGAATCCTCGCACCAAATCAATGTCTTGCTGACATCGTGAAGCTGTGTATACTTCTGAAGTGCCAAGGTTCTCTGCACGGTCCCTGTTACCCACCTCTAATTCTTTCACATACAAGGTCTTCCAGATGTTCCTGAGGAGAATGTGTCTCTTTATAGTAAAAGTTATATTAGCTATCATTTTCCACATATTCCTATGGTACCCATTTACAAGAATTTGTAGTACATACCCAAACATCTGCAGATATTATCTCCATAATTACGTTTGAAATTACTAGCCACCTGTCAGCACAGGGATTACTACTATGAAGAATGTCAAATGGGAATTAAAGTTTTTTATTAGGTCACCAGCATTCTACCATAGACATATTGTGGGCAGATAGGACTGTTTCAACACACAGTTTTATTAGGTACAATAAATTTGGCGGCTACATACTGCACTGTTACTGCATATGCATATTTACTGTGTGCACATGAATTTGGCACTAACTGAAAACTGTTGAGGATGGTAGTGGTACCTTGGGGTTTGGGTTTTAGATGAAAAAGAGATGTTTGGCTTCTTCATTTCTTGTACCAAAATATATTCGTTTAAAAAGCAAGTGAAGCTACTTAGAAAACATGTTGCTTTGACTCATGGAAATGCCACGAACTTTAACTTTGCAAATGAATAACTATATTGGAGAGGATAACTGCTAGGAATTAGGGAGGGGAAGAGAACAGAAGAGTTGGGAAGCTGAAGAAGGAGTTTGATGGATGTGGCACAACAACTATGGAATATCTCAGAGTGCCCGTGTGAGAAGTAAGAGCAAGGGATATTGGTGTGCCTTTGACCTCTGCTTACTCTTCCAGGACTAGTAGATAATATTTGAAAGTTTGCAATGTGACAGGTGCTGTGTTGAGCATTTAATATGTATTTAATCTGCATAATGTCCCTTTGAACCAGGAATTATTGTTATCATCATCATCTCCTCATATGTTCTGAGAGACAAAAGGAAATTGAAGATTGCCCACAGTCACATAGCTCGTCAGTAGTGAAGCTGGGACTCCTGTCATCTACGCTGGGTATTTGAAGTCATTAGTGATCTCCATGCTGCTAAACCCAGTTGGCTTTTCTCAGTCTTCATCTTATTTGACTCCATAGTAGAATTTGAATAATAGAATATATACTCCTTGAAGTATTTTTTAAAATTTCCTCTTGGCTTCAAGGATAGCGTTTTACTCCCTGTTTTCCTCCTTCTGGATACCGAGTCTTAGGTGGTGCTTCTTTGTCTCTTCGGGGCTCAGCCTGATCTTTTCTTTCCTAACTGGGGGATTTTCTTTCCTGACTGGGGGATTTCATCTGGTTTCCAAACCTGCAATACCTTCTCTAGGCAAATGTCTCCTTATGTGTATCTTCAGGCTAGTCTTCACCAGACTCGGCCTCCTTCAGACTTAGCTTGTTTCTGTCTTTTCCTCCGTGTGGCTGATAAGAGAGAGGTAAGATCCGAGGTTCCAGTTTGGACTCAGAGGCCCTTTAGGTCTCTAGCATAATACACAGTAAATTATAACTCACTAGTATAGACTTCATTTGAGTTTAGGGCCCAATGCATGCCTAATAATAAAGGGTTTTTTTCTCTTTCTTTTTCCTTTGCCAATATTCCCTATGGTCTGCTTCCCTAGGAACCTTATGGCAAGGGATAGTCCCTGTGGTCTGGGGCAGGATTCAGATATTTCTGGATTCTCTGGCTAAAAACATCTTATTAAATCTAAGTCCTATTTCAGCTTTTAACTGTTGGACTTTCACAGTAATATACTTTTTGAGGATATAGGCATATTGAATCTAGAGAATGTACAGCAAAGTGTTTTTCAGTGACAGCTTTTCAGAGGAACTTGAATCACCCCTATATGATTTGACATACTAAGATATAATGTGTACCCTTTATAAAACTTGGTAGGCTTTTCAGTAGGGCCAAAGTTGGATTTGTTTCCTGGAAATATCAAGGATAGTTTTTAAGAGATAGTAAAATTCAAATTGTCTTCAAGCTTTTTAATAAAGGGCAGGAGTTTGGAAGAGTTCCACAAGCTGGGGAAATGGCATGTTAACAGTTCTGGTGGTGAAAACAAGAAGGCACATCAGGGAAATTACAAGTAGCATGGCAAGTATATAGAATGCATGTAGAGAGTGACAGGGTGATGCCAGAAGGTGGGCAGAATAAGAAACATGAATTGTCTTGGACTCCCAAGGAGGCCTGTAAATGGCATCTTTGTTTTTCTTGCTTTAGTTATAAATCAGTTGAATGTTAAAATGGAGTCAGCGGAACTAAACATCAACTCTATTAATGGTAAAGCTCATATGGGAGAAAGTGACATGGATGTGTGACAACAGTGGACTTCTTATTGAAGTTCAGAATTAGGCAGACTTACTTACCTAGTCACAGGGGTGGCCATGCACAGTATGGGTCACCACCCACGGAGCCCTGCTTTTATGAAACTTATTACAAGGAGGAGCAGAGAAAAATGTCAGCTCTCTGAGTCCCATTGAGGAAGACGAGGAGGGAACTGAGCTTTCTCAAACTTTACAATCAGAAGATGAATACTACTTCAACGAGGATGATTAAGGAGTGGGTTAAAAGACCTGGAGTGTTTAGAAGACTAGAGGAGTGAAAAAGAAGCATTACCCTTACCCTCTGCATTCTTTATGCAATGGGAAATGATTGAAAAACTTTAAGCAGAAAATCAGTGCATATTTGTTTAGTGGTTGGATGTGAGGTTTGGTAGGTAGATATACGACACTTAGGGCCTTTAGTGTTAAGGTACAGGTTTTAAATGAATTTAGTAGGCAACAGAGAGCCATCAACATTACTGAGCAGGAACTGTTTCATCTGGATGTGATGTGCAGGACTGAAGGGATTTGAGATGAACTGGAGGAGGGGAACCCGAGTAGTAAGCAATGGTAATTGGGGTAGGCAGTAACTGGAACTACTGAGGCGTTTTAGAGATGGAAGGAAGGAACAGATGTAACAGTGAGAATGGATACATAGAACTTGATGAGTGGTTGAAGAGAGGAGAGAGGGAGGAAATCAAGCCTCAAGCTTGGGTTACTCTGCCCATGTGATCAGGAGACAACTGGATCAAATTAACAGATAGAGGAGAAGAAGGTGCTGGTTGGAGAAGATGGTAGATTCACGTGACTGTTGGAGGTGGAGATCTGGAGTTTGAGATAGGAGTTAGACAGTTTATTTAGATGTGAGAGGCTTCTAACCAAAATGTGAGTTGAAGCTATGACATTAATACAACATAATGTATAAAGAGAAGAGAGAATAAGACTGAGATATGAGGCATAATATAGAAGGACTAGAAAGAGAAAAAATGAGGTAGCCGGAGTCAGAGGTAGGAGGAGAACTGGAGAAATAAATTCAGGCCAAATATATACTAGAAATCATTAGATAACTGTCAAAAATGGTGGTTGCTTAATGATGAAGGCTACAAATTGTGTAAAACCTTTCCTCCTTGATAGTTGTATTGAACATAGTGTGAAGATTAATGTTTATTGAGGTTTCTGGTATGTGGTATTGTCTGATTAAGGAGAAGGACTGGAAAAAGTATACCAGTGAAAATGGAGGGTATAGGTGATTTACTCATAATTGAACGTAGATACTCTTGAAGGCAGTGAAAGAACTAATAGAGGAAAAGTGGAGTAGAGTGGGGGGTCAGTTGGAAAAGAATGGGAGCTTGGAAAAAGACAGCCAATGCAAGGTTTGTGCCAGGGTTGCTAAGTGTGAATGATAGATATTTAGAATGTTAAAGGGTAGGAATCATTTTTTCTTCACTTACTGCCAAGTAAAGTTATTAAGTACTTGATAACAATCTGTATAATTCAAGAGATGGTGCATTTTGGAAGGCTATGTATGAGAAACCCACCCTGATTTACTCACACAGTAGACATATCTTCTGCTATTAGTGTAGATTGGTTGTAAGAGAATTCTGAATCACTGATTTTTTTCTTATTCCTTTGCTTTGCTTGCATTCAGATATAAAACTTAAGAGGACAAAACAATATGTGTGGAATTAATTATCAGACATCATAATTCAAGTGACCATAATTAGACCCTTGGGTCTTGAACTCTCTGAAGAAAAACTGATATATGATATTTATAACTATTTCCAGTGTCTAAGCATTCAATATCCAGAAAGTGAGCTCTTCAAAATATTTCTTTTAGCAAGTTTTAAGAGAAACCTTTAATCTGTAATATGGTTAAACCTTGTGATTCTTCCCATAGTGTGGAGTGCCAAGTGAGACTGCCTTCCGCCATGTGAGTCAGAGCTGTGTTATATATTAGTTGGCTCAGGGGATGTTACAGAAGAATTTCTGTGTACATCATTTGGCCTAGAGGAATTTCTGAGAATGCCTTTTTGCCTATTAATTAGCCAAAAAAGCCTTCTAATATTACATTTGACATTTTTTATTCATAAAATCCTTTCTTTCAGTAACTGTCATTTAAAAAAGATGGTGTTCCAGATTGGAAAAGAAATTTTCTTTTTCAGAGGAGCTGTTTTTCTCCTAAAATTAAAACATTGGCAAGATTTAAGGTTATTATATAGAATAGATCAAACTTGTCATCAGTGCAGGGGTCCCTTTCCTAAAACTCATGATTATTGATTATCTAGCCTCTGCTTGAATAATTCTTTTGTGCAAGTCATTTTTTTTGGTATTGAATCAGAATCTACATTTTAGTTTCATCGAATTTATTAATTAATATGCAGGTACACCTTCCGATACTTTACATCTTGTGACTATTTTTAAATATTTGAAGGCAGCCATTTTATCCTGGTGCCTTACCCTCATGTCTTATCTTTGTTGGGTATAAAGTCCCTTTAACCTCTACCACTATTCATGCACATGCCTCCAGTTCTTTCAGCTTCTAAGAGGTACACTGCTAGATAAAATACATAATTAAAACCCTTGGTATTGGAGAAGTAGCCTTGACTTTTGGACTAAATTGCAATTTTTCTAGAATTACTTAATTTGCTTTCTCCATATTTAAACATAATAATTTTGCAAGTGCATAGATATGAAAAATAAATCAGTCTTATTCTAGACTGTAGAAGATGTTTTGATTAGCTAAAGAGTGGATGAGACCAGAGATAAAATAGGTTCAGATATTAGAAGAGTAAATTTCTACTTTTTCCACTACTTACCTATTCTTCAAAGATATACACTTGCATCAATTAGAAAACCAGTGGCAAATGTTTTATTGTATGAAAAGTTTTATAAGGTGAACAACTTACTACTTCCCCATCTGTCCCTACAATTTTTTCTTTCTATATATGTTATATTCATCCTTATCTATATTCATTCTGTAACTGTCTAGTTAATGAAACATGGGCAGTGGTGAAGATGACAGGAAGAGG
This sequence comes from Physeter macrocephalus, assembly GCF_002837175.3. Lineage (NCBI taxonomy): Eukaryota > Metazoa > Chordata > Mammalia > Artiodactyla > Physeteridae > Physeter > Physeter macrocephalus. The sequence goes on along the minus strand of NC_041220.1, from coordinate 130,460,698 downwards.
GGTGCAGTAATGTGGAAGGTGTAATCCATCATAGAAAAGGAGAGAATAAGGAGCAGCCTGTGGTGTTCTGTATTTTTGGGGTTAAAGAAAGCCCCTCACCATCTAGCAAAACTATCAGCCCCCACTTACGAAACAGTAGAGGTCACTCTGGCAGTCTCTCCTTCCAGGCACGGCAAATAATCGTATCTGATTGGAATCATGCCTGCTGAGAAGATATAACTCCATAATTTTCCGTTATGGCCTCCTCAAAGTGGGACTGTAAGATGTAGCAGTCTACTTTGGGTATTGCCAGCATATCATGTAGAACCATCTCTAAATATGGCCCATGTTTTTCTTCCTCAGTCAATTGGTCATGAAGAATTCCCTATAAGAACATAGGTGCAGGTTGAGAGAGAGAAGAAAGGAGATAATATAGCAGAAATAGGGCCCATGGCCTCTAGGCCACTTGCTCATGCAGTTTACTTGTGGTTTTAAGAACCTGCTCAAGCCTAATTTTGTATATTCCACTTTCATTTGATAATGAATGTTGTAGTGTAGGCCCACATTTAGGGTATGATGATTCAGACAACACCCAGTTCATGATGGGAATCTCGAGTCATATGGTAACTTTGCGGGCTGTGGCCAAACCTTCAGTCTCTGTTAAGGTCCAATAGCATGCCAAAGCTGGTTTTCAAGAGGAGACTAGTTATCTTCAGAGAAGAGTAGAGCTTTGCTTAAAATCCAATAGGTCTGTACTGTGATTTACCTATAAAGGCCTGATAAGAGCTCCATACAGCATTCCTGTCTTCCAGAAACACTCTAAGGACTACTGGGTTAGCTGGACCATATGACTCAAGTCTCAGAGCAGCTTGCACATCATCCTGGAAGAGTTACAGTACCTTATCTTGTTCTGAGTGCCATTCAAAATTGGCAGCTCTTTCGCTTACTTGGAAAAAGGATCAGAGAAGCATGCCTAAATGAGATATATGTTCTCTCTATAATCTCAAGGTGCCCGTTAGGCATTGAGCTTCTTTCTGAGTGGTAGGGGGGAATCCGATACAGCAATTTGACCTTCATTTTGTAATGGATGTAAACTAAGAATGATCTTTACAGTTTTAAATGGTTGAAAAAAATAAAATCAATAATGTGTGATATGAAAATTATATAAAATTCAAACTTCATGAATTTGAAAAATTCCTATATAAAAATATGAGTCAAAAAAATAAAGCTTTTTTTTGTTTGTTTCTCCCGTCGCGGAGCACATGCTCCGGACGCGCAGGCTCAGCGGCCATGGCTCACGGGCCCAGCCGCCCCGCGGCATGTGGGATCCTCCCGGACCGGGGCACGAACCCTTGTCCCCTGCATCGGCAGGCGGACTCTCAACCACTGCGCCACCAGGGAAGCCCCCCAAAATAAAGCTTTATTGGAACACAGGCACACCCTTTTGTTTATGTCATCTCATGGCTGCTTCCATACTAAAACAGCAGAGTTGATTAGTTAGGACGGAGACAGTAGAGCTCACAAATATGGAAGTTCAGTGGAATTTTTTTCAATGTTGAGTCACTTATTGATGATATTAACTTTTATCATTATCACATCTATAGATTTGATCAACACATCTTTTTTGCTTTTATCCAAATTGTTCATAAAAATATTTACCACTAAAATGAAACCACTGTCTTGGAGTTCTCGATGTACCTTCTAAATATCAAATACAGTAGACTAATCTCAGTTCTCATTTTTCTGTATTATGGAATATTGACCTCTGCCTCCTAAAATGTTCTTTTCAGTTGAGCACAGCCATCCTAGTTTTCTGCCATTATTCCTACCACCTAGATGGGAGCATTCTTAAGGCTGTACATATTCTGACCACTGTTCTTTTTCTGTTCCTTTCCTTATCTGCTTCCAATTTTCTAAACATCACTTCTGTGAAGCCGACTCCCAGTTATCTATTTGGGGTCTCTTCCTCTGATCTCTGGACCTGTATTTCTAAATGTTTTCTTGACATCTCCACCTGATAGTTCTGCTGGAACTTAAGCTCAGCATTCCCCAAACTCTACGTTGATGACAGCACTATTCTTGTCACCTAATTTTGGAGTTATATTTGACCTTTCTCCACTTTATCTAGTTAGTTGCCATTGGGTGAATTCTATCTAAGCAGCATTTCTTGGTCTTTCTACCCAGACTGAGAGGCAGTGTGCTGAGTTGTTAGGGCCCTGGATGCAGACTACTTGAGTTCAAGTTAGCACCTCCCCAGAAACTACTGTGTGCCATTGAGTAATTTTCTTAAGCTCTCTGTGGCTCAGTTTCCTCATTTGTAAATTGGAGATGGCAATATTTTTAGCCATATATCTCATAGGATTATTTCGAAAATGAAAAGATAATGTATGTTATGTCCTAGAACAGTAGTGCTCAGTCAATCTTTTATTATTTCCATTCCACCTTATTTCAGGCTCTTTTAATTTCTAAGGTCGATGGCTATTGTATTATGTCAAGGATGGATAATCTGCTTCTGCAGAATAGACCTATATTATTTTATTTGAGATACAGTTTTAAAGTTTATATGGAATCCTCTGAATTCGGCCAAGATTTATGCTTCACGTGACTTCTGATTAAGTAAATGGAAAAACTGCACATTGGAAATATTTTGTTCCCATCATATGGGGGCGAGGGTAGCATTTAGTGTAAAACCAGCAGGTTAAGAAGAAACCTCAGAAAATCCAAAGACAGATGTACAGTTTGGAATGTAAAAATAAAAACAAAACAGAAGTGCTCACGCAATATCAACTCAGGCAAAATTAGTTTGGGGAGAATTTACGGATCAGAAAATCTCAGAACAGGGAAACGGGAAGCTGTGGTGTAGCCTCTGGACATCTCTGCAAGGATTATTTGGTTAAGCAGCAACATCAGGTAATTCCCCTCTGTAGAGTCATATGTACTCTGGGTCACGATGTACAGCAAGAGACACAGAGTTCCCTTTTCTGTTTTTCTTTCATCTGCAGACAACCACTTTTTACCTCAGTCAAGCCATTTGCTCAGTATGAAAACCTCATTTATGTAATCGTTTTACATGCTTCTGCTAATTTGCAAATTGTTTATTTCTCTGAAAAAGCATTTATAATATTTCCCCATTCTCATTGTGTATTTAATACTGCTAATTTTAAATGGTTCTAATTTGAATTTCTTACCAAATGCACATCTTAAACAGTTTACTGAAGTGAAGAAAGAGTTCCCACAGTTTCCAGTTTCCTTGCATCATGGTTTCTTTTAAAATGGCACCTGGGAAATATTGACTAAGTTTTAATAGTCTGTTTCCTTTGTCCTGTGGCTTATTCCTGTCTGTTTCTAAGTTGTGTAATATTTTTCCATGTGCCAAAGAATTGTGAAGTATTTTATGGACTCTTCAGAAAGAATGAATATTATATAAAGAACTGAACTTCATAATTTTATAATAGGCCTGTGACAATAGAATTAAGTTTCTGTTGTTCCTGGTTTTAAGTATCATGGAAAGACAGTAACCTTGACTTGCTGAAACATTCATATTTCCTACATCCAGAGCTATTGAACTGGCTTTTTTATTGTGCTATCAACTGAGGGGAGCAAAGTTCCCTTTATATTACTCTAAGATGAAGAATTCAGAAGCTAGTGAAATGTGACTGTCTATCTATATCGATCTATCTACCCTACCTATCTATTCATTCATCTGTCATCCAGCCCTGCAGTTCTTCTCGTTGCATTCATGCTGGTAATCAGTGTCCCATTCCCGCTTCATCCCCTAGAATTTTGCCTTCATCCCTTTCAACGTGAGGCAACATTGATTGGTGTTAAGATTAGAGCTTCTGGAGTTAGATCTGAGATTTAACTGAGGGCAGCCATTTATTTGCTGTGTGATCATGGGTAAATCAGTTAATCTGTCTCCTCATCTGGAAAAGAAGGTGGTCATTAAGTGCTCCTGCAGATTGTTATGAGGATTAACTAGGGTGTAATGTATATAAAAACTTGACCCTCTCTGATGGAAAGGAAGGACAGTGTTAAGATCTGAAATTTTTGGAGCCTGTCCTTTGACCTGCACTTCCCAGGTCTCTCTTTGAATCTTATTGACTACCTTTGGGGTTTTATTTTTGTTCTGGTTGTACAACTTCTTCCCTTTTTCCAAGACTAAGGCTTTTATCCTTAATCTTTGGGATTTTCACTTTAACTATCCTTTTGTTCTTAGCTTCTGGAAGGTTTGCTTAATTGTTACATTTTTCAGGAACTTCTGGTCTGAGGGATGTATCTGTGAGAACAGGAGGAGGAGGCAAGGGGAAAGTAAGGGGAAGTTTCTCTTTAAATTTTGGGTCCTGGATCCCAGAGGAGAGTTGGGCTGACAACTCTCAACTCCTGAAGATCTAAACAGAGTTGTAGTATCATTCATGGATGACAACTTGCTTTAACCCTAGGTCAAGAGGATATTATATTTCATCAACGAGGAACAATCAAACACTACAAATTCAGGTACCACCAAAAATCACTTTTCCTCCCAGATTACATTTATTTATTCACCTGTAGTGATGTTAATATACTTTCTCTTTTCTTTTTGTATCTGATTGAGATTTCCTAGTTTTGATTGAAAGCCAAACCACACTTCCTGTACATCCTTTTGTCTATAGTACATGTTCCTTGAAATCACTGTCTTTTATGATGGCTATGATTTAGATACGCTTTTAGTCAGAGTGATTACCTATGTGCCAGTTGGATTAAGCTTCACTCCAGGGGCAGCTTGTTGCCCTAATCAGGAAAGCACCATTCAAGGATTGTTTTCTGTGTTTAAGCAAGAAGCCAATTACACAGAGGTAGCTACTGTGAGAACTTCTGTTATTTGTACCAGTATCTAATATTGCTAATAAGCATACTCAGTATCAAAAATGAGTTTCCCTTTGTAGCACCTCAGGCTGGATTTCAAATCAGTTATTTGTCTAGCAATGTAAATCCATCGCTAAATCTCTTGTTGCCTGATACTGACTGTAAAGTACCAGAATCTTGTCTCTGGAATCTTGTGTCTGTGCTGAGTGCATGACTGGCTTTGTACTCATGTGACCTGTGCTTGGAAGGGACTCACACTTGGTTTAATGCTCTGCTGTTGCCATCCTGAAATTCGTATAATTTTTTTTTTTTTTTTTTTTTTTTTGTGGTATGCGGGCCTCCCTCTGTTG
>NC_041220.1:130446601-130455505 GCF_002837175.3 Physeter macrocephalus | reverse complement strand
TCTCCCGTTGCGGAGCACAGGCTCCGGACGCGCAGGCTCAGCGGCCATGGCTCACGGGCCCAGCCGCTCCGCGGCATGTGGGATCCTCCCAGACCGGGGCGCGAACCCGGTTCCCCTGCATCGGCAGGCGGACGCGCAACCACTGTGCCACCAGGGAAGCCCATTCGTATAATTTTTGAAGAAGGAACTCCCCACCTTTATTTTGTGCTGGGCTCCACAGATCATTTAGCCAGTCCTGACTGAATTAACTTTTCATGAAAGGACACTTGAAAGGATAGAGCCGGCACTTCATCGAGTTTATCATGTTGAAGGAATGCTTACGTCTGCTTATTTAATGAATGTTGAAATGTGGGGTAGAATCTGCTTTGAAACTTGCTTCAGTTAGAACCAATAAAGTTGTGGGGAGTGGCTAACCCTCTTCTCCTTCATTGAGTGTTGTTTTCTACCAAAAAGAACCTAAGATTTACAAAACCAAATTATCTTAGGTAGGTTCACAACAATGTCATCTAGGTTTCAAGGACTCCTTAGATCATCATAGCAAAGAGAAATAAAACTCTTGCTATAGAACACTTGGTAATTTTGGTGCAGTTCACCTTGTACCAGTGTTCTAGTCAGAAAATTAAATAATATCAGATTATAAAAAATGATTAGTTTTACTTATTTTGCTAAAAGTCATAATTTTTCATCCTATCCCTCTACATCAGAGCACAATATCTCTGTATACAGTTCAAGTGGAAACAGTAGATTGGATTGTGTTTTTATATAGAGCACATGATTTTTCAAAGGATCAGTTCATGGATTAGGCAGTACTCCTAAACCCCAGCCTTTAGAGCAAGATTTGATTTAAAACCTCATGCATAGAGGCATATTATTGCCCAGTAATATTGATTGAGTGATGGTCTGACAAGGATCCTGGAAGACGGGGCATTATTTTTAATTTTTAAAAATTTGTATAAGCCATATTTTTGTTCCCCTTTGTTATGACTGTACTTTTTTTTTTTTTTTGAATTTGCAGTTAGAATGTAGACATATTTTCCAAATGAATGAAAACAGTTTGCAATGAGATGGCAAAGACCCCTTTATGGAGAAAGATAGCCTGGGGACTCATAGAGGCCTGTTTCAGGCTAGACTGGAAATAAAAAAGATTATATTTTCTGGCCTTTAAGGAACATTCTGTTGACTCAAAGCTTTTTATCTTATTGTGAAAATGTATAATTCCTCTTTCTATAAAACCACTAGGGATTGTTCTACTTGTTGGTTGTTGATGCCTTCTCCAGTATAGGTTGCTTTTTTGCCCTTAAAATTTTTTTACCCTAGTGGAATGAAGAGTAAAGGAGAGGTGAGAGCTACAGCCCTGCTCTTTCACAGGTTGAATTACTTAGGCAACTAAAACAAAACTAGTATTTTAACAACTAATCCACCCCCTCTCCCCCCAGAAAATTACCCCAGAGTCTTTTTTTTTTAATCGGTACATCAAAACCTTTTTAGCAGTGACCCTGTGGTGAAGGCCTGTTGCAGGTCTGACTGGCATTAGGAAATGATCAGTGTGACTCACAGCTCTTTACTCATCCCTAAGAATCTACCCAGCATTTGTCCAGGAACCTGTGACTAAATTTGAAGGTGGACATCCAGCAAGCACTGTTCATTTCTTTCTGGCCTTGTGAACATGTGAAACCATTAATGTTACAGATACCTTGTATTTATTGCCTATTTGGGGATATATTTCACACTTGAATGGATTAGGTAAACTAGACAACAACAAGAAAACAAAAAACTCAACATTAAAAACTAAACAAAATGACAACAGGAAAACAACAAAAAAACTCAAAATTAACAACTCAGCTTTCTCAATTTCTTCTATTTTTCTTTGGACTTATTGTGTTGGGTTGTGGGTATATCGAGTTATTTAGAACAAAGCAGAACTCTGGGTTTTATAGCTGGATCTATTATTTTTCCTCTTTAATCAGCTTCTGTGGATTTTGAATAACAACATTCCAACCTTGTGTTCTTATGTTCATTTTTTAGAAGTAATCAGTACTAGAATTTTCTTTCCAACATGCTTCCACCACTAAAAAGTCTATGAAGTTTATTAGATCTCATTCACAAGGGTCATGCAAAGAGAAAATGGAGTGCTTTATTTCAGAAAAGGGCCACATATTACCATAAGAACATGTCACATGTTGCAGTCAGCATTTTTAATAGCAATAATAAATATGGCTGTAAGTCAATGTTGAGCATGTAATTTAATACTGGTAATTATACACCCACAAACCTCATTCAAACTAGGCTCATACTTTCAGTTCGAGCAGGAACATATGTATCACTAAATGACTGTGGGTTTTCAAATATTTCACCAGAAAAGTATTTTTTATTCCAACGCTGTGTTGTGTCAGGTCAAAAGACTCTCTTCAGGGGTGTGTTTAATTTTAGGGAAACCTTAATACTAAATAGATTTTATGAGAAGGTCACAAAGCCGGTTGTATTTACAACCCTGAAATGTGACTACGTTAAAGGAAAGAGCCTATAATGGTCACTTAAATGAGGAAACACGATTGTAAAATCTTCACAGTTTTCATAGAAGTGTTTTTTCCTTAATATTGCAGCTTTTATGTCTTTTTTAAAATCTGAAAAACTATAGGAGAATGTAAGGAAAAAATGCAGTAATGAGTTTTCCTAACTGGTCATTTATATCTTTGAGGAATTCAAGAAAAAAAAGAGGGGGGTGGTGGAGGGAGGAGATACAATACTGCTTTTGTTTTTAAACCTTTCGTTTTGAAATACTTTCAAACTCTAGGAAAAGTTGGAAGGACAGTACAAAGAACTCTTGTTTAGCCTTCATCTTAATCCCCAATTGTTAACATTTTAGCATATTTGCCTCTTCCATCTATATACCCATCTACCTACGCATCTATGTATATATGTATGTATGTATGTATGTATGTATGTACTATCTATCATCTATTTCTATTATTTATCTTTCTTTCCACTTGAGAGTCTGTTGCATATGTGATGTTCTGTTATTCCTAAATACCTCATTGTGTATTTCCTACTCTTCCATAATACATAAAATATATCAAAATCAGAAAATTAACCTTGGTACAAGAATACTATAACCCACAAACCCCATTCAGATTTCAGTGTTTGTCCCAAAAATGTCATTTATAGCAGTAGATAAGAAGAGGAGGAGGAGGATGAGGAGGATAAGGAGGATGATTGAGAAGAAAGATGGGGGAAGAGGAAGGGAAGGAGGAAAAAGGGGAGGAGGGGAGGAGGAGGAGAACATATACAATAGTAAAAACAAAACTTCTGGTGGAGGAACCAGTTCAGGATCAAGAGTTTCATCAAATAACCATGTCTCTTTATTTTCCTTCTATCTGGAGCAATTCTTTGGCCTTCCTTTGTTTCTTGACCTAGACATTTTAGAAGTATACAAGCCAACTATTTTGTAGGATATCTCTCAGTTTGGATTTGTCTGATGTTTCCTCATACTTAGATTCAGAGTATGCTTTTTTTGGCAGGAATGTTACAGAAGTGATGCTTTCTTCACTCTACTTTTTACCAGGAAAAGATAATATCAATTTGTGCCATTAGTTAGTAATGTTAATTCATTATCTACCTGGTTTCTCCGCTCTACAGTTCATTAATCAGTAATTTGTATTTCTTAATAACTAATTAATAATTATTTTGTGGGAGATACTTTGAATCTGGGTAAGTGTTCTATTCCTTATGAAACTTTCACTTACTAGTTTTAGCATTGTTTGCTGATTTTTATCTCAGTAATTATAATATGGTTGCCAAATGGTGATTTTCTAATTCTGTTATTCCTTCTATAATTATTAGCTGCAATTCAATGGAAAATAGAACTTGCCTTCTCTCTCTCTCTTTCATCAGTATGAATTTTACATTCTTATTTTAACCAATGGGCTATTATCCTATTATTTTAATATGATGGTTATGTAAACACCGTCACAATCAAGATATAGAACATTTCTATCACTCTTGAAAGTTATCTTGTGCTCACTCATAGCGTGCTCGAACCCACTCTGTACCTTGGCAACTACTGATCTTTTCTGTCACTATGGTTTTGTCTTTTTCAGAATATCATATAAATAGAATCATACAATATGATGCCTTTTGAGTCTGTCTTCTTACACTCCACGTATTGCCTTTGATATTTATCCATGTTGTTGTATGTATCCATAGTTCATTCTTTTGATTGATGAATAATATAACATTTAATTATGTAAACATACCACAGTTTGTTCATCTGTTTACCAGTTGATGGTCATATGAGCTATTTTCAGTTTTTGAAAATTATGAATAAGCAACTATAAACGTTTGTATGCAGGTTTTTCTGTGGACATATGTTTGCATTGATCTAGGCTAAATGTCTACCAGTGGGATTAGTGATCATATGGTAAGTGTGTGATTAATTTCATAAGAAACTGGCAAACTGTTTTTCAAAGTGTCTTCATTTTGCCTTCATACCAGCAAAGTATGAGTTCCAGTTTCTCTTTATTCTTGCCAGCATATGATATCATCATTTAAAAAAAATAGACATTCTAGTAGTTGTGTAGTGGTATCATATTATGGTTTTAATTTTCAATTCTCTAATGATTAATGATAGGGAGCATCTTTTCATGTGTTTATTTGCTATCTGCATGTGTGTGTGTATATATGAATTCATGAATTTTTTGGTTAAGTATCGGATAAAATATTTTGCCCATTCTTTATTTTTTTTTAATTTTTTTTTTTGCGGTACACGGGCCTCTCACTGTTGTGGCCTCTCCCGTTGCGGAGCACAGGCTCCGGACGCGCAGGCTCAGCGGCCATGGCTCACGGGCCTAGCCTCTCTGCGGCATGTGGGATCTTCCCGGACCGGGGCACGAACCCGTGTCGCCTGCATCGGCAGGCGGACTCTCAACCACCGCGCCACCAGGGAAGACCTGCCCATTCTTTATTGAGTTGTATGTTTTTAAATTGAGATGTAGTTGATTTACAACATTATATTAGTTTCAGGTGTACAGCATAGTTATTAAAAATTTTTATAAATTATACTTCATTTATAGCTACTATAAAATATTGCCTATATTCCCTGTGTTGTACAATATATCCTTGTACCTTATTTATTTTGTACATAGTAGCTTGTACCTCTTAATTCCCTACCACTATATTGCCGCTCCCCACTGGTAACCACTAGTTTGTTCTCTATATCTGTGAGTATGTTTCTTTTTTGTTATATTTCCTTGTATATTATATTTTTTAGATTCCACATATAAATGAAAACATACAGTATTTGTCTTTCTGTGTCTGACTTATTTCACTGAGAATAATACCTTCCAGGTCCATCCATGTTGTTGCAAATGGCAAAATTTCATTCTTTTTTATGTCTGAGTAGTATTCCAGTAGTGTGTGTATGTGTGTTTGTGTGTGTGGGTATATCTATACCTATCTATATGTGTGTATATATATATATATATATCTCACATCTTCTTTATCCATTCGTCTCTTGATGGACGCTTAGGTTGCTTGCATATCTTGGCAATTGTAAATACTGCTGCTTCTCTGAACCTTGGGGTGCATGTATCTTTTAGAATTAGTGTTATCATTTTCTTCAGCTATATACCCAGGAGTAGAATTGCTGGATCATGTGGTAGGTCTATTTTTAGTTTTTGAGGAAATTCTATACTGTTTTCCATAGTGACTGTACCAATTTATATTCCCACCAACAGTGTACAAGGGTTCACTTTACTCCACATCCTTGTCAACACTTGTTATTTGTGGTCTTTTTGATGATAGCCATTCTTACAGGTGTGAGGTGATAATCTCATTGTGGTTTTGATTTGCACTTCTCTGATGATTAGTGATGTTGTGCATCTTTTCATGTGCCTATTGGCCATCTGTCTGTTTTCTTTGGAAAAATGTCTATTCAGGTCTTTTGCCCATTTTTTAATTGGTTGTTTGTTTTTTGATACTGAGTTGTATGAGCTGTTTATAGATTTTGGATATTAACTCCTTTTTGGTCATATCATTTACAAATATTTTCTCCCATTCAGTAGGTTGTCCTTCCATTCTGTCAGTGTGTAAAAGCTTTTAAGTTGAAATATGCCCTATTTAAAAAATTTTGAGATTCTTTTGCAACTGGCTGTCCAGTTTTCCCAACATCATTTATTGAAGAGGTTGTCTTTTCTCCATTGTATATTCTCACCTCCTTTGTGGTACATTAATTGACTGTATGTGCGTGGGTTTATTTCTGGGCTCTTCACTCTGTTCCATTGATCTGTGTGTCTGTTTTTATGCTGGTACCATACTTTTGTTATTACTGGAGCTTTGTAGTTTAGTTTGAAATCTGGGAGTGTGGTATCTCCAGCTTTGTTATTCTTTCTCCAGATTGTTTTGGCTATTTGGGGTCTTTTGTGTTTCCATAAAGATTTTAGAATTATTTGTTCTAGTTCTCTAAAAAATGCCCTTGGTATTTTTATAAGGATTGCATAGAATCTGTAGATTGCCTTGGGTGTATGGTCATTTTAACAATATTAATTTTTGCTATATGAACACAGTATATCTTTCCATCTGTCTGTGTTGTCTTCAGTTTTTTCGTGAGTCTTATAGTTTGCAGAGTACAGGTTTATTTCCTCCTTAAGCAGTTTTATTCCTTGTGATTGTGATTGTAAATGGAATTGTGATTGTAAATGGAATGTGATTGTAAATGGAATTGTTTCCTTAATTTCTCTTTCCATTAGTTCAATGTTATTGTATAGAAATACAGTAGATTTCTGTATATTCATTTTGTATCCTGCAATTTTACTGAATTTTTTGATAACCTCTAGTAGTTTTTTGGTGGTATCTTAAGGAATTTCTATGTATAGTATCATGTCATCTGCAAACCGTGGCTGTTTTACTTCTTCCTTTACAATTTGGATTTTTTTTTTTTTGTCTGATTGGTGTGGCTAGGACTTCCTATACTATGTTGGATAAACATAGTATTTTATTTTTATTTATGTGAGGCTGAGCATCCTTGTTTTGTTTCTGATCTTAGTGGAAAAGCTTTCACCTTTTCATCATGGAGTATGATGTTGGCTCTAGGTTTGCTTGCCATATATGGCCTTTATTATGTTGAGGTATGTTCCCTTTATACCCACTTTATTGAGTTTTTATCATAAATGGTTGTTGAATTTTGTCAAAAGCTTTACTCTATCTTTGAGAATAACAAATGGTTTTTAGTCCTCAATTTGTTAATGTTAATGTGGTGTATCACATTAATTGATTTGTAGATGTTAAAACATCCTTGCATATCTGGGATAAGTCCCACTTCATGGTTACGCTCCTTTTAATGTATTGTTGAATTCAGTTTACTAATATTTTGTTGAGTATTTTTACATCGATGTTCATCAGAGATATTGGCCTATAATTTTCTTTTTCTTCAGTTCTTTGGTTTTGGTGTCAGGGTAATTCTGGCCTCATAGAATGAGTTTGGAATCATTTCTTCCTCTTCAGTTTTTTGGAGTGGTTTGAGAAAGATAGATGCTAACTCATTTTTGTTGGGAGTTTTTAAAATTGCTTATTCTTTTTCATTACTGATAGTATGTTCATATTATCTATTTCTTCCTGATTCATTCTTGGGAGATTGTACGTTTCTAGAAATTTTTCCATTTCTTTTAGGTTGTCCATTTTATTAGCATATAATTTTTCATAGTAGTCTCTTATGATCCTTTGTATTTTTGTGGTGTCAGTTGTATCATCTCCTCTTTTATTTCTGATTTATTTATTTGAGCCCTTTTTCTTTTTTTTCTTAATGAGTCCGGCTAAAGTTTAATCAATTTTGTTTACCTTTTCAAAGAACCAGTTCTTAGTTTCGTTGATCTCTTATATTTTTTTTAGTCTCTATTACATTTATTTCTGCTCTGATCTTTATTATTTCTTTTCTTCTACTAACTTTGGAATTTGTTTGTTCTTCTTTTACTAGTTCATTTAAGTGTAAGATTAGATTGTTCATTTGAGATTTTTCTTGTTTTCTGAGATAGGCTGTATGGCTATAATGTCCCTCTTAGAACTGCTTTTACTGTGTTCCATAGATTTTGTATCACTGTGTTACCATTTTATTTTGTCTCCAGTTATTTTTTGATTTCCTCTTTGATTTATTAAGTTACTCATTGATTGTTTAGTAACCTATTGTTTAACCTCATTATGGTTTTTGCACTTTTTTCTTGTAGTTAACCTCTAGTCTCATACCATTGTGGTTAAAAAAAAATGTTTGATATGATTTCAGTCTTCTTCAATTTATTGAGACATCTTTTGTGGCCTATCATGTGATTTATCCTGAAGAATGTTCCATGTGCTTGAAAAGAATGTGTATTCTGCTTCTTTTGTATGGAATGTTGTATCTGTATCTATTAAGTCCATCTGATATAATGTGTCTTTTAATGCCAGTATCTCCATATTGAATTTCTGTCTGAATATGTCCATTGATGTAACTGAGGCGTTGAATTTCTGTAATATTACTGTTTTTCTGTCAGTTTCTCCCTTTATATTTGTTAATATTTGCTTTATGTATTTAGATGCTCTTATGTTGGGTGCATATATATCAATATTTACAATTGTTATATCTTTTGGATTGCTCACTTTATCATTATGTAATGTCATTCTTTATGTCTTATTACAGTCTTTGTTTTAAAGTTATTTTTTATGACGTAACTTTTGCTATCCTAGCTTTATTTTTATTTCCATTTGCATGGAGTACCTTTTTCCATCTCTTCACTTTCAGTGTGTGTTTGTCTTTAGATCTGAAGTAAGTCTCTTTTAGGCAGCATATAGATGGTTATTGTTTTTTATCCATTCAGTCATTCTGGGTCTTTTTTTTTTTTTTTTTTTTTTTTTTTTTGGATGCGGGGCCTCCCTCTGTTG
>NC_041220.1:130368979-130446465 GCF_002837175.3 Physeter macrocephalus | reverse complement strand
GTTGCGGAGCACAGGCTCCGGACGCGCAGGCCCAGCGGCCATGGCTCATGGGCCCAGCCGCTCCGCGGCATGTGGGATCCTCCCAGACCGGCACGCGAACCTGGTTCCCCTGCATCGGCAGGCGGACGTGCAACCACTGCGCCACTAGGGAAGCCCCTTTTCTGGGTCTTTTTGATTGGAGCATTTAGGCCATTTACATTTAAAACAATTTTTGGTAGGTATGTAATTATTGCTGGTTGTTTGTAAGTCTTTGTTCCTTTCTACTTCTTTTGCATTTTTTCCGTGTGATTTGATGAGTATCTTTAGTGTTATGTTTGGATTCATTTTTCTTTTTTGTGTGTATATGTATGATAGATTTTTGATTTGTGGGTACCATGAGGTTTATATATGGCAATCTGTATATTTATTTATGTAATTATTTTAAGTTGATGATCTCTTAAGTTTGAACACATTCTAACAACCGGGTATTTTTACTACCCCCACCCCCTCCCCGTTTAAGGTTTTTACATCATATTTTACATGTTTTTGTTTTGTGTATTCCTTAACTTCTTATTGTGGATATAGATTATTTTACTACTTTTTTCTTTTAATCTTCCTACCAGCTTTATAATTGGTTGGTCTACTACCTCTACTATATATTTGCGTTTAGTAATAGAATTTTTCTTTTTGCAGTATTCACATGTTTAGTTGTGGTCTTTTCTTCCCCCCTCAGAGAAGTGCCTTTAATATTTCTTGTAAAGTCAGTTTTGTGGTGCTGAACTCCTTTAGTTTTTGCTTGTCTATAAAGTTCTTTATCTCTCCTTCAAATCTGAATGATAACCTTGCTGGATTTCTTAGTTGTAGGATTTTTCCTTTCATCACTTTAAGTATATCATGCCACTCCCTTCTGTCCTGCAAGGTTCTGCTAAAGAGTCAGCTGGTAGTCTCACAGGAGTTCCCTTGTATGAAAGTAATTGCTTTTCCCTTGGCTGCTTTTAATATTCTCTCCCTATCTTTATTTTTTTTACATTTTAAATATAATGTGTGGACCTCTTTGGGTTCATCTTGTTTGGGACTTTCTGTGCTTTCTGGACCTGGATGACTGTTTCCTTTCCCAGGTTAGGGAAGTTTTTGGCTATTATTTCTTCAAATAATTTCTCTGCCTCTTTCTCTCTCTTACCTCATTCTGAGACCTCTATATTGTGAATCTTTGCATGCCTGATGTTTTCCCAGTGGTCTCTTAAATTGTCCTCATGTTTTAAATTTTTTTTTCTGTTCAGCTCTGTCTTCCAATTTGCTCATCCATTCCCCTGTACCATCTAATCTACTTTTGATTTCTTCTAGTGTATTTTTAATTTAAGTTATTATATTCTTCATCTCTGTTGGTTCTTCTTTCTGTATTGTAACTCTTTGTTAAAATTCTGTGTTTAGCCATTCTTCTCCCAACTTTTTTGAGCAACTTCATGATCATTACCTTGAACTCTTTATTGGTTGATTGTTTTTTTCCCACTTTGCTTAGATCTTCTTTGGGGCTTTTGTCTTGTTTCTTTGTTTGGAACACATTTTTCTGTCTCTTCATTTTGCCTAATTCTCTGTGTTTATTCTGTGTATTAGCTAGGTCAGTCATGTTTCCTGATCTTGGAGCAGTAGCTATGTAGGAGATGTCCTGTGGAGCCCAGCAGCACATTCTCTTCTTTTCACCAGAGCTAAATGCTGTAGGGGTCCCTCCTGTGTGGCCTGTATTGACACTTCTGTTGTGTTGCGGCCAACTACTGTGGTGTCCTAGTAGGCAGGGCTTGTCCCTGGCCCCATTGGCGCCAGCCTGATGGTGAGTGGGGCTGGGTCCTCGGGTGACTGGCTGTGGTGCCTGGCAGGGCCTGGGGTTGGTGCTTCCCCACTGTTGGTTGCGTTTGGGCCGTGGAATGATTGATTACTGGGCCAGGGAGTCTGGGGTCTGGTTTCAGCCCACTGGTGGGTGGGGCCAGATTCCAGGGCAACTGGCAGCAGGGCTGGGGTGAGAGGGCAGTGCTGGTGCTGTCCCTCTAGTGGGCAGGGCCAGGTACCTGCATGAATGGCTTCATGACATAGGGGTTCCTGGACTGGTGCTGGTCTTGATAGTGGGCAGGTGAGCCTCTGGTGGGCAGGTGCTGATAGGCTACTGGGAAGACTCCAAAATGTCACTTGCCAGCGCAATGTCTTGATGATAAAATGAGCTTCCCTAAATGGCTGCTGTCAGCATCTGTGATCCCTGAGGCAGTCCCAGTTGCCTGTTGCCTCTTCAGGAGGCCCTCTAAGATCAGCAAGTGTATCTGACCCAGACTTCTTTCAAATTACTGACTCTGCACTGTACTTGGAGTGTGTGAGATTTTTCCTGCATCCTTTGAGAGTGAAGTCTGTGTTTCCTACAACCCTCTGGCTCTCCATATGCAAGTTCCATTGTCTTTCAAAGCCAGATGTTCTGGGGGCTCATCTTCCTAGTTCAGGACCCCAGGGATGCAGAGCCCAATGTGGGGCTTAGACCCCTCTCTTTTTGTGGAGAAACTCTGCAATTGTGATTATCTTCCTTTTTGTGCATAGCCTACCTGGGTATGTGAGTCTTGACTATACTGCATCTCAGCCCCTCCTACCCACCTCTTTGTGGTTTCTTCTTTGTATCTTTAGGTGTGAAAAATCTTTTCTGCTAGTCATCAGGCTGTTCTCATAGATAATTGCTCTGTAAATAGTCGTAATTTTGGTGTGTCAGTTGCAAGAGGTGTGCTCAGGGTCTTCCTACTCTGACATCTTGGCCACACCTCCCAAAAGCCGCATTTTCTGAACTAAAATTACAGTTGCATTAAGGGAGCCGAGCTGTGTGAGTATTTCCTCTTTTAAATAATTTTCCAAAGAAATGAAACTTGTCGAAGAGATAATTGGAGAACTATGTTCACTGGCATGAAGTTGAGGTGTTTAATCTTTGAATTATTAGAAAGGACCTTTAAAATGAATCCATATCTTGTTCTGGAGATTGATGATTCAAGGGCAAGAATTATAACTGTACAATGTAAAATAAGGAGATGGTGGTGCTCAATGGATAAAGATATTTGCTTCCTTTCTTATGCTGTTAAAATTAACTAAAAATTATAGCTTTTTCAGTCTGTTTGAGGTTTGGCTTTGAACAAATTGCTCATGTAGTTTCGGAATTCATAGCACTGCTCTTTCCTTCACTCTTATGTTTTTTCTTCCATGTTAGAGAAGAATGATCCAATCTTCATTTTATGGCTTACTCAGAATATATTATTATTGATAGTAGTAGTAATAGTAATAGTACTAGTAGTGCTCATACTCTAGTACCTAAGAGTGAGGTAGGTGATATTTGACAGCATCTATAACAGTGACTTAATAACTGGATCAAGTAAAAAATGCCATTCACTGGTTCTTGATTCAGAAACTCAACAAAGTCCTTTGTTTGAAAATGATGAACAAATCCCTTTCATCAGCAAGAATTTTTATGTAATACTTGACAATGTATGTTGGTTAGAAATAAATAAGCTCGAGATAAATGGATAAATCAAAATAGTTGGTTCTAATGAAATGAGGTATTAACGTGAATTTGGGGTCCATGTTCTTGTCTTAGTTAAATCACTAATCACCAAGGTGACACTATGACCATGCTTTGATTAAGTTACTAACTATAAATTAAAGGAGAAGAATGAGTGCTACTCTTTCTTCAATGAATATATTTAACAGATTGCTTTAACAAATAGGAAGTATTATTAAAACAACCAAGTCTTATTATAAATATATCTGTGACCATGTGAATAAAGTAGGAAAATAGTAATATGGTTATTTCTGAATAGTTTTTAGTGGAACTGTTTCTCCTGTGTCAGTTCATATAGTGAAATAATTAAGAGAATTCTAAGAAATTGTGGATTTCATTGTTACTTCTGAGTGATGGGAGTCGATGAGAGGAAATTTATGTCTCTCATACGTCAGTCTAGATCCCCAGTCCCGGCCTAAAAGAAAGACAATAAGACCCACTGTCATCATCACTGCCTTAGAATTCTAGCCACATAGGATGAGGCCAAGTGGATGAAATATTTATATCTTCCCCCAAGGTTCCTTAAGCCTCCTTAATCTTTGGCTTTGTAATGCTTTGTATTATGTTGGGTATAGCAGGTTTGTCTTATAAATGTCCTTGATTCAGCCATGTCCTGAGAAAAAGCAAGTGATATTAAGAGGAATCTACTGTAGGATGTAAATTAAAAAAAAATAGCTCTGCTGTGACACTGACAAATTTTAAAAAAATATATTTTTCCTGCACATCAAAAAAATTTACCTGTATGACCTTGGGCAAGTCTCTTAAATGTTTTGTTTCAATTTCCAAATGTGTTTTTTGAAGCTTTTGAACTTACTGATCTTTGTAGTACTATCTGACCTGAGCCTGCTGTGATTCTATGCCTTCAGAGCTCAGAGAACTTTAAGCGACCTTAGGGATTTGAGGCAAGAGACATGGGAGTATAACTTAGTGCAAGGAATAAGACTAAATACCAAAAGGAAAATATATTGTGCATGAAAGACCTGGATTTGTGGCTATTTTTGCTGGTCAGTAAGAGGGGAAAATCTTACAGGGTCAGAATTTTCTTTATTCAAACCACGATATGACTGTCTTAAAAATACAATCATGTTGGAAGATTTATATTCTGGTGAAGAGAGAAGATCAGATAAGTACATGTATATGACTCCAAATGAAATGGGAAAGGAAAAAAATTATTAAAGATCAAGCCACCTTCCCCATATATTATAAGAAGGGTAGTGGCGGGGGGGGGAAGCCAACTGTATTTTAGGACGAAAAAACAAGAAGTCATATTCCTAGACTCAGTGTGTATAAACATAGTATAGAAGGGCAGTATTTTTGTACACTTGACAGTGCAATAGGAGTCCTATTCATTCTTGATTGAGGCTAATTGAGACATATCTGAGGTTCTCTGGGAACGTGCTAGAATTTGCCTGCCAGGTGCTTGTTTGTAAGAGGAATTTAGGATTTTTTGGGGGGAAAGAACCCATCCTAAGGGATGAAGTCAGCCAGATGAGCTGACCCAGCCACAGCCCAGTCATTGGATGGATGTGGTTATTTTATGTTTATCTTGGTACCTATTATAGAGATACAGTCCCAGATGCAGAATAAAAACGAAAGGAGCTGTTTTTGCTAAAATCTGTTTATGATATGCATGTTTAATGGAGCATTGAGTGAGTTGTATCAGATGAGATGTTATGCTAAAGAGGAGGAGACACATTCTCCCTAAATTAGCTTTGAATGGAGTGACATGTCCATATTTGGCTTCAGTGGGTGAGGTGGCAGGTGGTGAAGTTGCTGCAGCATTGTGGAGGTGACTAGCATGTGCAGAGGTGGCTTGTGCAAGTGGGAAGTGCAGAAAGGATAGTATTGGAGGTGACTGACAAGCAAGGAAGGCTACAGTGCCCAGAGGGAGTTGTGTGGCCTAAAGACACTGGATTCGTAGAATGCTGCCAAAGTAAGAATTAACAAAGATACCCAACTACAAAAAATTAGGAGAAATTATGAACAGAAATAACAAAGGTAAAAAAATTATGGAAAATTGATAAACAAGTGATAAAGACAGGTATAATTAGAGCTTAAGCGTATTAGGGAAGAAGAAGCGATAATAAAAGCATTATGTATTGAGATTGTATAGTGTGTCAATAGAAAAGAAGTGAGAGGGATGGTAGGATTAAGAATGAAGACAGGAAGTTAATCATAGCACCAAGGACAAAGATTATAGTTTCTGTAAAATATGTTTTAAGAAAGAGAATTTTACTGAAATAGAAGACAGAAGGGCAGCAGTTGACAAGAAACTCCTAAACACCAGACCCTGTTTTAGATGTATGAAATATATTATAACATGCAGTCTTCTCGTCAAACAGTTTGCCCTAAGCACAGCTACTAAATGTCAAACCTGGATTTGAACCCGGTTGTTCTGATTCCAAAGTCCATCTTTTTCTCCCCTTCTCTTGGAAAGAATGTGGACTTATGCTGAAGTTTCAGTTAAAGGCTAAAGATAAAAGTGAATTAACAGCAGGCATTTTAGTTCAAGAAATGAGCAGCACACTCATGTTGTTGAAGAGGAGAAATGATTCTGGCTCTCATGTTCTTCTTTTTGAGTTCAGAAAGACTTGAGTTTTGTGTAAACAAGTTTTTGGCTGCTGTTTTTATTGACATATGAAAGAAAGGTGAAATAACAAAATGAAGTTAGGAGTTTTAACTAAATATAATTTTAGAAAGGAAAACGGAGAGGATTAGAAACGAGAGGAAAATAGAATCATCAAACACCAATCCTGATTTCTCTAAAGATCTGTTTTTTTTTTACAGACAACCAGAGAGAGCAGAGCACAGGAACCCTTAGGGAGGGATATGCAAATCAGTGCTCTCTGAGCTAAAGAGGCACAAATGGTTGCTCTGTGAGCTATGTCCAACAGAAAGGGGCTGGATGGACATTTGGTTCTGTATAAGTTAAAGCTTTTGTTGAGACATGTCATGAAGAAATTATGTGCCTGATTACCTGCTGAAAAACAAAAACCTTATAAATCAATGTAATCAGTTTTACCACAATTGGGTAAATATTGACAGTTAGATGACAAAATTCATATAGAAATGCAAAGCGCTAAGAAGAGTTAAGAAAGAGCAAGGCAAAGCGAAAATGTCTCAGTCTTACTCTACAGGATAGTGCTAGGATAGACTAGTAAACCAATGGAATAGAATACAGAGACCAGAAACAGACCACACTAATTCACGACAAAGCTGGCATTGCCAAGGGGTGGGGGAAAGGACAGTTCTTCATGAAGTGATGTTTGGGTCAATTGAATACCGATATGAAAAAAAAGCAAACTTGACCTGTGCAGCAAATCATATAAAAAATCAATTCCAGGTTGATTGTTGATCTAAAAGTAACAGGTAAAACAATAAAGCTTCAAGAAGACAACATAGGACATATATTCATCACCTTAGATTAGGCAAAATTTCTTAAATAGGGCACAAACACACTAACCATAAAATAAAAGAATGGCAAATTGAACTACATTAAATTAATAATGTCTATTCATTAAAAGATATCAATAAGTGAAAAAGGCAAGCTCAGAGTGGGAGAAGGTATTTACTATACCTTTGACAAAGGTTGTTATACATATAACTGATGAAGAATAAATGAAGAACTATCATGAATCAATAATGAAAACCAGACAGTTGATTAGAACAATGGGCAAGATATTGAACAGGGACTTCACAAAGAAGATATCCAGTTGGTCAAAGAGCACAAGAAAATATGTTCAACTCCTTTAGGAGACAGGGAAATTCAAGTTAAAACCGTAATGAGATACCTCTAGCACCTACCAAGATGGCAAACAAACAAACATAAAACTGACAATACCTAGTATTGGTGAGGATATAGAGCAACTGGGATTCCCATGGCTGTTGGTGCAGTGTTTTGGGAAATCGGAAGCGTGTATTAAAATTAAAGACACATTTCTATGACCTAGCAATTCTTCTGCTAGGTATATATCCAATGGAATTATGGCCACATATATATATATACACCAAAAAACAAGTTCAGATTTTCCATAGCAGTATTCATAATAGCAAAAACTTGGAAAAAAATCCAGATGTCCAGAATGGATAAATAAATGGCAGTATATTCATGCAGTAGACTAGAATACAGCATTAAAAGTGAATAACTACTGCTACAGGTGTCAAGATGGATAAAACATAATGTAAATGAAAGAAGCAATTCTCAGAAGAATATATTAAAGAATCCATATGCAGTTCAATAGCAGGCACTGCTAATTTATGGTATTAGAAGTTAGGACAGGGTCCCTTGAGAAGGGCAAGGTGTAATTGGGTAGAGGTGGGGCTTCCAAGGTTCTGGGAAACTTCTTTTCACATTGTAATAATTCACTGATATTTATACTTATGATTTTTGAACATCTGTAGTTTTATGTCAGTTATATTTTAATAAGTTTATTTAATTAAAAAAATTTATTTACTTTTGGCTGCATTGGGTCTTCATTGCTGTGTGCAGGCCTTCTCTAGTTGTGTCGAGCGGGGGCTACTCTTTGTTGTGGTGCACAGGCTTCTCATTGCGGTGGCTTCTCTTGTTGCGGAGCACGGGCTCTAGGCACGTGGGCTTCAGTAGTTGCAGCACATGGGCTCAGTAGTTGTGGCTCGCGGGCTCTAGAGCACAGGCTCAGTAGATGTGGCACACGGGCTTAGTTGCTCCACGGCATGTGGGTTCTTCCCTGACCAGGGATCTAACCCATGTCCCCTGCACTGGCAGGCGGATTCTTAACCACTGTGCCACCAGGGAAGTCCCTATTTAATTTTTTAAAAGACCCTAACAAATCTCTGTAACAACCTTCTCATTCTCATGGGGAGGAGAGAGGAAAAATTAAATGACAGAGCTGATATTATCCTGTCATTCTGTGAGTACTCTGAAGTTCTCTACCAGAAAAAGAAAAGTTTAAATGAAAGGAAGTATAAATCAGGAAAAGAATGATAATAATACAGGTTGAATGGAGTTGTTTATAGATATTTTCATCTGATAATAAAGGGAGAAAAGGAGTGAATGCTTAAAATTCATAAAAAAGGACCATAAAACTATCGCAGCTGCCAACAAAAAGGTCCTAAATATGTCAAAGGGAAGAACATAATCATATTAAAAACAGAAAGTAGGGCTTCCCCGGTGGCGCAGTGGTTGAGAATCCGCCTGCCGATGCAGGGGACACGGGTTCGTGCCCCGGTCCGGGAAGATCCCACATGCCGTGGAGCGGCTGGGCCCGTGAGCCGTGGCCACTGAGCCTGCGCATCTGGAGCCTGTGCTCTGCAACGGGAGAGGCCACAGCAGTGAGAGGCCCGCGTACCACAAAAAAAAAAAAAAAAAAAAAAAAAAAAAAAAGAAAATAGAGGTTAGGGCAGTAGGAGTATTTGATGTACTCTTCTTTGGGGGGAAGGTTAAGGAGACTGACCCAGTGCCAGTTCTTTATTCTTTTACTTTGGTTAGGTATGAACAGAGTAGATGGTTCTATATTTGGGCCTTTTTGGCTTCTGCTAACAGTGGTTATAATTGATGCCTGTTAGCCAAGTCCGTGCCCCTAAACATCCCATTTCCCTTAGAACACTGACGCTTGTAAACCATTTGGACCTGTATTGTCTGATATTGCTTTTACCCAGGGGTATAGTCACTCCATTTTGGGGCCCATTAATCACCACTGGGTAATTTGCAATTTTGAGAACCCACGAATTGTATAAAACTCATCTCAACAGGAATAGCACCTTTAGGGAATCTTTTTAGAGTAGCAATTTTCAATTCTATTAGGCTACTTCTAAAAACTGGTGGGAGTGAAATGATCCACTGATGTGAAAAGAGTTTCAAAACCAGAAAAATATTAGTCAGTGGGAAGAAAGGAATGAGAAGGGTGAAGAAATGAGGGTTGCAGTCTGAAGACCTAGTGCTGGAAAACAGGAGTGTGCAGCCAGAGAAATGTCAAAGAAGTGTGACAGCTTATACAATAACAACAATGATTAACCTAAGGCTTAAGACATCAAAAGAAAGCTTTAGGAACCTGGAAAAATTAAAAGCATGGAAGAAAGCAGAGATGTTGTATGGGATGTTCTATTATAACAAATTACTATTTCAAATGACCATAAAGTTATGAGTCAGGAAAGAATATTCCATCAGCAAAAGGTATAGGGAGAATCAAACACAGTCACACTCTGTAAATGTGCCAGAACAAGTGACTTGGGAGGAAAATAGGTAAATTTTTATTGCAAAGAATCTATTTCTTTAAAGGTAGAAAAAGGGAGACTAAAGAACAATGATTTCTGGATAGCAAACAAAACAAAACAAAAAAATGAAAAAGTTAAAACTGATGAAGAGAACACAATAATAAAGAGCAATGATTTATATTTGCATAGCACACAACATCCATATCCCTTTTTCACTTTTAATACTTTATGGTGCTTTAGGCTCACAAAATCCTTCACATCATGGAGGTTGGCTTTATAGGTGTTTCTGTCTCTGAAAGAAGTTAAGTGATGGTGAAGCAATGTGACGTATTGGTTAGGAGTCTGAACTCTCCAAGATTAATACTTCTGCTGATGTTCTAGACTTGTTACCTTGGGCAACATATTTAACGTCTCTGTACCTCAGTTTCCTTAACTGTAAAATGGAGATAATACTATAATTTACTTCAGGGTTTTGTGAGGATTAAATTAATTTAATTATTAAGAGCTCAATCAGTGTTAGCTGTTGTTTTCTAAAGCTACACTGCCCTTTAATGGCACAACTTGGACTCAAGTCCAGTTTTTTTGCCTCCAAATCCAGTGCCCCTTCCTGGATGTCTTTTCCCTCTCCTCCTAAATAAGTTAGAATCTGGGCCTCTAGCCAAGTTGAGGTCTTGAGAGTCAGGACCAAAAAGTAAGAGGGCAGTCTCTGAGGGACTGGTGCAAAGATGAAGTGTGATCCAACTTCCAAGTCAGTGGATCTAGTTAGTAAGAAACAGTCCAAAAACATAAGGGCCACAGGGGTAGATAGCAAGAATCAGCTCTAAGCTGTATGCTCTTTAATGGAGGTCAGGTAGGATAGTGATAGTATTTTGAGATGGGAGACTAGTAGAAATCCCTAAGGCAATGGTGTAGATATTTTGCTATTGTTACTTTTAGGCAGTGGGGATCCAACTGTAAATGTTTATGAAATAATGATCTACTTGGCTTCTACCTCCCACAGCTGGGGCTACTTAATACCTGTCTGCAGGCCCAAACTCATCTTGAATTTCTGTACCAGTTTTGGCCCTCGCCAAGGAGATCCTTATGAGACCACTAACTAGTCAACCAGCATCAAGTTATTCTTCTCGGTAGACACAATCTGTTGCTGTGTTTTGTTTTCCTAAACAAAGCCCTCCCTGTAATACATTAGTTACTTGAGATTCCATTAATATCCTTGAGAGTGATCGGAATGGATGCCAAACCTGATTTCTGGTTAATGAAGCGAGGTCCCCACTGTCTAAAGCTGCCTCTCTCTGAAGTGGAGCTCTGCACCTTTTCTGTCCTGGAGCTCCGTCTGTGATCCACTGTCCACCCGATTCGAGTGCCAGGACTGCCACCCGTTGCTTACTCATTTGAACTGTATTGTTATGCTGGCCTATTCTTTTGATCTCTTGGGCTTGACTTTCTTGATGAGATCTGTTCTACTGAAGGTGAATCATTTCTTTAGTTATGATACACTTGAAGTATTTATCTTAAAATATAATGCTTAGCCAACACTAAACATTTCTGTGTACCACGCCTTGTGTTTTATACCCATTTTCTTATTTAATCTTCCCAAGAACCTATGATGTAGGTACTATATTATTAGGCTCAGTTTTCAGATGAAAAAACTAAGGCTCAGAGAGGTTAAGAAAATTTTCCAAGGTCACACAGCTGGTAAGTGGGAAGTTTGGGGTTCAAAACCAGTAACTACAAAACCTGAGATCTTAAACATTATGTTATATGTTGACAATAAAAGAAATAGTAAAATAGAGAGCATGTGGAACAATTTAGAAGAAAGTTGATCTTTTAAGACAAACTATTATTAGTAGTACTAAAACTAGATTTTTCATTTGCTGCTCATTAATTCCACCAGAAATATCAATGAGAGGCTGTTTGAGTTTTTTGAGTTTATCCTGTATCTGAAAGGAAGATAAAGACAGTAAGAGAGAAAAGAACATACGTTTTTTTAGAAAAATATTTTGGAGTCAGTATGTTAGATGCTAAATGAATGAGAATTCTGGAAAGTGTAGAATGACCCACCATAATCAAATACTACTGAGATGTAATCACTGCAGTGGATGCCAGCAATCACAACCAACACTGACCGAGTATGGAGAATGGAGTCTTATGAATTGTACTCTATTGAGGATAGTTTATTATACGTTAAAGAGAAAGTCATTGGTCATTAGTGACTGATTAAGTAGTAATGTTCAAATGTCTTATGTATCTCAGGTGGCCTTGTTAGACTTAGTAAAGGGAGATCCTTAAAACAGAAAACTAGAACAAATGATATGGTTTCATTTGTTCAGGATCCAAAATAGTTGTTCTTACTTTTTTTTTTTAAAATTCATGAGGCCCTTTGCAAATATAATAAAATCTACATACTCTCTCCATAGGAAATTACATAAAATCCATATCCTTGCACAATTTATCATACAATTTTATGCTCTGCCCTGAAGCCTGTTCACAGACCCCAGGCTGACAATCCATGATTTGGAAGAACTCTTTTTGATGAGGGGAGATTTCCAGCATTAGAATTAAATCCTAGTGAATATCTCTTGCCAAATGCTCTCAAATAGCTGTGGTAGTAGTGACTGCAATATGCAAGCTTCACTTACTTGTGAATAGAATGTCTGCTGCTGTTTCAGAGTCTGATACTTTTCATCACAAGAGACAAGTATAAACTCACACTATTATTTTTTTTATTCTTGTTATCATTGTTGAATATAGATAATTCTTTTCCCAAATTTTGCTGAGAGATTCTAAGATGGGCAAGAGATTTTAAAAAATCTGTTATGGTGGCTTTTTAAAAAAATTGGAGTATATTTTTTCTTTAAGCCACAAAATTACTATAGGTTGTGCCATAGAGACATTTTCATAGTTCAGGCCGCTTTGGGGCCCTAATTCTAGTGTATCAAGCCCACTGACAGGCGTGACCGAACCTAGAAACATAATACAGATTTAGGTAATCAGCCAGTTGTCTCTGCCTTTTTACTTGGGATTAATGCTCTGGGCACGTCTTCAAAGTTATGCTGTGGAATATTCCTCAAGCATTTATTTTCATAATATTCTTATGTAACTAGATTCTTTTTATCCATTTTCCTCTTCCATTTAAGTAAGAAAATGAAGGCACCCAAGTATAGATTGGAGCTGTTTTGCGTCCTTTTCTAGCATTAGGTCAGTTGACTCTTTACAGTCATCTTTGGCTTTATCCTTTGTAGCCGCATGAGACTGACATATGGATAAAGTTTTATTCACACAAACCTGAATGATAGCTTTGAAACGTATCTGTATTGTGCTCGGTTGAATGAGGAAACCACTTTTTTCTCTCTCTTTTTTCAGAATGCCACCAACATTCCCTCCCATATATGAATTTATCTTGATACAGTGATAAAGCTGAGATGCATTTGTTAGGTGAGAGGAATATTTGGATTCCTAAAAAGTAAAACCTAACTTATTTTAAATAATTGTTTAAGCCAGATTAGAATTAAGCTGCTGTGTGGTGAGGGAGGTATAGGTAAGTCCAATGGTACTTTCCTCAGTACAGGCAATAGCTATTATGATAAGATGGTCTGGCTGGATTTGAGAATGAGAAATACAAAGTGCAGCTGTTTATACTAATGAGGATTTGTCTCTTTGCCTGATAATGTCATTCATAGGTAAAATAAACAACACCCCCCAGTAAATTAAAAGTAGAAAATAGGATACATTTAACTGTTTAGAAAGGGAGGGAGTAACAACTGGTTTGGACCACCATCTGTGTAGGTGCTATGTAAACTTGTCTATCTGTCCCTGCCAGTGAACATCGAATCTGACATCCGTGCCCGTTCTTCTACTCTCAGACCTCTCTTCAGAATATGCTGCCAAAAAGCTGAGTCTGGTCATTGGAAAAGGGTATATGTGGATATATACATTGCAGGTAACTTACTAAAACCTTAGGAAGAGAATGTAAAAAAAATGCACTGAATATGAGATTATATTGACACTCTGACCTTCTGAATCAGATAAATCAGTTCTTGCGGGGGGACATCACTCATACTTTCCAGTATGGCCCAACCCAAGACGTATTACCACATCCACAGATGTGAAAGGTCACTGTGGTCACCCACTGGGACAAATATAGATGCTCTGCACATGCAGTTCTAATTAGCAGGGCTTCAGGGCAGGGCACCAGCCATTTTTACTTGATGGTGATAGCTTTATTGTTTCCTTGACAATTCAGTGACTTTACAGAGGATGCTATAGCTACTAGATGGACAAACACTGCATGGAATTAAAGGAAGAGGCCCAATAGCGTGTGAATGAAATTTCGGAAATTCTTCACTAGTGAAGTTTGCGGTTTAGAGTTTGTTAATTGTCTCATTCTGGCAATTACATAATTGCTATATTTAAGTCCGGAGTTGGCACTTATCCAATTTGATACAGTCTTCTACCAGCGTACCTCTAACTGCTTTAGAGGATAGGCAGGCACTTTCCAATGAGAAGCCTCTGCTCTAGCACATAGGTATTTTCAGAGGGTCTCCGAACGGGCCATACTCATTCTCATCTACAGCAAACTTTTTGAGTTAATTTATTGCCTTTCCAAATAATTTGCTGCTTTGGTGAGAGTTCTGGGATTTGAACCTGGGCCTATCTGACTTTGGTAGACTAAATAAATAAAATATACAAGTCAGACAGACTTGAGTTAGAGAGCCTGTCTTGTCGTTATGTCAGTTGTATCAGTTTGATCAAGTTATTTAACCTTTCTGAAGCTGTTCTTTTTTCTTTAACTTTATTTGTGATAATAACTCAAAAGCTTGTAGCTGGAATAAAACAAGATCAGATACATAAAGTACTTGATACAGTACCTGGCATATAATAGGCACTCAATAATTAGTAGCTGATACTGCTGCTTACAGAGGATCATGTAAATATACTTAGCAATTCTGAAGGTCTTTATTTTTTGCTTCCCTACCCTTACCATATAATGAAATCTTTAAACTCAGAGACTCATGTTTTCTGTATGTAAAACCTTAGTAGTTTTTAGTGATATTGAATGGTTAGTATGTATAAAACAATGAAAAATAGGCATTATAAAGATGGGAAAAAAAGAGGAAACAAAGCATAGGATATTAAGAAAAGTGTATCATCTTATTTCCAAACTTTAGATTGAATGAAACTTAAGATTTTGGAAAAAATTGTTAAATAATGAAAATAAAGTTTTGAGAGACATTGAATGTTACACTTATGGATAAAAGTTTTCGGGGATATGCTGTACACCACAGATTTCTTTGGAAGGCAAGTTTGTTGTTGATGGCTTATATTGTTTGCTTAGATCTATTTTCAGTCTGAAACTTCATAGAGGACATTTAATAATGTATCCTATGATGCAAGCCTTGGCACTAGGCAGTCTGAATGGATGAGTTCTGGCGAAGTGGGATCAAGTTAATTTTTTTAGGTATTGGGGATCCTTAGGTGACTTGTTGTTTGGTTGGGTTTTCTTTTCTTTTTTTTTTTTTTTTTGATGTAATCTACTCTATGTTAGAGTCATATTGGCTTATGTTTGGTTACTAATTCTGTCACATAGCAGTAGTGAGACTTTGAATAAGTTACTTAACCTCACTTACCTCAGTTGCTTTTTTTTTTCCAGTTATAAACTGAAAATAGAATACTTACTTTGCCTTATTGCTGTGAAGATTAAATGGAATTAAAGTGGATGTGAGGAGGGAAAGTAGAAAAGTATATAGATAATGAAATATTAAAGAGGTAAAGATTAGTTCTTACTCATCTAGAATATAATCACAATATAGAGTACCACATGCGTCTGGCTACTGATTGCCTATTAGTATAAATGTGAATTATTTTCCATACATACTGTTTATAAGATATTATTTTAGAAATTTCAGTACTTCAACAACTTTTCACATGTGAGAGCTGAGTAGAAATACTAACTTTTTGAAAATTGTTAGGACAGTTGTGTAGAGTTAGAGGGTCATGTGTCCTAATAATTGTTAAGGAGTCAGGAGATTATTGCTGTCTTCTGCTTTTCTGAGCTATTTCATTTTTATGCTTAAATTGGGTTAAACTAAAAATAAATATGATTCACCACAGATGACAGACTGAGCCAAAATGATGCATTTTTTTGCTCTCTAATTGATGCATTATTTTAATTCTCAGTCTTTAATTCCTCTGGAATCCAAATATTACAAATTGAGAATAAATATATTTTATATGTTTGGAAGCAATTTTATACACATTTTTTCTTTCATATGTGCACTTGGGATTTTACCATCCTTATTTCCAACACTTGTTTTCGACATTTCTGTGGTTTTGTGTTGTACTCTAGTAGATCTGTGGACTGAGAAGAATTAGAAATAGTGACTCAGCTGGAAGTGTCTAAAGGAGAACGTTCAACTCAGGGAATTGCAAAATGTCCTTTATCTGAATATGTGCCTTGGGCATATAAGGAGCATTGTCAGGAGTTGATGTTGATGCATGACTTCTTGTGCCACGCTCTGTTAAGCAGGGTATTATAAAAGATGTAAAAATAGAATGAAAATTTCTATTTGTTTAGGGACAGGGCAGAAGAACTTTGTGCATATATATGTGTTTGTATGTGTGTATTTCAACTGCCTGTGGGCAGGCCTTTATTATTTGTGGGCAGAGCTGGGTTTTAAGTTTGGTAGTGATAACTGAATATTTCCTCAAACATTGAAAGATTGGGAGCTGGCAGAACCTAGTTCCTTTTTAACTATTAGCAATCATTCTCCATGAAGCAAAAATTATTCTGAAGAATTACTTTGATGTTTTAATATCCTGTTGATCTCCATTGTTTTTGTGCAATCTGATGAAAATTTTGACTTAGTTTGGTTTAACACTTGATTCTAAATAATCCAAACAGACTTTGGATTAAGTTGAACTAAGGTGAAATCAAGATAAATTTATTGAAGATCTCTCAGAGAGCTGGGTGATTTTTGAGATCAGGTAGAGTAATTGTCTTGTTTTACAGATGAGAAAACCCAAAATCAAAAAGGTTAAGAGAATTGCTTAAGAATGCTAATAACAAAAATTCATATTTTAATAAAGAAAATATACTATGAATACAGTTAAATACATTGAAATATTGTAGTAAAGAACAAATATCTAGAATTATTAGGTCTATGACACCTTGGAAATCATATATACTTTTTATTACTTTCCATCTTCTTTATCTCTTTATTCCTTTTGTTGCTGTTGTTGTTATTAGAGTCCTACTTCAGGCCAAGCACCCCAAATTGCCTCAGACACAGAGGAGAAACATGTATCCAAGGGGTAAGAGACTTAAGAAAAGAATGAGTTAGGGTAAGGAAGTATAAGATGTGGGTGTCATTGACAAAGTTGATTTTGTTTCTCGTGACATTTTTTGCTAACCAAGCTTGTGTGCTGATAATCCTTATTTGCAAAGAAGCTAGGGCACTTCCTTATGTATCTAAAGACAAATTTCATTCAATAATTTGTGTAACTATTTTTAATCCCTTTGATGCCATTTTCAGCATCACACTTAGAAATTTAAAACTGAATCTTTATTTTTTTTCTTTTAACTGATTTATAGATGAGGGTATTCTGTCATATACAGGAGGTATCTTTTCTTCTTTATGATCTGTAATTGTTGAGAAAAAACTTTGAGAAGACAGTTCAAACAAAAAAAATGTCTTGCTTAAGTAATTATCTCCCCTGTATGACGGTACTGTGCTGAAATAGAGGGCAAAGCTGATAAAGAATAACGATGTGTTCAATAAAATCATCATTGATGGTTACTGCTGAATTGTAGACTAAAATGTTATTTCCCCCTCTTCATCCTAACCCCTGAAGTCCTGCTCCACGAAACCAGAAGACCACAAACAGCAGCACTAGGGAATTGCTGCCTCCACTCTCATACCTTGCCTGACTGCTCAGTCCAGAGCCTAACAAACACCTCAGCTAACAACAGGAAACTGTTCCTTTGTTCCCAGGGCGGGTGTAGTACTATCAAGTGACTCTGCTTTAGGAAGAGTGGTGGCCAAGGAAGAATGATTACTTCCTTTACTTTGTGGCCCTGGAGAGAACTCAGGAGTCGAACCTAATAAATGAGTGTCAGGTGGCTGTAGAAAAGATGTACCTGGGGTCCACTGCTGCACAGAGACTCCAGGCAGAATGACTTGGAGGTTGATTATCTACAAGCTGGGCCTTGTGTAGGCCAGCTCGCCACACCCATGGTGGTGGGAAAACCTGTTCTTCTGTAGTTGTCACCAGACATCTTTGTATTGAAAAGAAACTGACTCAGTGGAGGCAGAATGGAACCCAGAAAAACACTTGTTGCCATTGTACTTGTTCAATTATGTCTGGGTAGAAGCCTTCATCCATCAGTGAATTTTTCCAGAATTCTGGAAAACAGGAAACACATGCTGAGACTAAGGGCCCAGTCTGCATCTGTGCAAGCCCTGGAAAACCTGACATGGCCCCGCATATGAAGTCTAACACTGGCCCTGAAGGACAGGGTTCTTGGGGCTGAAAATAGCGTAAACTTTAGCCAAAAGCAAATTGGTTGAAATGAAATAGTTTGATATGAAAATTTGATTGAACAAATGTATGTGTGTGTGCATTTTTAAAGCTACTGTCACTGTATTCTGGGGTGTTAGGTAATTTAGGGAGAGCCAAAGTAATTAAGAGCACAGGTTCTGGTATCAGAATGACTGGGTCTGAATTCCAGCTCCACCATACATGAACGGTCAATGTGGCCTTGTGTCTGTAGATTTCAATCCCAGCTCTGCAACGTGCTAGACATGTAACTTGGGTAAGTTACTGAATTTCTCTGAACCTCAGTTTTCTCGCCTGTGTGTGCAAGACACATCATGGAATGCACTTAGAATTGTGCCCATACATAGTAAGCATTCATAATTTACGTAATGTATTTATCTTGGTATACTTTTGGATCAGGTATTACTCCAAGTACACTATATATATTATCAATTAATGTAAACTATTATAATCATTGTTATTTTTGGGGTGCCCAATGATTATATTTCGAAACTCTTTTATTTTCTTTAGGCACTTCTGTGTTTTCTTACTATTTTTCCCTTTTTATTTCTAGTTTATTTTCAGCTATTTACTATAGTAAAAGAGGTGGAATAACTTGTGTCCAAACATAACACATTTAGTGTTGGGGTTCCATATTTCAGAGGTGGTGTAGTTTGGGGGATAAGAATAATAAGACTAACAATAATAGAGTATTACTATATATGAAGCACTGTGAAGTAAATACCTTTATAATCCCATTTAGCAAATGAGGTAACTAAAGTTTTTAGGGAACCTGAAAAACGTGTAGCTGGTTACATAGCTATAACTACTGATGGAACTAGCGTTTCTAAGTAGACTGATTCCAGAGAGAATGTGTATGGTCAGAGGACATAAATAGCTGAAAGAAAAAAGTGCAAGTTATTGGAGATGAAAAGATCAGTGAAGTGTGAAAAAAGGGCTTGATGAGTTGTTCATGTGGATGTTGATGTCACCCCAGACTGATGGTAGATCTAGGGAAAGAGAGAAAGACCACAAGTCAGGGGGTAAAGCCCTTGACACTTAGGTAGGATGAACCAAGAGGTTGGTGAGTCTTAGTAACAAGGAGAAATGGAGAGTAATATACGACTATCACTATCAAAATAACAGCAAACTAATATTTATGGAATCCTTATTATGTGTCTGGCTTTGTATAGAACTTTGGAAAAGCATTATCTCAAGATATCTGCTCAACAATCCTTTGAGGAAGATGCTATTAATTATACCCATTTATTATTCCAAAACTCGGTTTTAGAAAAATTGAGTAAATTGACCACATCATCCAAGGTAGCTCTGTGAAATGGTTTCTAAGAATTCACCCATCTGTCCATCCATTTATTTGTTTATCAATTTTGAATATCTGCTAGGTATAAGCTCTAGCGATAGAGAAGTGCTTTAATCCCAGCCCCTGCCCTTAAGTCTGATGAGAAAGAACAATTGGTGAAAGCTACAGTAGAGGTATGATTTAATTATTTGTGAAATGAGAGTGCTATGTTCCCTCTCTGTGATTCTAGAAATGGCAAGAAGTAATCAATAAAAACAAAACTATACACAGCTTGGTGGTTTCAAACTTGAATCTACTTAGCTGCTGTTAGCATAAGACCATCCATTCTTTCAGTGCTATGCAGACTAGCCAATTTGGCAGTGGAGGAACTCAGTGTGAGGCAGCTGGGCATGATTTTGGGTGGGAGACTCAAATTCAATGTTGGTGAAGTGTTTACAGTTTGCATGTGCACTGCAGGTGTGTGACATCACTTCCCGTGACTGATGCAAATGCTGGGAACAGTGGCAGGAGACCAATAGCCTGCCTTTATTTAACCCTTTCCAAACAAGCCATCTTGTAGGCAGATGTTGACCACAGCTTCTTGTGCATCTCTCTAAATGAGCCTGGAGATGAGCCAGTTTTTGCTGATCCAAGCGTTGGCATTAGAATGCACAGGAAATGAGGATAGGAAACCAAGTGCTTTCCTTTAATGCCCCAGGTGATGGAAATGATGGGAAAAATCAGCATTATTATACTGTTTAGGCTACAGTCAAAACTCATTGTTGTGATTGTATGGTAATTGGAAATTTTGGAAGGAGTGGGGATGGAAATAGCCTTCCTATGTAAGAAGAAGTCCTATTAAAGAAACAGCTTCTTAAACTACTAGTGTAAACAAAACTGCAGAGGGAAATATTAAAACTACTTAAGGGAACAAAATGTCTTCATGTTTTTCCTTGCAAATACTTCTCTAGTTTATCCACTGCAGGCTTTCCATTGACATAATGGAAACAAACAGAATAAAAAGTTATGGTAATATAAAATCACCTCTATGCAGTTATTAAGACAGATTATGCTTTTAGATTAAATATATTCTGTAATTTTGAATCAAGGCAATCGCTAAGCAATTTTGAATGACCACGAAAAAGTTGCTAGGAACTGGCTAAGGATTTTTCATATTGACTGTATTATATACTTTTCATGTAACATATGTGTATACACACATATAAGTATAAATTAAAATGTAAATGTAAGTTTTATGTGAATAAAAGAAACAATATTTAATTTAAATTAGCCTGTATTTTAGATTTTCCAGTACTTTGTGTAACTTTCCCTCTAATTAGTTCACATTATAGAAGATGTACTAGGGTGATACTTTTTATCCTAGACATTTACAGTGTTTGAGGTCCTGTTGTGGCTTTTACTCTTACATACAACTTCGGGGTGTGTGGATAAGAGGGTCGCTGCTTGTAAGTTATCAATGGAGAAGGCAGAGCCTGGGACTCAACGTATTATTAATCATTATTTGTGGGACCATAACAGCTACTTTGAACAACTGGAGGAAAGTGGTATTTGAAAGTGGACCCCACGGAAGAAAACAAATAGCCATATTCCAGCCTCATTCTTCTCGTATCAGAATCGGTACTCTGTGTAAGTGCCTGTTTGGATCACTTTATCTGTGGACAGCATTTGAAAAAATTGCTAGCTCTCTTGCAGCTGCAAGTGCTGATTATTTTGCTTGAATTTATAGTTCTGTGATGTTTTCTGGCATGCATGTGTGATTTTGTAAAAAATTTAGACACAGTCTGCAATTTTCTTCTTTAAGTCCTAGACAGTTCTGATTGACCAATCTGATTAACATGTTCAGAAGTTTGAAGCCAAACCTTCACAACCCTGCTTGTGAAAGGTGTCAAGATTTGTGGGAGGGGAGATTACTTTTAAAGAAACTAAGCTTCCTTATGTTTCAAGTTTGAAGATGAAGTGAGATTGTGTCTCTTAATTTGCACAGCTTTGAAGACTGTAGAGACAGGACGGCAGAAACTAGGACATAAAATTTTTTAAAGCAATTTCATTTCAGAGTGTTAAACTGGGATCTAACTGCAATGCTAGAAAATTTAGCTGACAACTTCATTTTATTAGTTGAACTTATCCATTTCTCCTATTTGTATGGTATAGGCCGCAAGAATTAGTTTTGGAAAATTGCAAGAGAAAAATTTAAAGGACATCTCCCTTATTAAAGAATTTATTTTATTTAAGAATAGTTGATTTACAATATGTGAATTTCTGCTGTATAGAAAAGTGATTTAGTTACACATATATATACATTCTTTTTCATATTCTTTTCCATTATGGTTTATCACAGGATACTGAATATAGTTCCTTGTGCTATACAGTAGGGACTTGTTATTTATCCATTCTATATATAATAGTTTGCATCTGCTAATCAGGACATCTCTCTTTTAATATCTTAGGAAGACATCCACTTCTTAGACGTTTTTCTGTAACCATTTGTGTTTGTGAGAAGTAGAGTCTGTAACGTTAATATAGGATCTCCTTCCATCATGGCTGTGATCCGGCACATCTGAACAAATAAATGAAATTAGAATGATTGGTGAATCTACCTTAGGAAACTCAGAAGCCAACTGGAGATCCCGTTGCTGCCAAACTCAGGCACATAATCAAAACCAGGTTACGTTTTTTAAAACCAGAAGATTAAAAATGACATATACTGGCTCTGCTAAGGGACTTGGGGCCCTTTTACTCGTAGTGGCAATTCATAATCATGCATCAGGAAAGGGCAGAGCAAAGGTGATTATTACTAGCTAGATTGCACATTTTCATTGTCTTTTAAATATTTCTGAAATAATCTCTTTTTAGGTGATGAAATTAAAAACATTCCAAAATGTACAATTTGTTAATGATTTTTAAAAACTTTTTATTTTGAGATAATTTTAAATTCACATGAAATTGTACGAAATAAGATAAAAAGATCCATATACTCTTCACTCAGTTTCCCCCAGCGGTTACATCTTGCATAAATATAATACTATGTCATAACCAGGAAATTGACATCGATATAATCCATCAGCCTTATTTAGATTCACGAGTTTTACATGGACTCATTTGTACGTATGTATGTGTCTGTATATTTAACTCTATTCAATTTTATTACATGTGCAGATTCATGTGATCACCATCACAGTCAAGATACAGAACAGTTCCATCACAAGGATCCCTCCTGCTAGTTATTAATTTTTGATGGTGGAATAAGTTGGAAGATTTATTCACTAATTTGAATAGCTTCTCTGAGGCTATGTTGTACCTAAAATAGTTTTGAAAGACACTAAGTGACTAAGAAGACAGAAGAAGGTAACCTTCACACTAATTCTAAGGAATAGGCTGAAATTGTGGGAGCTTGTCTGCCTGTGGAGTTCTCTGGGAGTATAAACAATGAATTACCATGCTGCTTTAGAAAGGAGAAATTGCTGAGCAGAGTGGAGGAAGATTTTAATGATATTGGAGCAAAATAAGGCAGGGCTTTAAGGACACAGGTTAGTAGGTCTTTTGCACAATTTTAACAAAAGGAAGTTAAAAATTGCAGTCTTAGATTCTTTTGTGTAAAAAAAAAAAAGCAGTGTCAGAAAGAATTCAAAAAAAAAATCATTGCTGGCCTGTGCTCCTTGAAAAGAGCTTTCTCCCCCTGGGAAAACAATAAAAAAGTATTTGCCCCTGTATCAAATTTAGGGCCACTTACACAATGGCTAGTGTGGCAGAGGCTGCCGCTTAGCTGAGAGCTCAATTGTACAGATTCACTTGCAGCTCAGGGTGAACTTTCCTCATGGACAATAGACATCTGTGGTCACACATTTGGAAAATGAACTTACACAAATAAGGGCAACTTACACAGCTTCTTAAAACCATAAAACATTGACACTTTTAAACTAATGGGCTTTGGGCTACCCTAAAAATAAAGCTTTGTGTTCTTTGCTGCTACCCTTTATATCTAGGGTAATGAAGACCAACTCTAAAGTGCAATTGTTAATAGTAGAAAATTGTGAGAAGTCAATCATAAAAGCTGCATTCTTCATATTTTCCCCTTCTTCTATCCCTTTAGAATTAAAGATAAGATATTCCTTCGGTTTTAAAGAGAGTCTTGATTTAGTTATAATGTAATTAAAGTTCTGCTCTTTTCCACTCATCGATGGAAAAGACTATCTGACATAACTACTAATGAAACTCCTTTTAGAACTACCATTTCTTTGATCAGCTGCACTGAGGTTTATCTTTGAAGATCTGGAATTTGCTGCTAGAGCTAGATGATAAAGGTTTAGGAAAGTGGATGAACTTAAAATACGTCAAGTAGGATATTATTTCCTTAGAAAATGCTAAGAGGACTAAAGCACAGGAACGTGAGGCTCAAGGTCTTGAAGGTTTCACTTCTATTAATAGTGTTAGCTCTTACTCATTTCCTAAGCTTGCCTCACCCCTCTAACCACAGGTCCTTACAGGCTCACTCATTCCCATTGCCTTAGGCAGGAAGTTTATCAATGACAGTAGTTGCTCTTAAGAATCTGGATGGGGTTAGAATATATGTACTTTCATGGACATAAGGTCTGGAGCAGCTCTGTGCATGTTGAGCTTCGGAGAATCTCCTTAGGTCTGGAATTTGGTTCCCAGGAATGAACCCTGGGTTCTGTCCTACTCATTAGCTGTAATTCTTCCCTCTTTTTTTTTCCCACATTGGCCCAGTTATAGGGACTGATCTTCTACCCTAGTCTCCATTTCTGATACATTGTTCAGACTCTCAGTTCAGAGGTTTCAGGAACCCCATCTTTTTAGTTTGACATTTTGGTTATTCTCACCTGGGGTTGGAGCCTTGGTCTCCATTCCATCAAGGGGCATACTTTCTTATTGACAACTTCCCCTTTAAATCAAGGATCTATAGTGATACCACTTCCTAGTTCTCTATCGTTGTTTTAAAATATTTTGGTGTAAATAACCTTTGCTGAGAAACTAATGAAAACTCCAGATTCTCTTCTAAGAATAATGAGTATTTATGTATGTATGTGTGTTTGGGTGTGTGTGTGTGTGTGTTTGTGTGTGTGTGTGTGTGTGTAATTTTGTGTGCAGTAGAAAAGTACATATAGCCATAGCTTTTACTAAAGTTTCAAAAGATATATAGCACTCTGAATTCCATGTATGGATCTCACAGAAGTCTGTGGGACTCGAGTCAATAAATCCTCAATTTATTCTCTTAATTTTCAGATGAAAAAACGTGGCCCTCAGGAGGTCAGGAGTGGGTCTTTCTTGAGGGCTTGCCTAGGTTTACGATGTTACACGTAGGCCTTTGCTCAAATAGTGGATTATAGATCAGTTGACTGTTAAAGGAAGCAAAAGTGTGTAAACTTCTTTTTCAGTACTAATATATCAGTACTCATTTCACTTACTTGATCATCCTTTCTCTCTTGCATCACTGGTTTTAGATTTTGACTTTTCCCTGTATCTATTCTGTGTGCATTGCTGGACTGATATTTATGTGACTTCTTTGCTCTAGTCTCTCCTGTTTGCTGCAAAACTTTCCTCCTCACCAAAATTATTGTGGACTGAAAGTTGACACTAGACGGGGGCAATGTCTTATCTGATAATATATAAAATCAGATCTTAATTCTGTTAAAATGTGCATTGGTGGATAATGTGACTCCCAGAACCAGAAGTTAGGTATATTTAATAATGTGGATTATGCATCTGTATTAGCCTGCTTGGACTGCTATAACAATATACCGTTGATTAGGTGGCTTAAACAACAGAAATTTATTTTGTCACAGTTCTGGAAGTTGCAAGTTCAAAATCAGAGGGCTAGTGTGGTTGAGTTCTGGTGATTTGTGTGGTTCTGTTACTGATTTGCATACAGCTACCTTCTCACTGTGTCCTCACATGGCATAAAGAGAGAGACAGCTCGAGATAGCCTCATCCACCAGAGGGCAAACAGCAGAAGCAGGCAGAACTGCAATCCTGCAGCCTGTGGAACAAAAACCACATTCACAGAAAGCTAGACAAAAAGAAAAGGCAGAGGGCTATGTACCAGATGAAGGAACAAGATAAAATTCCAGGAAAACAAATGAAGTGGAGATAGGCAACCTTCCAGAAAAAGAATTCAAAATAATGATAGTGAAGATGATCCAGCACCTACGAAAAAGAATGGAGGCAAAGATAGAGAAGATGCAAGAAATGTTTAACAAAGACCTAGAAGAATTAAAGAAAAAACACCTAGAAGAATTAAGGAACAAACAGAGATGAACAATACAATAACTGAAATGAAAAAAATACACTAGAAGGAGTCAGTAGCAGAATAACTGAGGCAGAAGAACAGATAAGTGACCTGGAAAACAGAGTGGAGGAATTCACTGCCGCGGAACAGAATAAAGAAAAAGGAATGGAAAGAACTGAAGACAACCTGAGACCTCTGGGACAACATTTAACACACCAACATTCACATTATAGGGGTCCCAGAAGGAGAAGAGCGAGAGAAAGGACCCGAGAAAACACTTGAAGAGGTTATAGTAAAAAATTTCCCAAACATGGGAAAGGAAATAGCCACCCAAGTCCAGGAAATGCAGAGAGCCCGTCCCAGGCAGCATAAACACAGGGAGAAATACACCAAGACACATACTAATCAAATTGACAAAAATTAAAAACAAAGAAAAATTATTAAAAGCAACAAGGGAAAAATGACAAATAACACACAAGGGAACTCCCATAACGTTAACAACTGATTTCTTGGGAGAAGTTCTGCAAGCCAGAAGGGAGTGGCACGATATATTTAAAGTGATGAAAGGGAAGAACCTACAACCAAGATTACTCTACCCAGCAAGGATCTCATTCAGATTTGACAGAGAAATCAAAAGCTTTGCAGACAAGCAAAAGCTAAGAGAATTCAGCACCACCACACCAGCTCTACAACAAATGCTAAAGAAACTTCTCTAAGTGGGAAACACAAGAGAAGAAAAGGACCTACAAAAAACAAACCCAAAACAATTCAGAAAATGGTAATAGGAACATACATATTGATAATTACCTTAAATGTGAATAGATTAAATGCTCCAACCAAAAGACACAGGCTCGCTGAATGGATACAAAAACAAGACCCATATATATGCTGTCTACAAGAGACCCACTTCAGACCTAGGGACACATACAGACTGAAAGTGGGGGGGGGGGGAAGATACTCCATGCAAATGGAAATCAAAAGAAAGCTGTAGTAGCAATACTCATATTAGATAAAATATACTTTAAAATAAAGAATGTTACAAGAGACAAGGAAGGATACTACATAATGATCAAGGGATCAATCCAAGAAGCAGATATAACAATTATAAATATATATGTACCCAACATAGGAGCACCTCAGTACATAAGGTAAATGCTAACAGCTATAAAAGAGTAAATCGACAGTAACACCATAATAGTGGGGGACTATAACACTTCACTTACGCCAATGGACAGAGCATCCAGACAGAAAATTAATAGGGAAACACAAGCTTTAAATGACACATTAGACAAGATGGACTTAATTGATATTTATAGGACATTCCATCCAGAAACAGCAGATTACACTTTCTTCTCAAGTGCACATAGAACATTCTCCAGGATTGGGTCACAAATCAAGCCTTGGTAAATTTAAGAAAATTGAAATAATATCAAGCATTTTTTCTGACCACAATGCTGTGAGATTAGAAATCTATTACAGGGAAAAAAAATGGTCAAAAACACAAACACATGGAGGCTAAACAATATGTTACTAAATAACGAAGAGATCACTGAAGGAATCAAAGAGGAAATCAAAAAATACCTAGAGACAAATGACAATGAAAACACAATGATCCAAAACCTATGGGATGCAGCAGTTCTAAGAGGGAAGTTATAGCAATACAATTCTACCTCAAGAAACGAGAAATCTCAAAGAAACAATCTAAACTTACACCTAAAGGAACTGGAGAAAGAAGAACAAACAAAACCCAAAGTTAGTAGAAGGAAAGAAATCATAAAGATCAGAGCAGAAATAAATGAAATAGAAACAAAGAAAATAGTAGTAAAGATCAATAAAACTAAAACCTGTTTCTTTGAGAAGATTAAAAAAAATTGATAAACCTTTACCCAGACACATCAAGAAAAAAAGGGAGAGGATTCAAATCAATAAAATTAGAAATGAAAAAGGAGAGGTTACAACAGACACCACAGAAATACAAAGCATCTTAAGAGGCTACTACAAGCAACACTATGCCAATAAAATAGACAACCTGGAAGAAATGGACAAATTCTTAGAAAGGTGTAAGCTTCTAAGACTGAACCAGGAAGAAGTAGAAAATATGAACAGACCAATCACAAGTAATGAAATTGAAACTGTGATTAAAAATCTTCCAACAAACAAAAGTCCAGGACCAGATGGCTCCACAGGTGAATTCTATCAAGCAGTTAGGGAAGAGCTAACACCCATCCTTAACAAACTCTTCCAAGAAATTGCAGAGGAAGGAACACTCCCAAACTCATCCTACGAGGCCACCATCACCCTGATACCAAAACCAGACAGATACTACAAAAAAAAAGAAAATTACAGACCAGTATCACTGATGAATATAAATGCAAAAATCCTGACCAAGATACTAGCAAACAGAATCCAACAACACATTGAAAGGATCATACACCATGGTCAAGTGGGATTTATCCCAGGGATGCAAGGATTCTTCAGTATACACAAGTCAATCAATGTGATACACCATATTAACAAATTGAAGAATAAAAACCCTATGAACATCTCAATAGATGCAGAAAAAGCTTTTGACAAAATTCAACACCGATTTATGATGAAATCTCTCCAGAAAGTAGGCATAGAGGGAACCTACCTCAAATCATAAAGGCCATATATGACAAACCCACAGCATACATCATTCTCAATGGTGAAAAACTGAAAGCATTTCCTCTAAGATCAGGAACAAAACAAGGATGTCCACTCTCACCACTATTATTCAACACAGTTTCGGAAGTCCTAGCCACGACAATCAGACAAGAAAAAGAAATAAAAGCAATACAAATTGGAAAAGAAGTAGTAAAACTGTCACTGTTTGCAGATGACATGTTACTGTACGTAGATAATCCTAAAGATGCCACCAGAAAACTACTAGAGCTAATCAGTGAATTTGGTACAGTTGCAGGATACAAAACGAATGCACAGAAATCTCTTGCATTCCTGTACACTAATGATGAAAAATCTGAAAGAGAAATTAAGGAAACAATCCCATTCACCATTGCAGCAAAAAGAATAAAATACCTAGGAATAAACCTACCTAAGGAGGTAAAAGACCTGTACTCAGAAAACTGTAAGACACTGATGAAAGAAATCAAAGATGACACAAACAGATGGAAAGATATACCATGTTTTTGGATAGGAAGAATCAATATTGTGAAAATGACTATAGTTCCCAAAGCAATCTACAGATTCAATGCAATCCCTATCAAATTACCAATGGCATTTTTCACAGAACTAGAACAAAAAGTCTTAAAATTTGTATGGAGACACAGAAGACCCCAAATAGTCAAAGCAATCCTGAGGAAAAAATCAGAGCTGGAGGAATCAGACACCCTGATTTCAGACTATACTACAAAGATGCAGTAATCAAGACAGTATGGTACTGGCACAAAAACAGAAATATAGATCAGTGGAACAGGATAGAAAGCCCGGAGATAAACCCGCACACCTGTGGTCAACTAATCTATGACAAAGGAGGCAAGGATTTACAATGGAGAAAAGACAGTCTCTTCACTAAGTGGTGCTGGGAAAACTGGACAGCTACATGTAAAAGAATGAAAATAGGCCACTCCCTAACACCATACACAAAAATAAACTCAAAATGGATTAAAGTCCTAAGCATGAGACTGGACACTATAAATCTCTTAGAGGAAAACATAGGAAGAGCACTCTTTGACGTAAATCACAGCAAGATCTTTTTTGACCCACCTCCTAGAGTAATGGAAATAAAAACAAAAATGAACAAATGGGACCTAATGAAACTTAAAAGCTTTTGCACAACAAAGGAAACTATAAACAAGACAAAAAGACAACCCTCAGAATGGCAGATAATATTTGCAAACGAATCAACAAAGGATTAATCTGCAAAATATATAAACAGCTCATGAAGCTTAATATTAAATAAAGAAACAACCCAATCCAAAAATGGGCAGAACACCTAAATAGACATTTCTGCAAAGAAGATATACAGATGGCCAAGAGGTACATGAAAAGCTGCTCAACATCACTAATTATTAGAGAAATGCAAATCAAAACTACAATGAGGTGTCAGCTCACACTGGTTAGAATGGGCATCATCAGAAAATCTACAAACAACAAATCCTGGAGAG
This sequence comes from Physeter macrocephalus, assembly GCF_002837175.3. NCBI lineage: Eukaryota > Metazoa > Chordata > Mammalia > Artiodactyla > Physeteridae > Physeter > Physeter macrocephalus. The sequence goes on along the minus strand of NC_041220.1, from coordinate 130,416,472 downwards.
GGTGTGGAGAAAAAGGAACCCTCTTGCACTGTTGGTGGGAATGTAAATTGATACAGCCACTATGGAGAACAGTATGGAGGTTCCTTAAATTACTAAAAATAGAATTATCATATGACCCAGCCATCCCACTACTGGGCATATATCCAGAGAAAACCATAATTCAAAAAGAGTCATGCACCCCAATGTTCACTGCAACATTATTTACAATAGCCAGGACATGGAAGCAACCTAAGTGTCCATTGACAGATGAATGGATAAAGAAGATGTGGTACATATATACAGTGGAATATTACTCTTAAAAAGGAATGAAAAGGGTCATTTGCAGAGATATGGATGGATCTAGAGACTGTTATACAGAGCGAAGTAAGTCAGAAAGAGAAAAACAAGTATCGTATATTAACGCATATATGTGGAATCTAGAAAAATGATACAGATGAACTGGTTTACAAGGCAGAAATAGAGACACAGATGTAGAGAACAAAGGTATGGACACCTAGGGGGGAAAGTGGCAGGTGGCTTGGTGGTGGGATGAATTAGGAGATGATGATTGACATATATACACTAATATGTATAAAATAGATAACTAATAAGAACCTGCTGTATAAAAATATTAAATTAAAAAACTGAAGAGAAAGGGCAGAGTAGGCACACCTTGTTCCTACCCCCAGACTCATTCATCAGACAGACCACTCCACCTCCACTGGGGTGTCACTGAGGAGTGTCCCCCCAATGGAGCTCTGTCTACAGGGAGGGAAGCATCCTCCATGAGAAAAAAAAAGAGAGACAGCTCTCTGGTGTCTCTTTTTGTAAGTGCACTAATCCCATCTTGAGGTCCCCAACCTCATGACCTCATCTAAATCAGATTATCTTCTAAAGATCTTATCTCCAAATACCATCATATTGAGGTTCGGTCTTCAACATATGAATATTAGGGGGACACACAATTCACTCCATAGTGGCATCTCTGAAACAGAAATATGGTGAAAGGCATATAGTGACCAGTTCTTCAAGGAAGAATGGTCTTCCAGCTGGGGCTTGTGTGCTAAGAAACGTAGGGGAAAAGAGGGGCAGGTAAAAATCACAGGAGGGAGAACAACAAAGAAAGAAAACAGGATTTCTAAGGGTAGAATTTTATTGGACACTCGTCTGTTTGAAGAATAATTTTTGTCAGAATCCAAAGTGGACCGATTAGGGACCCAATCAGATAAAGATCCTGTTCCTCCAGAGATGAAAAATGTATTTTATTTTAGTAAATTTTTCAGTTTGGGATTTCGGGTGGATGGTAGAACAATTCCAAGCATTGGTCTTGAGTGTTAGAACTAACAGAGAGCAGTGAAGACAAATGATACCTGAAAAAGTTTGGTAAATACTTTAAACCTGGTTCAATCTACCAACATGGGATTTGCTTATAATTAATCCTAGCAGGGTATATTTAGTGCCTTGGAATTAAATCCTGGGTAACCTTAGTTAATGAGTTTGCTTATTCTGCCCTTGTGTGAGGCTTGGACATCACTGCATAGCAGGGAGGGTTTGTGCTGCTGAGAAGGAGAACTGAGTTTGAGTTGGAATGCTTTTAGTTTTGCTGATTATCACAAAGGTATTGACAAAAAGTGATCTCAAGACAATGCCAGATGAGAAAGCCCACTGAGCTGATCCAAAAGGAGATGTTCTGTTGCATCTCAGAAGAATGGTCGTAAATTCTGACACAATTCTAGAATTTTTCTTTTATGGACATATTTTTTTGTACGATTGGGGAGGCACCAGCCTAAGAAATGTCAATCAGGGGTTTTGACTTTCTGATAGACTCTTTCTCAGTCTCCATCGCTGGGACGGAGTGGTTTAGAGCATGCATCTCAGTGTCAGACAATTCAGTGATGAATCTGGGTCTGCCATTCATGAGCTATTGTGACCTTAGGCAAGTTACCTGAACTTATCTAATTAAGCCTCACTTTCCCAACTTGGTATTTATGTGGATTGGTTGAGATAATGTAAAGAAAGAGCTGAGTATAGGACTTGGCACATTTTAAAGCTCTACAAATGATAGTGGTTATCAGACTGATAATTCATCAGTGCAATGAATGACCATCAAATCACTGTGAAGCCCACTTTATTCCACAAACTGCAGTGCTGATTTGTGACAGCTGACTCTCCCTTTCTTCCTCCAAGTTGGTATCCATGACTCTTGACTCCTTACTGTCTCAGAATGCCAGGGAACGTAAGTAGACATGTGCAGCTTTTCCCCTCTTTTCCTACAATAAAAGTTCCTGTAAAAATAAAAAAACACCGGAAGGGAAATTCAAATGAGAAGCAGCAGGGTACAATCACCTTTTTGGGGAGAACAATTAATTGATTTTGGTTAAATATATTTTAATTAGACCTGAACATACAGACCAGGGATTATTTTTGGGTATAATCCTAAACTGGTACAAGATAGAATCAATTCATTAGGTTTCATTTATTTAGCCTATTTAATCTCAGTGTAAATAGGGTTATATTAGTAACCCTAAATAGGGTTCAATTATTTGAGTTATTTCTCAAATCAGGTATTTCAGGCATAACTTGAGAAGTATTCCTCCATATATTGATCTGTTAAGCAATTTATGTCTGATGCAACAGTATCCCATAGAGAATTAAAATCCAAGATCTTGAAGGAAAAGATCCCTACCTGGCACCATGCAGAGAGCCTGTGCTTTTAGTGGAATGTTTTGATAAAAGTAATAATGTAAGTTTTTATTGAAAGGATGAAGTAGCTATGGCAGCCACTTCTAATCGTGAGTATTATAACTGAATCTGGTACAGTAGCCAGACCACAAGAGAGGCAGAAATGTTCGATTGTGAATAAGGAAAGATAGTTCTATTTCACTCATTTTCCCATTTCTTTCTTCCATCCAGATGTGAGGCCTCAGATCAAAATTCTACTTTGTTATACTGTATATGGAATCTAATGAGATTCAATAGCTCCATTATGCATTATTTTCTCAACATCTGTTAGCCATAGTTTCTGAACTTAACTTTAAAGCTTTCTCCCTTGCTATTAAAAGTCCTGTTCATTTGCAATTTTTTTATAACCCAATAAAACCACCCTTTTGCTGCCCAAGTTTAAGTTTCTTGTTTGTTTGCCTGAGGCTGACCGTGCAGACAAGCTGAATGGTCAACTAAAATGTTAGGTTATTCTAGGTTCTTGATTCATAGTAATCACCTAAAAACACTAGATGGCACAGGAGAGGTATAAATGGACCACGGAGAGAGCCCAGCTCTTAAACTTTATGTGTTTCTAAAGAATTCTTAGGGTTAAAAGAGCAACATTTTAAGATATTCTTTTATGTTCTTTTCTATTAACTTTCGTATTGTTTTTTCAAGCTTTATCCTTGGGATTTTTCAGAACTGGGTGATGTAAGATAAAATTCTCCTTTAAGTAAAAGCAAACACTTAAAAAATTTCTTGGTTCAGTTGTGCCTTTTTTGTTCCCTTTCTTTAATTTATTATAGAAAACACATACATGCTATATGTATAGCAACAATATATGCTATATATGTGTGTATGTATTTGTTTATATATGTGTTTGATATCTTTATGATGAATTAAGCATGTGCTGTTCCAGGAAACTTAGAGATAATGCACACCATGGTATATGTAAATATGCATGTGATTGTATTTATTGTTTTAATTATGTGACTAAATAGAGCTGAATTATGAGAAGTTCTTTCTAAGAGAAACCACCTAAACATAGAAATTAGTGTTATTAATGTCTATTTTTTTCTCAGCTTGTAGTGAGTATGTGTATTCCAGGAAGTTCCATGTATATTGTGTTTAATAAACTGGAGGTTAATTTATTATTTCCTTTAATAGAAAAATGATAAGGTATGAACAGGAAAGTATATTAAGCAAATACTGTATATTGGAAGTCAAACCACTACTGATTACAGAAAGAGTACTATTAGCCATAATCATAAAAATTCTACTCATTTATATGGTGCATTGTACATGTACAATCCCATTGTTTGCCATTGAACAATTTCTCAAATTTAGTGGAGGAAAACTATAAAAAGGAAGCTTATAGCTGGTCATGCTAAAAAAAATACTTGTATAGAGAAGGCTGGCATGTCTATCAAAGAGTGAATAGATTCTTATTTTTAAAAGATAGATCTGGATTATTTGAGTTTTTGGAAAGTTCTTTGGACAATTAGTGATAACTTAAGACCTATAGAAGCTATTTCAACATGTTGTTCCCCAATATTTTCCCATAGACTAATTAAGCTCGCTGGCTGGCACAGAATATTGTTTTCTTATCTGTAATATGGGAAAAATAACATCTACCTTAAAGGGTTGTTTTGAGAGTTAGAGAGAATGCATGTGCATGTATATAAATTTAATTAATCTCAGGCTTTGCACATTAACAACTTTATTGCTGAAGTAAGTTATTGAGAAAGAAATAAAACTAACCAGAAACACAGAATGACGGTATCACTTCTAATCTAAATTTAAAAAGAAGATATACAGAGTCCACATATTGCTGATAGTTATCTGAAAAGAACTGATCTGCAATTACTTTAAAGTTTTCTGTATTTTATTTTGGAAGATATGATTGCCCAATACATCATATAATCACATGCAACACAGTTATCTTTATATCTAAAAACTGATAGTTATTAAATGTTTTGGGTGGAGGCTATACTGTATTGGAGAGAGCGTGAGTTTAGGGGTCCACAGACGGGTTTAAATTCTGTTCCCACCACTTATTAACTAAGTTCCCACCACTTATTAACTAAGTAGCCAAGTAACCTTAGTTCTCAAGGTCTTATTTTCTTATTTGTAACATGGGACTAATACCATCTCATTATACAAGGTTGCTATGGGTTAAACAGGGTTTCTCAGCCTCAGCATCTCAACAGTATGGACACCTTGGGGCCAAATAATTCTTTGTTATAGGGACTGTCCTATGAATTGTAGCATGTTCAGCAACACTCCTGGCTTCTACACACTAGATACCAGTAGCACCTTTCCACAGTTGTGACACCAAAAGTATCGCTAGACATGGCCAAATGTTCCCTGGAGGGCAAAATTGCCCTCCAATTAAAAACCACTGGTGTGTAATCCACCTTACATAAAACTGAGTAAACATTCAAAGAATGAGAGCTATTATTACTTTTTAGCTTAGCAATCATTCATAAGTTTTGACATGAATGACTTCATCAGAAATTGCCAGATTTATCTCCAGTTATCTAATGTAGAGACCTTTATTTGAGCTAGGAATTCAACAAGAATATTTTCATAAAGTTACTTGTTTATACTTGTGGGTTAACTGAATGAGTTAATTCATTCAATCATACTTTAAATCAATCAATTACAAAATGTTGATAGTGTTAAATAATTACTAGGAGCAAAGTTATTGTATATGTCACTTTTATGGAGCGAAATCCTTAAAGGACATGTATTCAATAAAGGTACTAATCAGACCTCTTTGTGGGCCTGTCAACTGGATGCTGAGCAGAAAGGAACCCACAAGTATTCTTTATCTCTCTGCTTATATGGCAATCACTCATCATGCAGCTATTTAATGTACTCTTAATTTTAAGCACTTTGTTAAGTCCCTGGGGACTCAGTGCCATTCCTTAAGGTGTCTAGTCAGGAAGATAGACAGATAAACCATAATTCAGTGAGATCAGAAATAGGGACTGCATTTGTTGGAGGGTCTCTGAATCCACTGGAAATGTAAGAGAAAACTTCCTGGAAAAGGTAAAATCTGGGCTAAATGGTGACATTAGGACAGATTTAAGCAGGATGAGAGCTGGGAGGAATGTATATTCTGTATTATAATAGCATGGGAGTAGGGTATAGGCAATATGGCATATTTTACTTTCTTCAAGGAAATCAATGTATTAAGTGAGAGATGTGATTGAAGGGTCAGGTGGTCAGTTCATGAAATACCTCATACACATGCGAAAGAGTTTGGCGTTTATCTGCTACAGTACTGATTAAATCATAATATAATCTGAGGTATGACTTCATTTAATTTGCATTTTAGGTCACTCTGGTGTTGTAATAGAAAAGGACCAGAGGGGAAAGGTAAGTGTAGAAGCAGGATATTTTGAATATTGTAGTAATCCAGATAATAAATGACAAAAGCCTAAAACTTAAGTTAATGACATTAAGAATAAAAGAAGGCAGAACCAAAAAAACATTTAGCAGGTAAAATTAAGAGGAATTATTTACTAATTATATGGGAGGAATGAGGAAAATACATTATGCTTAGAATGATGACTATGCTTTCTATTTGGGTAATTAGAGAATGGTGAGTCCATTTCAGAAACCGGAAATAGAAGACACTGGATTGAGAGTGGTAGAGGAGTACAGGGGAAGAGAGATATGGGGCTCAGTACTGGCCATATTGAAAATGAGTTACCAGTGAGACATTTGAGTGGAGAGTCCAGTCAATAGTTAGATGGCATAGGTTTAGAAATAAGGGAACAAGTCAGCCTAGAGATAGAGATATAGGAATTTTCAGGACATAGGTGGTAATGGACAAGTTCATCAAAAGAATGCAGACCAAGACTTGTAATGAGGGCAAGTCATGGGCATTATGAATAGTTAAGGTCAATAAAGAAAGCAGAACCCCCAAAGTAAACTGAGAAGGAATGCTATAGAAGACAGTAGATATCCAAGAAAGAGTAGAGTCAGAGAACCCAAAAGGAGGAAGAAGTTGCAAGAGAGTATAAGTAGAAGAATGCCCATTGAACTACCATCATTTATGCTTCTTAGGGAAGTTTGAATGAGAGATCATAGTAGGGTTATGGGTGGGTGGGGGCCTGGGAGCAAATATGGATAGTGTTTTTTAACAGTTTTTATTTTGAGTACCTTGAGTTGGCACTATTCCTTTTCTAGCTTCCACATGCTCCATCACTTCCTACTGTCTTAAAGAAGTTAGAAAATGGGGTCAGAGACTATAGATCTCAGTAAGTTAAATAATAAATATACTGGTATTAGGAGACAGAGAAAAGTAAGAACAGAGTGTACATTTTGGTAATATCTAATAGTAATATCTGATAGAATAGATGCTGAATGTTTTGAATGTTTACTGAAACTAGTATGAGTTGCAGAGATACTGCCTAAATGGAAGTCAGGAATTTGAAGATCTGTTCAACAGTGGACATATCAAGTGAAACAGACTGGTAAACACTCAAGACATCAGTTTAGAAGAATAAATTTCTAGGGAATTAAAGAATAATACATTTTATTGTCTGTAAGTTAAAACACTTCAGCATAAGTAGTGTTGTGTGTTATGTGTGTGCTGTTTTAATCTGTATAGTGGGGGTGGGATGCAGTTAGTTAAAATTAAAAATAACCAAATATGGAATACACTTGCTGGGTAGGGAGAAGTTTTGGCTAGCCTTTGAAAGGCTCTACTCACATTCCCACACTTTGGAGGTGTCTAATCCAAGCTTTCAGCTCTCTTCATCTTAGACCAATACCAGATGGTATGGCAGTTAGCACGTTGGATATAGAAATGTTTTGTCATTGGTAAAATTAGTTATGTTCAAGATGATCTGTGATTGGCTAGGTATTTTGAGCTGGGGCTCCTGCATGGACAGGATTTCAGAATATGGTAACCTTCATAGCCTATATCCCTTGAGAATGGTCCCTCAGTATAGGATCCCATATGTTATGAGTGCACTTATCTGAGTTTTTTGTTCGTTTGTTTTTTTGTTTGTGGGGCTCCTGCATGGACAGGATTTCAGAATATGGTAACCTTCATAGCCTATATCCCTTGAGAATGGTCCCTCAGTATAGGATCCCATATGTTATGAGTGCACTTATCTGAGTTTTTTGTTCGTTTGTTTTTTTTGCCTGACACCTACTGGGAGAGCTGAATCCTGCCTCTAGTATGTTGCTTTTCTGCCTTGCATTAGCCTTTTATGCCAGATGCTGTTGAATACCTGAAACTATAGACAGCTGGTACTTCATTGAGCCTATAGGACTAGTTGCGTTAGTGTTTTTTTATGGCTTCCTACAGGTAAAAGTTTGCACATCTGTCAGGATTTGGTCTGCAATATTCACTTATTGCATTATTATACTCAAAATCAAGGCCGCAGGTGAGGAGATCTCTTAAAGCTACCAGTATGTACCCCAGATAACCCAGGAATTGTGAATTACCAAATTAGATCAGGTTGCAACCATCTGATACTCATTTTTCTGAATGGAACAATGTAAAATTGCTTATTCCGTCTTAGGTACCTGAGAAAATTTTGACAAGTCAATGACTGAGCTTTGATTTCCTTATTTAATATGTCAAAAATAATATTCACTCCATGAATATTCATGAATAGCTAATATTTTCTGAACACTGTTCTGAGAATTTACATATATACATTTCATTTAATCTCCACACCACTTTATAAAGTAGTTAAAACTATTATCCCCATTTTTTGGATGAGAAAATTGAGGCACAGTGAGGTTAAGTAGCTTGTGTGTTGAAGGTCACACTTGTAGCAAGTAATAGGCCTGAAATTGTAAGATTAGTCAGCATGGTTCTAGAGACTATGCTTTTAAACACAACCTTCTATTAACTCACTAGGTTAAATGAAATACCTTATATGAAAATTCTTATTAAAGTTTCTGTCACTGGATAGACACTGAAATATTGGTCAAATGTGAATTGATCCTAGAATGATCCAAACTTCATGTAATTTATGCACTTATTTTGTTATAATGGACTTGTGTTTATGAGATAATCACAGTGTTCATCTACAAATTATAAGTCTGGTACTAGGAAATCACTCAGATAAAGAAAAGATACTGAAGGAATACTGAAGTCAATACTTCCTTGTTATGCTACAGTGTGCAACCTTATCATGTATGTGTTATATCCATGTTTCACTTTGGTTTTGTTATTTTTAATAGATCCATTAAAACTTTATTCTTGAACACAGTATTTCCACAGTTGAAACATTCTCCAAGGATTTTAATAAAACTTCCTCACTCAGCAATGATTTTTATTTCCAAAAATTTCCAGATCTATTAAGAAAAAAAATCAACTTACTTTTTAGTTAGAAGGTCCTATAAAGCAATCCTGACTTTCCCACTAATTGTTGATCAGAACTTGAAAAGTATAATTGGAAACAAGGTTATTTTTTTCTGTATAGTACCTTCACATACTAATTTTTACTGACTGAAATATTTTCTTGGCTAGGTTTCATTGGAACTAGGCAAGAGATTAAAGAGCTTTCTCTTTTCTTTTTTCTTCTTTTCTCTTCTTGTCTTTTGAAAATACAATGGTTTTTTTTCCTGGGTACATATCAGCTTTAGATAAGCCTTCTGAGATCTACAAAAGAAGTTAAAACATTGCTTCTCAGTTTTAGTTTCCACAAATGTGTTCATTTCACCTAATAGCATCTTAGTAGAATGGCCAGGGGAATATGGAGGAGAAATGAGATTTCATTCTGAGTTTTAGAGGCAGGAGGAGAGAATGTTTGTTCCATGTGTTCATTCTTTGGAAAGCAGAGGAACGTCTGTTTGTCATTAATATTAACATGAATTAGTGTTGCTTACTTTGCATCGGAGCCTATGATATAAAGACAGGGTGGGCCAAACTTAGTCCCAAGAAAGATGGGTAAATATTTCAGAGGAGCTATAGACCTAGCATTTGAAAAATGCAAACAGGGATGAAACAGCAATGCCTATAAGAATGAGGGAGATGTTTTTTCACCTCTGCCAATGTGCAGTTCAGTTGTGGTACTTTTTATGCTGAGAAACACAGGGAGAGAAAATCTTTAATGAGCAGACTGGATGGGTTTTCTGTGTTAAATGAAGTGATTTGCTGTTGTTTTAAAATAAGGCATTAAATATATGTTGTATCCATTTATAAAGGAGGATTTTAAAATCAAGTTTTCTTCCTTATGCAGGAATTTGTTGTGTTAAATTCTATGAAACAATAAGGAGAACAGATTTTCAACAAAGTAGTCATTTAAAGACCCCAAATCCAGGTAGTTTAAACAGTAGCTTTACCAGTAAATGCTCTCATAATTATAGCTCACATTTATGATTGTAGTTACTATAGATTAGCTATTATTTGTAATATTATAGGAGTTATTTCATTAAATCAAAGCAACCCTATTAATGTTCTTCTCACTTAACATTTGAGGAAACTGAAGGTAGCAGTGGTTAACTTTCTCAAGATCACATACCTAACTGGTGGAGTTGGGACTTAACCAAACACACATAATACCACTTTCCAGTTAATAGTGTTCTTTCTCTGAATAAGTATTGGACAAATTTTACTGATCTTTTTCTGTGTTCTTCCAGAGGATTTAGAACAGATGACTCCACTTTAACAGTTTTAGTAGCTAAGGAATCTGAATGCTCTGCACTTGTATTGGAAGCTGGTCACTTAATTTCTATCACCTGTGTAGCAAGTAGAACCTTGACTTGTTAAATGTGTTTAGTAAATAAATGTTGTTGGAGGATTATTGTAAATTCTTAAACCTAGTCATTTCAAGATTGAGGAGGATTGTATAACTATGCCTATTGAGCAATAAAACTCTCAATAGACTCTGAATGTGAACTATGTGAATAATGGTTAGTGCTGTTGAAAAATATTTCTTCAAAAGATCCAAGAGTTAAGGTGGACTGGTGGATGGAAGGAATGGGTTATGAGTGCTCATATGTTATGTCCTTGGGCTTTTTGGACTGTTAAGGGTTGTAGCTCCCTTTTGTTCAGAGCTCTTTATTTTGATTAGTTCAAGTAGAACAATCAAAAATAGAGTAAACAGAGAGAGGAAAAACCTCTTTTTAGGCTGGTATCAACCTTTTTAATTTGTCTGCAAATAAAAAAAGCAAAGATATTTATGAGTAGAAGACAATTAAGAACATGGACAATGTCTGATTTAGCTAATTTTCAAAGTTAATATTTATTGTGTGTTTGCTCTTTATTAGAAGCTATGCTAGATATTTTATATATGTTAACTTTTTAAATCTTTATAACAATTTGGGAAATAGGTACTATGTTTAGTCCCTATTTTATAAAAGACATACTGAAGCACAAAAACTTTCCCAGGGTTATAAACTTGTTAAGACGTTCCCCTCCAAAGTAAAGGACAGGTCATTTTCATCTTCTCTATCCCTAAGAAAGAAGCACAATGCTTGATAAACCCCTTGATCACTTTAGGTTTCTTGTGGCAAGAAGGCAATAGGCAAAAATGGAGTCATCATACTGGCAGAGGTAAATGACTGATCATCAGGAAGAGGTAGGGCTGCTGCTAGACAACATGGGCAGAGAATAATACATTTGATATTTAGTTGATCCATTTGGACATCTCTTCAATGCTCCTGTACCCCTCACCCATAGCCTGAGAAGAGCACAGTAACTAGGGATTCAGACTCACAGAGATGAAGGTCTGGATCATTCTACCAGGAAACCTGCCTAGTTTATGCTCCTAGTATCTCAATGGAAATGGCCAGGGGAAAATGGAGGAAAAATGTGATTTCATTCTGCATTTTAGAGATAGGAGAAGAGAATGTTGTTCCATGCGTTCACTCTTAAAGTACAAGATTGTCTATCTGTCATTAGAATTAGCAGGAATTAGAGTGACTAGACAAGGATGAGGGGAATCTGCAGTGGGAAGGGGAATGCTGATTAACAGTTATAGCCTCAAGTGTTGCAACAGTGGGAGCTGTAGTTCATTCCATTAACACTTCTCTTACGAGTTTTCCCAGAAAACAAGACCAATCAGAACATGGTGGAAACTCTCTTCAGATGGGGTGAACTTGCTTTGAGAAGGGGTCAATCTCAGTGGTGCAAGGGGTAGGCTGTAGTGGATTCTGGAGTTTTCCACACAGATTCCCAAGCTGATGGTTTGCAGCTCTGTCCCTCACTGAGAATTTCACTTAGTTCCAGTCGAAGCCAGCTCCAGTCGAACTGCCTAGTCGAAGGCGGTTGTACAATTTAGTTTGTTTCTGTTTCACAATGTTTGGGGCCTCAGCTGGGAAGATTTGAAGACTAGGAGTTATTCTGTGGCAGGGGTTTGGGGACATCTGGAGGCATCTACTCTCATGTCTTGGAGTTGATGCTGGTTGTAGGCTGAGGCCTTATTTGGACTGTCAGCTGGAACACCTACACTGTGGCCTCTTCTTATGATCTCTCATATTGCTCTAGGTTGGACTTCCCAGTTCTGTAAGTGGGTTTCAAGAGCTACCAGCCCAAGAGAATGAGGCCGAAGTGCTTGGCATTTTATGATCTAGTTTTAGAAGTCACATACCATCAATTCTGCTATACTCTAGTGGTCAAGGCAATCACTAAAGTCCACTCTGCTTCAAGGAGAGGGAATATAAACCCCATCAGTTGATGGGATTAATGTCAATTTCCCACTGTAAGAAGACAAGGGGGGATGTGAGATACTGATGTAACCATGTTGGAAAATACAATCTGCCACGTAAAGGAAGAGAGACTAACTGCTTCTCTTTCCTGTGCATTCTACTTTTTCCAGCACATCAATGATGTATTAATTTTCTTGAAACAATACCTTGAACAAAGCAGTTCCTTAACAAAAATAAAAAACAAAAAAACAAAAACATAAAACTATCAGTCACCTTACTGCTTATAGAATGAAGTCCAAATTTCTTAAATTAGCATTTAAGAGCTTCCAAAATTCAGACATTATCTCTTTTTACCCATTACTTCCTGTTATTGTCAGACATATACTGTAGCTGATGGCCTATTTATGTAATTTAATGTTGCCAGGATGTGTCCTGAGGTTTTCACTTTTGTACCTTTTTGTACCTTTTGTACCTTTGTACATTTTCTGATTTCAGAATGTCACGGTAGAGGTACCTTCGATGTTTGCCTAATAAAATACTACTCATCTTTTAAGACCTTTTCTCATGCCCAAACCAGAAGTGATTGCTCCTTTCTTCTTTCAAGTGCCAGTCATGTGTCACTTATCACACTGTGCTAAACTACATGTTACTTTGGAAAGAGGCAGTGCTTTATCATGACTTGGTTTGTTAGTTCGTGTTATTCCCATTGCAAAGAGGATGTCCTCCCTCAGCAAAATTTAGGGAGAGAGGCCATACCTTTCTCTAATCTTATTGCTTCTGTGAACTAGTTATTTATCATAGTGTAAGCTCATCTAAAAAACCTGAGTACTTTATGTTGTCTTTATTTCTTTCAGACTTCAAAACATTCAAAGAGCTAACTCATCACTTACTGGCTTTCTAGGGCACCCCGAGTGTTAATGTAAAGACACAGAAGCTATTTAATAATGTTGATGAGCCACAGAATGAGGGTTGGAGTGGAGTAAAGTCAGTTGGAATAAGTGACACATTAATTTCCAGGCAATAATTTTTTTTTTCGTTCCAATGATTATGCACACTTATGTACATAAAGCTTTTTAAAAATTTTATAAAACTTGTTGAGGAACATGACGTTAAACAGCTTACTTTAGGATTCTTGCAGTTTTAATTTTGTTGATATGCTTTGTGACTCTCTAAGAAGTCTCTAAAATAAGGCAACATTTTCTATGGACCCTTGTGAGATTATGCACCCAGAGCTCTTCCAAGAATGACATGTAAGAAGGCAACCGTGTTATACAGTGTGACTCTGCCTTCTCCTGCTTTGCCTGAGGGAGGACTTGACCCTGCAGAGCCAATGGGTCTTTGTCCCAGGATTTTTGAATTCAGAATTGAAAGAGAGTTGGGCCATTCTTGCTTGGGTGCCTTGATGGTGGGTAAATTAAACACTCAGGAGCTGTTGGTGGCCTTTCTTCCCGCCATGTAGAAGTGAAAGGAGCCTGGCTTTACCAAGAAAGAGAAGAATGAAGCAGGGAGGAGAAAAAGAGAGTGAGTCCAAAGAGCACGTGAGTCCTTGGACCTAGCTGCTTCTGAGTCCAGTCACATTCTTGACCTTAGGTTCCATGTGACATTCCATATTCCTTATAAACATTCTCCCCCTTTCTTAATCTAGTTCTTTTTTTTTCCTACTTATAACCAAAAATATTCCAATTAAAATGCCATAGAGCCCTTTTTTTTTTTTCCCTCAGAGCATTTTATGGGATTAATGTTACATAAAACTCATTCTGGATGATGCTGGCTACAAAATGATAAAAATCAAACAAAAGGAGCAGCTTCTTCCAAAGCTCAGCCTAGGACAGATTGGACTAAATCTGGTTCTTCTAAATTCCTAATCTGTAGCACATTATCGGTTTTATATTTACATGTATATATTTCTAAACAGTCATAAAATTTTGGAGCTGCAGGGGTCTTTGGAAATAATATCACTGAACTTTAAAATTTTACATGTAAAGAAATGAATGTCCAGAGAAGGTCAATGTTTTTTACCCAAGATCACACAGATAAACGGCAGTGATCTCAACCATACACTTTCCAAACATTGCACTCCAGGATAGTCTATTACTAGGGACTCTCTCTATGCAAAGACACCTCAGTGAGTCTCTCCAGATTCTGCTTATTTGCAGGAAGTGATGTGTGCAATCTCTTGGGTGCTTCTCAGAGGCCCACTACTGTCCTTGAACTTCCTGTTTTCTGTTTTACACTTGCTGGATCATGGTGACAACTGCAGCAGTCACTTTAGACACAGATGGAAACCACAAGTTACGCTAGGTAGAGCTGCCCCAGCAGCAGGGTCCCTGGGCAGCCTCATGGAGCAGAACCCACCACCTGTCCTGGAATTTTACATAAGAGAGAAATCAACTTTTGCTTTGTCTGAGCTCTTGTACTTTGGCTCTCTTTGTTAAAGCTGCTCGTCTTATACCCCATCTGATATCCCCTGAAAGTAAACCCTCATAATGTTGTTGTAAGAAACCAGTAAACAGAGTAAGCAATGGGTACACAATAGCTGATATTATTTTAATTTTTACTGAATATATCTGGCCTCTTTCGTAATTGACACTTCAGGTACTGTTATTGGTTCCTGAGCTCATCTTTGTTTTCCTCAGTAAATCATTTGATCCATGCCAGTAACTGTGGACCAGGGGCATCCCACTCTAAGCCTATCTTAGATGTGGGAAATGTGGTTTGAGTGAGAGTTCTGGTGTCCTAATTGTCCAGGAAGTAGATTTATGGAGTTATAGAGCTGATACCAGAATCCAGGTTTCACTGTATTTTGCTCTCAGAGAGACATTCAATTCATTTTGAAGACTAAAGGATTGTGCTAGTTAGTCTGTGTTCATCTTTAAGTTAGTGTGGCATATATTACAAGAAGGAGTATATGGTCTCATCTTTTATTTTACCAAAGGTCTTGGAATATGTTGAAGATTCAGATAGGGAGGTAAGAGAGTGATCTTCCTGCTTAATTCTCTAACAGCTACCAAGATGGACACCAATTAGTGCTCAAATGAGCAGTGATTTTCTGTCTGGGATGATGCCCAGAGAGTGATGATCCAAGATGTTCGCCTCATTCAGGCTCCTGAGGTATCATTAAGAGGGTCTTTTTGACTAATGCCACTTTCAAAATATGAAGACATTCTATCCCTGCCAACAAATAAGATTTCAAAAAGAAAGAAGAGTGAAGATAAAAAAAAGTAAGTGGGGAGGGGACTGTATATATCCTGTACTGAAATTAGGTCATATTTTATTTTTTAATTTTAAATGGGATCCAAAGTGCCCTTGTACTGACATGTGAAATAATCAGCTCTTTTGTGATTGACTAATGAATATCACACAGTGGTAAAGACCAGGAAGACAAAGACACCCTCAGAAATAGGGCCTATTAACTTTAATACAGGGAACGCTGACTTTGCTTGCAAACTCAGTGGTTAGAGAATGATCACTGGGGAAATGCCTCCCAGTCTTGAGCCAGTGCAGATCTGGATAGGGATATATAAAGACATTATTAATTTGGACGAAAGTTTTGTTTTTGCCAATATATCTTTTATTTGGCTACAGATAAGAGGATTGTTCAGAGCTTTTCGAAAGACCTTCAGTATGCTCTTTATTAGAGAAACATTCATTTAATCAAATAGCACTCACTTTATAGAGGAAGAAATATTCCTCTGCTTTCAGGGCCAAAGGTCATACATTGGAGTATGGCTTTGGTCACTGACAGTGCTGACATGATGGGGATTTTTTTCTCCTTCCCTTATGAGGATTCTTTACTGTAACCTCTGGCTGCACGAGAAACTTCACTGCTTAACAGAAACAATTGTTCTTTGTTCTCGTGGCCAAATGAAAGCTCTTGTTTTCCAGTCCAGTTCTGCTGGCAGGTTAGATGCAATCAGGGGTGTCATCAAGGGGAGAAGAGAATATGCAGAATACAACCACTTGTTGTTTTTGGAGGCAAAATGCCCACTTTTTTGGTAAAGTCAAAGCTAAGCACATGTGAGAGCAAAGAAGGCTAAACTGTGGCTCTTTCAATGTGATGGTTAATGCTTTGCTCAAATTCAAAGTGATGGTTGAGAGCATCCACATTTCTGACCACTTTCCTCAGGCAGACACAGACAGATATTTTTACATGTCTCAGAAACTCTGGGCTCAAATGTGCTGCATTAAATACATCCGTAATGCCAACACCTTAGCTCTTGTTCAAGAATCTTTTATTTGATGTCTCCAGTAGAAATCCTATAATAAAATGATTTGGGGTAAGAAAAATGGCCAAAAGTATGTGGAGAAGTCTCATCTGTTGCAGGTTTTAGGATTTTTAGCTAGGTTTACTATCACACTGGGCTAGGTCTTCCCGTCTCCACAAGCACTTCACTTTTCATTGTATTGATTATCCTTTTGCTGAAATAGTTCTTTGGCTCTTTGGTCATTCCATAGGAATTACCTCCGTAAAGTGCAGTGATGCCTAGTTTCCTGTGGTAGGTGAAGGTTAGGGTACTGGAAAGACTCACCTTTGTGTTTGTAATTCTCATATTATCTAAGAGCAGAAAAATTAAGGGAGAAGCTAAAATGTAACTCAGGAAAGTATCATCATGACCAAGATGTATTGTTAGAAACTGTATCACTGGTGTTTTTAGAGATATGTGGATGGTGCAAATGCAGTGAGAAGCCAGGGGCTGAATTAGTTGGACTTCCAGAATGCAAGTTGTCCAGGGAGTCATTAGAGAGAAGGGTGAGTCACTGAAGAACCAATAGAAGAGGAACTTTGAAGGAAAAGGAAATGACCATTATTGTTAAACGTAGCAGTGTTTGAAGACTGAGAAGAGACTGTATGAGAACTGAGAGAGAGAAGAGTCTTGGGAATTATTAGGCCAAAGAATATTCTCAAGCAGAAGAATTTCAAAAACATTTAGCCATCTGTGGTTTTAAAAAAGGAACATTTTTTCTGTATGTTGAAAGGAAAGATTTGCCTTTTAATGAGAAGTCTGCATTTCACCTTAAAGGAAGAGCACATCTTAAGCTTAATTATTCTTCACAGGAAAAGCCTGTGTGTGTGTGTGTGTGTGTGTGTGTGTGTGTGTGTGTTTGTGTGTGTGTGTGTGTGTGTTGTATGCTTGGTGCTTGGTATACACTAAACACATTTTTCAGCAAAGTTCTGTCTGGTGTGACAGACATATGCATATGAGTAAACGATGTATGTGTGCTCCTAGAATTTATTTTTACTCTTAGTTCATGGTTATAATAAATAATATTGAGTTGGATGGAATAAAAATTTCTGGTGGTCCCCAAAATGCTTCTTTGAGAGCACTGATTCATGACATATATTGTGGAGTCAGTTTTGCCAAACCTACTAGCGATGTTAAAGAAAGTAAAGCTTTTGATAGGAAAATAATAGCCTATCATGACATTTTTATCTGTTAAGTTTGTTCAGTGATACTTGTAGGCTTGTTGTAAGGATTAATTGAAATAATGCATATTAAAGTGCTTTTAGAAGGATTAGATTTTTATGCAAATGAATGGCACATATAACATTTGTATATAAGGATATTATGATATGTCAAAGCCTCTGGGAAAGCATGTATATGATATTTATACTAAACTTCAAGTCAAGGACTGGAAAAATGTGTTCCAGCCTCTGGCAGATGTTCTCAGATCAAATGATGTTTTTGTGAAAATTTATGTAAAATGTTCAGCTGATGGAGGATTAAACATGAAAGAACAGTATAATGGGTTTGCTTTTGGTTAAAAAGAACCATTTATTCAAGTTTGTGTGTTATTTTAGTCATGTGTTTTAGATCTGGTAATGGATGTAATGGGAGTTTCAGATGAGGCTACTAAACTATTTATATTTTGAATTTTTATACTGGATTCCATTAGGATTTAAGACATTTTACAATAAAAGCACAAACGGTAACTGGTAAACTACAAATAAGAAATTGAAAAGCATTATACCCGAGGGAAAAATGAAATAAAAAGTAGAAACCAAAGGAGAAAAATAGAATGGATGTAGTTAGGGCTTACAAAGTTGTTACGGTTATGCCACAAATATTATGCAATTTTTTCAACTAAAAAGTAAATATAGTAAATGATTTTTTTAATAGAAAATGTTAAAACACAGAAAGCTATAAAATAAGAAATGAAAATCTCCTGTAACTTCTCTACGCAGAGGTAACTATTAACATTTTGATATGTATCATTACAGCAATTTTGCTCTCTATTAGTACAAACCTAATTTTTATATACAAGTTTGGGTTTATATTTTACATATTTCTTTCTTCACACTGTAATATATCTGACCATTTTCCATGCCCTTGAAAATTCTTTAAGAAATTATTTTAAATTAAATTAATATTATAAATTATTTTATGTATGAGAAACCATAAATTACTCAACCAATATCTTAGTATTAGACATATATGTTGTCTCCAAGATTTTGGTACGCTAAATGATGCTGCCGTCAGCATGTTTGTGTATTAATCTTTGTGTGAATCCTTAAGAATTTATTGGAAAACATTTCTAGATTACAGTAGAAATTTTAACTGGGTCAGAGGTCACAACCAATTTTAAGACTCTGAGGTCCAATTGCATGAATTTGAATATTGGCTTATCTACTTCATGTTTCTGTGGCTTTAAATAAGTTGATTAACATTTTTGTGGTTCAGTTTCTTGATGTGAAAATTAGGGATTATAATAATACTTTCCTCATAGTTTTGCTATGAGGATTGCATTTGATATTAAAGTACTAAGCACTATTTGTGGCATCCAGTGACTATTAGCAGTTATTCTGATTATTATATTTCTAAATTGCCCTTTGGAAATGTTGTGTCACTTTAAACCCTTATCATTTCTTTTGCAGAACACATTTTAAAAATTCTTCACGCAGTATTTTATAATTCTTAATACGGTAAAGATGCTAATCCTTTGTCATATATGTTATAAATATTATTCCAGTTTTTCATTTGCATTTTAATTTTTTATACTTTATATTTTTGAGTCATTTATAATTTATACTTTATATTTCTGAGTATTTTTACACAGTCCAAGAAAGATGAATGGTTAGCTACACGTACTTCAGAATCCAGAAAATGCATGATGAAGTTGACATTCCTTGTGAAAACTAATTCTCTTAGACAAGATTCTGCATATATTTATTTGTCATTAAGAGAGAAATAGATTGCATCAATACCTTTGAGCATAGTGAAGATTTTTCTCGAGAAATATTTCTGCATGTGTTTTAGAATTTTAATTAAGGATTTCCCAAATCTCCTAAATTAGGGCTTAAGGTGATAGTGATGAAATATTTCAAAGAAGTTGTGAGCAGTTTCCCACTTTCACTAAAATAAGAATCTCCATTTCATCATTTTAAAATTGTTTGCATCACATGCCTTATCAGTATAAGTTCTCAGAATTCATTGCAAAATATATACTCAGGGAAAAGTATATTGAGCTATCTATTGCATGTGAACAAATTAAAACTTGGATAATTATACTAAAATATTGATATTAATTATAGAATGCTTGGTAATAAGTGTTTTTTTTCTGACAATACTTCCAGAGCAAGATCAATTTTCTTTTGATTCATTCATGATTTATGACAATTACATCAAATTGTCAGAATCTTGGAGAATATTTATCCTATTTTCTATGGCATAAGCCAAGTATTTAAATCATACAAAAGTTATTAAGAAATATGTGCCTCCTCAAATGGTTTGTGATCCCTCAGGAGAATTTGTGACCTGCTCTGATTCTGGTAGTGGTGTTAAATAGTAGGCTTTATTTGAACATAGTAACCAAATATGCTTATTGATCTCATACAGAGCATACCATGAGTAATCCAGTCTGCCAACTTGAAGGATAGGAGAAATCAATAAAACTTTCAAATTCTTATATAATTTTGAACCAATTCTGACACCAGGTAACAGTAAGTATAAGACAGTTAAGAGAGGAGTAGCTGTGTTTCAAGTCTTCTTCCTCTGCTTATAAATATTGGCCACTAAATGCAGATGTACTCTGAAAATAAGAAACTGATGTAAAGTTTACATGTGGTACAATAAGCTTACCGATTCATAGTTTTGGAACAGTGAGGGTTGTGACAAGGTGTGTTCTTCTCTGAACTCAGATTGAATTGTGGTTATTCCCAATCTCTTTAGTACTTAATTACTCTCAATTTCTTGATTTACATATGCCAGTTTTCTTCCAACTAGAGCGCAAGCTTCCTAAGAACAGTTAGCACATCTTATACTTCTTTTGTGTCCTGACATTTACTGACAGTCTAGGACACCTGTTAAGTGGTTAACAAATCTATTGACTAGTCAGAATTCTTTTGCTATCATTTTAGGTGGAAGAGTAATCAGGTAACACTGGATTCAGATTACACAGTGACCTCTTTATCAAAACAAGAAGCATGCCTAAGCTGTATTAGTTTGCCCATTCTCCTGTACTGTCATTGGGTCCACCCTGGGGTAGAAGTTTGATTTTTTTCTGTTGATGTTTGAACTTGTCTGTACTTTAGGCTCTTTGCTAGAAAGAATGAGAGGAGCAGTTTCTTAGAATTATTGAAAACCTAGACTTTTAGCCTTAATCAGCATTGTAATCTTTTCATGGAATCTATTCAATCCCCTTTATAGACAAATATCTTTTATCAACACAAGATTCTGAAACTAATATTTTAAGAAAATGTATCTCTTTTCCAATTTGAAACTTGAAAATCACACAGTTTATTTTAAAAGAAGAGTTTATGACATTAAATTTATCTTTCTTCAGGTTGTTTGAAGGAAGGAGATTATAGTGCTGGTATAAAGGAAAGATTAGAAATCTGAATTCTATCTTGAGGTTTTCCAGAAACTACAGTAAATAGCCCTAGACCTTGAATAAAAATGTGTGTGTGTGTGTGTGTGTGTGTGTGTGTGTGTGTGTGTGTGTGTGTGTTGGGTGGAAATATGGTTGGGTGATATGTTGGATAGTGCTTCTAAATTCCCGTCCACTGTTAAAATTTGAATTCTAGGATACCCATTTTGTATTTTAATGAATTTATTCAAGGCATAATATGGAATTAAACTTCTGAATTTATTATTTTTAAGCCCTATAGCTGGCTCCAGTCACTTACCCACTTGGAGATGTTTCCTCATTTTAATATAAAGAGATTGTTTGGCCAATCTGTCTCATAGGATTGTTGGAAACAGGGAAGTTCATGCATGTAAAACTTTAAAAAATGATAAAGATCTAAATAACAATGTTTTTGTTACCATCACTATCTTTGCACTTAACACACACATATACACACGTTTACATGTATTTAAAGCAGTTGCCCCATAATATAAAATCCTCATATTTTGCTCACAGCAACCTGACTTACGGTAGCCTACGCCTAGAAATTATACAGGCTGACAAAATTTCAGTGTGTGCTCACTTGTAAAGACTAACACTGAGTAAACGTCTTCCCCACTACCTAATAAATGTTTCTGAACAGATTGTTGAACTACTAGCAGCTGGAGTTGCTGACAATCACTGGAATCTTCCAACCTCATTAATTATGTGTTCAAATAATTTGGCACCTTAAGAACTGCTAATTATACCCAGATCCCAATCTTAATTTCTCAGTTTATTATGATTTCTTCATTATGTCCTAACTCTCTGAGTAAGCAGCTTATCTCCCAATATCTCCTCTTCCCTAACAGATGTTCTTTCTAAACAGATGTTGGCACGTCCTAGGAAGGAGTCATCCTTGTCTGAAGAGGAATGTTAATTGACATAATCATGTGGAAAGCTTTAGAGAGAAGTATCATGTCTTTCTGTCCAAATCTGCCTCTTCACCCACTCCCAGTGAAAATCAAAACAGACAAACAAATAATAAAATAGAGGTAGCTCTTTCTCCTTTCACCTATTTATCTCTTTCTCTTCATCCTTCCCTCCCTCTACTCCTTTCTCCTTTTAAGATATATTTTCTAGTTTAAGCTAATAGAAGAATTCAATCCATAATTAAAAATCTGATTTAAAAGTTGGAAAATTGTACTGAAATACTCTCCTCTTCAAATGTATACAGTCAATGATAAAAATAAAATAACAATAAAATAATATAATTTAAAATTATTTGAGTTTATAGCTTCTTTTACATCTCCATTGTTTATGTGGGGTGAGAAATCCATGACAGATCCTGAAAATTAAGACATCTTCTAATGAATTCTGAGAATTTCTCAATATGTATAGGCTTTTTCTAATGTCATAGAATGAAACAAAAATGATGCAAAGAACTATCTAAAGCAACCTCCTCATTTCATCGATAGAAAAAACCAAAGTTCTGATAAATCTAACGGTTTATTTTTGGATACAAACTAGTTGTTGCCAGATGTATAGAGAAAACACATTTATGTTTCCCAGCTGTTTAAAAATTTTATTTAGAAATTTGTGAATTAAAAGAATTGTTCATTAAACATAATACTATCATTCCCGGTCCCTAGAAAGACATTTAACACATGGTATATGTTCATTAAGTATTTGTTTTTAAACAGATATGTTTTTGTTCTATTAACAGCTTTCTCACTGAGAGGCATTATTGAAATGAAGTTACCGGTTAGGGTTTGGATCCCATAACTGTCTGGGTTCAAATTCTGGCTTCTCCACTCAACAACTGTGTGATCTTGGGCAAACGGCCTAAATTCTCTGTGCTTCCACTTCCTAAATTTCCCTGAAATGAGGATAACAATAAGAATATGCCTTAGATTTTTATGAAGAGTAAGTTAAAGTACTTGGAACAATGCTTGGCTAACACATAGTAAACATTAAGAAAACATGAGGTATTATTCTTGCTTTATGAACTAGTAAAACATGTTTTGTAGGAATGAAGGTATAACTTTCCTTTAATGAATGTGTTATGTAAAAATCTAAACATAAACATATAATGAAGGTTATGAGGATGGGATGGAGTGGGAGCAAATTGCTTATTTCTTTTACAAATAAATCTTTATTGGCAAAACTATTGAATTTAAGTTTCATTTAGTTGGAGAGCATTTTTGGCGAGTCTCTTTGAGTGCATTCTTTATTTTTTTAGTAACATAACCCAAAATCTAGAAGTAATTTTAGAGTTTCTATTGTCTGCTTTCACCTCCCAGAAATATTAGATAATGCCTCACTCTACAGAAAAGTTAGTATAACAAACTATTGAATCAATGAGTAATTATGTATTTTGGATATTAACCCCTTATCAGTCTTACCATTTGCAAATATTTTCTTTCACTCAGTAGGTTTTCTGTGAGTTTTGTTGTTGGTTACCTTTGCTGTGCAAAAGTTTAATTAGGTCCCATTTAAAAATTATTGCTTTTATTTTCTTTCCTTTAAGAGACAGATCCAAAAAGAATATTGCTACAGTTTATGTCCAAGAGTCTTCTTGTTTTCTTCTAGGAATTTTATGGTTTCTGATACACTTAGATCTTTACATTATTTTGAGTTTATTTTTATATATGGTGTTAGAGAATGTTTTAATTTCATTCTTTTACATGTAGCCGTCCCATTTTCCCAGCACCACTCTTTGAAGAGACTGTCTTTTCTCCATTGCATGTTCTTACCTCCTTTGTCATAGATTAATTGACCATAGGTCTGTGGATTTATTTCTGCACTCTCTGTTCTGTTGCATCCATCTATGTGTTAGTTTTTGTACCAGTACAATACTGTTTTGATTACTGTAGCTTTGTAGAATAGTCTGAAGTCAGGGAGTGTAATTCCTCTAGCTCTGTTCTTCTTTCTCAAGATTGTTATAGCTATGCAGGTTCTTTGTGTTTTCATACAAAATTTAACATTATTTGTTCTAGTTCTGTGAAAAATGCCTTTGGTATTTTGATAGAGATTTCATTGAATCTATAGATTGCCTTGGGTAGTATGATCATTTTAACAATATTAATTCTTCCAAGCCATGAACAGGGTATATCTTTCCATCTGTTTGTTTTATCTTCAATTTCTTTCATCAGTGAAAGAATAATTATAAATAAAGAAAAAACAGATGAGATAAATTTAACGTAACTTTGGTTTGGATACACCCTGTTGCTGAGAAATTAGGAGGAAGAGAAGTTCCTTTAGCTCTTTTGCAGCTCTTATTAAGATTTTAAGAGGGCGTGTAGAATTTTAAAGAAATATTGGTGTTTCTGTAAAATTAATCAGTCTGTTATCAAGGGAGATGCTAAAATATTGATTCTCATCATTGTGAAGAAATTTATTACAAGTGTTTTTTCCAATAGGTAGACAAAAAGGTTAGATATTTTACTTTAACGCCAACACTCCAAAATGTGGAAGCAAGGGGTAAGATTAAGATTCATAAAGCAATTGATTAATGAGTGAAATGATTATGCCTTGCTCTTTGTATTTTAAAAATCTTTAATACTTTTTTTTTTTTCTTTTGCGGTACGTGGGCCTCTCACCGTTGTGGCCTCTCCCGTTGCGGAGCACAGGCTCCGGACGCACAGGCTCAGAGGCCATGGCCCACGGGCCTAGCTGCTCCGTGGCATGTGGGATCTTCCCGGACCGGGGCACGAACCCGTGTCCCCTGCATCAGCAGGCGGACTCTCAACCACTGCGCCACCAGGGAAGCCCTTTAATACTTTTAAGGTCAGATTTATTGAGGCATAAATTTCATATTATAAAACTTAATCTCTTTTAAGTGTACAGTTTAATGAGTTTTGACAAATGTACACCACCATTTCAGTCAAGAAGCCGACCATTCCCATCACCCACCAAATCTTCCTTTGTTTGGGAATATGATAAATCTACAGATCAGTTTGGAGAAAATTGATGTCTTAACGAGTTTGAGTATTTCTAGGAATGAACACACTGTTGGGAATTTCTGGTAGTATTCAGCATATAAATCTTGCACTTACTTTGTTAGATTCATCTCTAAATATTTCACATAAAGTATTTCCATTACATTTAGTACCTGATGATTTTAGACTGTGGTGGTCATTAGTTACACTCACCAGTACTCCAGTTCTCCTTTTATTGGACTTCTGTCACGTTTGTCCTTTACTGCTTTCTTGAAGACATGGCTTGCTTTGGCCACTGTACATTTCTAAGCAGCAGTCTTTAAGAGCTAGTGGGCAATTCACCCCTTCCAGTTGCCACCAGCATGGAAAAATTGTAGGAAAATGGTGCATGTTTATGCTGTATGTACATGTCAGTGTGATTGAAATGTAGGGTATGCAAAATGGGAGGAAGCCTGGAAAAGCAGTGGTTAAGATTATGGAGACATTCAGTACCATTTCAAAGCAATGGGGGAACTTCTGAATATTTGTAAGCAGGGGAATGGCGTGGCCATAGCTGAGCTATGGAATGACAAATATAGGATAGGAAGGGTTAGATTGAAAGGGAAGAGGCCCTAATGGTACCTATTTAGGAAACTATTCCACTAGTCTGTGATGAGGAGGGTCATCTGTGTTTGTAATAGAGCGAATGGAAAGGGAAAAAAAACAAAAATGAGACACATGGAAGAAACAGGAATTCATATCTGGTTGAATGTAGTAAACAGAAGAGGGAGAATCTTTCAGGGAAGAACTTCTGTGGCAGTATTGTAGTGGACTCTTCTTTTTAGGGAACTGTTTGGAAAATATGCATGTTTCTATATCAATATAGAGGCAGCTATTGTGGGACAGTCGCCTTGTCAGAATCTTCATTTTTGCCAAGATCTGAGATGGGGTTCATACTTTCTCCATGTCATGGTTTGAACGGAAAGAGGGGGGAGTGCTAGAGAGATAATCTTTTAAATTCCAAGATTCAGTAAGAAATAGCTTCCTGATTTACTGGATAAAGACGGTAAGGGCACTTCATGTGTTCTGCTCTTTCTCCTGGCACTTGAAAGTACTCTGTGTGCAGTCAGGAACTGGCTGTCTTTGGCATATTTCTAACTTTGAATCTAGGACCGCGTATGAGACTGAGTTTCATTCTTCTTACTTTTCAAATCAGGGGTATGTTTTTCAGCGTCTCCTTCAGCTTGCAAACACAGGAGACAAAGTGTGGGCATAACTGTGTTTATTCTTACTGGAGAATGAAGATTTGGTGCTTTTCCAACCTTACTTTCTCACGTGAGAGACAAACATATTTTCAACAGTTTAAATGTCCTCTCTCTCTTCTGTTCTGTCCAGATTCTGTAGTACTTAAAGCTGAACTGCCTGTGAGAATGACTATGACCTGCTGCCAGTTTTATGAGCATTGGTTTTGCTGTCTGATGCATGGAATTTTCTCCTTAGATTTTGGAATTATAGCGCTCTAGTAATGCCCTAGAGCATAGCCTTCCTGCAGCTTATCCATTTTGCCTCTTAGGTCCCTGTGCTTTGAGATACATTCATACACAATGAAGTAGTTTGCACATATCTTGTATTATCTTTCTGTTAGCTTGGAAAAGATACACATTAGAGAAAAGCACCCTCACTGTAAGCTTTACAATTGTCAGTTCTGTCAGCATTGTATGCCCTGAGGGCTGATCTGACTACAACCAGTATGCTGCTTGGGTTTGGCTGGGGGAAACCATATCTGTGTTTTACCTTTTTAAATGAAGACTTGTAGTAAAAAATGTGGTTAGTCAGTAATCTAGATACACCCATTAGATAAGAATACATACACCAGAGTCTAAGGCAGTCATGGAGCTAAGTCTAGTTGCATTTCTTTACTGTTGAAAAATGTATAAAGAATGACTTTGGAAGTAGCCTAGCTAGGGACAAGTAACTTCAAATAATCATTAGAATAATACTCATCAAAACAAAGTAGCCCTCTCCCTTGCATTTTCTCATAGAATTTAATGAATAATAATAATAATAATATACGGTGGAAACAGTGTCCCCAGCTGAGTGTTAAAATCTGTTGTTAATCTAGTGTATTTTAAAAATTGAGAAGAGGGCTGCAGCTGCCTGCTGTGTCTGCCAAGTGGTGTCCAGATACCATAGTGGACTTAGCCAATTTACAGAAAAACTCACCTGTAGGCCAGGTTTTTTCATGGACTCTTTCTTCCTATTTTTTCTGTTTCTCTCATTCCTCTTGATCTCTGGTCTCTCAATGTACCTCTGTACATCTTTTTTCGTGTTGACCAATTCTTAAATCTCATTCCCTTTTTCCTAAGTGATAAAATGGTGGTGATTTTACCTGCCGTCGTATAAAACTCTTTTGAGACATAATCTGTAGGTTTTATTTATACATATTATGCTTGATATGTTTATTTGCCCATTTTGGTATTCATTTCAATTTGATTTTATGTCTTTAGATGAATGTAGGACATTCGAGTGCCATTTAGGGGCTTCTTCCTGAAACCCCTAAGCACCAGATTTCCTTCTATATAGGAGTGGCCATAGCAGTAGCAAGGTCTTTATTAATAAATAACTTACCGCTAAAAATAACTTACTAGATTAAGCACTGAGGAAAATGGAAACTGACATAAATTCGGTATCAAAATATAAATCTAACATATGTATGTGTTTGTCATAACATCTGTATATGTTTGGAGGCTGACAAAAGAAGGTTGTTATCTAGAGATTATTGTGGTTATTTGACTTTAGCTGAGAATATTATTAGACTCTGTGAAGTACAGGTGTTATCAACTGTAAGCACTTGTAGACCCAGGAGCCGTGCCATCAGGTTTCAATTGTCTAGGCATAGGAATAAATGTGAGCTTCAAAGGAAACTTTCATGTGAAGAAGCAATTTGAGTGAACAGAAAAATAATGGACTGGAGAAGGCCGAGTTTAAGAAGGAACAGTAATACACCACCATTTCATCTTCCATGAGGGATCATTAGGAGATGTTAAGAAAAAATTTGAAGTTAGAATTTCTGGGCACATGAATGTTGAATACAATTTGCTGATTATAGATTCCACTATTACTATCTTAATCAATGGGTAACTTGGATAGCCGTATATGTAACCTTAACACTTATGAAGATATAAATACTTTTATTTTATTTTTACTTTTATTTATTTATTGAATTTTATTTTATTTATTTTTTTATACAGCAGGTTCTTATTAGTTATCCATTTTATACATATTCGTGTATACATGTCAGTCCTAATCTGCCAATTCATCACACCACCCACCCCCCCCGCCCGCCCGCCACTTTCCCCCCTTGGTGTCCATACGTTTGTTCTCTACTTTTAAAGCTTAGCATTTTTCTAGTAGATCTGGTAGAAATTGAATATATGTCTGTAGGACTGAACTTACAAAGTTGCTTAACTTATATGAGGGAGTAACTTAGGTGCTGAGAGAAGCTGGTTCACATTTTCCTTTCTTTTTCCTGTATTGTATATCAATATAGAGGGTGCAGTTTACCACTCAATTAGGCACGGCCCCTCCCCAGTGGGTTTAACACTAAAAGTAAATGGGTTTCCAGTCAGACTGGTGTTGTTCATTCACAAAAGGAAAATAATTTCAAATTGGAGCATGTGTCTGTGCAAATCCATGCTGCTGATAACATACAAAAAAGGAGGTTTAGTTCACACGTTTTTTATTGCCACACAGGGATACAAATGAGAAAATTAGGCTATAAGACTTGATTAAAGTTTCAATATATGAGCATTTTTTAAAAAGTGTCCATGAAACAACATTCTGACATTTTTCCCTGGCTTTGCTGTCCTGTTGGGTAGCAACATGCTCTCCCTATAGCACACAAGCTTGATGCTATTAGTGCCACAGGGCTCATCCCATGTGGTATAGATCTGTCTCATTTCTCTGAAATGTGCTCTCTTGCATTCCAAAATCCTTCCTTTGTTTCCTCGGAAGAAATCATTTCTAATTTGAAAACCTTTGTAGATGGAATCCATATATCTTTTTACTATTGGCGGGTAAGGAGCTCTCTTCTTTGGATACTGGATAATAATAGATTTTGTGGGTATGACAGCAATATGGCCAGATTCTCTGTGAAAAGAATTGCTTTCATGCTGTTCTTTGAAAGAAGAATAACAGCCTTTGTTATTGAAGGAATTGCTTCTTTTCATCAAAAATTCTGAAGTATCTAATTGACTCTGAGGATATTCCCTTTCTGTCCATGCTGAGATTTTGCCTCTAGCCCAGGTGTTGAAACTGCAGATGTCCACTACACCAGAGCAGAAGCATTATTTTTCAAATAGTTTCTTTTTAGCATCAAAACTGAAGATACGACCACAAATAATAAAAACTCTTCTTTGTGTAATAGTTTAAAAATGGAGAGGCATTTCTGGCTAAGATGGTATTCTACATTTTGAACATTTTTTAAAGGGGGGATGAGAAGCAGATTGTCATTGATTATTCATAATATGTTCTTAGAGAGGAGTTTAATAAGCACAGTGTTCTAGAAAACACAGCTTTGGAAGGGTCACATTGCCTGGCCACATGTTATATATTAAGGAGAATTAATGCGATTGGAGATAATTTCTGCTATGGTGTTACTGCTGCTTGTTAGTGCAAGAGCTGGAGGGTACGTGAACTAAATGTTCCTTAGTTCACAGGGTGGTGCATGATGCATTTTCTTGGCTCTCCCCAAAAAGCCATAAATTGATTGAATGAGCTGAAGAAGAAATCCAAAAGGATTTTCAGAGGGCAAGTACTCATTGGGGGCTATTCTTGACCAAATGGCTACTTGGCTGTATTATCTGAACAACGTCACATAATCTCTAATTGCTCCAGTTACTTCATAGGTCAAGTACAACCCAGTCTGTGTCTACATGACACCATTGCAACTATTTGAAATCAAAGCATTGTCTCAAAATGAGCTCAACTGATTTTGTTTTTCCCTTGAGTTGACAGTTTTGTTTGGGTGTTGTATAGACAAAGCCTCAATAATCAGCAGTAAAACCTCAGCCATTTAAACTCTACTGATTCATAATTTGTGTTATTTTGACCTGGGTGGATCTAAAGTTTATCTTAGTACAATCTGTTCAAGACAATTAATAAAATTAATATGCTAGTAGTATAAACTAAATGAGACTGCAGAGGAGATTGGATCAAGATGGAAAAATGAGCACATGCTCCTATTTTTCCTTCCACTTCAAATCCTTAAACAGAGAAAGTATTTAAATATTCAAAAATAATAAGTCCATAATAACATTGTAAAATAAAGAGAATGACTATAATTAAACATATGAAATCAGTTGACTGAGGAAACTATAGCCCTCCAAGTACACAAGAGGATAGTGCAAAATATATGGGGAGCTCTCTAGGGGACCTCTACACTTTAAGGACATTGGATCCAAGGGGCAGAGAGGTCCCTGAGAAGAATCAAAGCAGTTGGTTGGGGTGTCAAACTGACACAAGCTGGTGAATTGCTGCACAACCAATTCCAGAGTTCCAAGCCACTGATATTTTTTCTTGGCATAGTGAGTGTAAGGATTTGGGTCAGAGAGGAGGGCTGGCCCTTGGTGGCTTATGATACCCAGGTAGGATAGAAAGCCCTTACTCCTGTAAGATGATTTGCTGATACTCCCTGGTTGGGTAGCTTGTCCTACTCCTTTCCCATGGAGGAAGAACCACAGTAAATATGCAGTCATAGGCATACAACGAAATCATCAGGCATTAGTGACAGTGAACTGAATAAACATAACACCTGAAAAAAGAAAGCCAATGAAGCATGCAGGAAAAGGCTTTGAATAAGTATAAATAATATTCCCAGTGGGATGAGAGACTATATCTTGGAGATAAAAAGACATCTTGGAGATAAAAAACAATATAATTGAATAATAATTGGGAACTTCCCTGGTGGCACAATGGTTGAGTATCCGCCTGCCAATGCAGGGGACACAAGTTCGAGCCCTGGTCTGGGAAGATACCACATGCTGTGGAGCAACTAAGCCCGTGCACCACAACAACTGAGCCTGCGCTCTAGAGCCCGCGAGCCATAACTACTGAGCCTGTGTGCCACAGCTACTGAAGCCCGCATGCCTAGAGCCCATGCTCTGCAACAAAGAGTAGCCCCCACTCACTGCAACTAGAGAAAGCCCACACACAGCTATGAAAACCCAACGCAGCCAAAAATAAGTAAATAAATAAATAAATAAATTTATTTTTTAAAAAAGAAAAATAATTGAATAAATTTAATAGCAGGCATATATAACTCAAGCATGAATTAATGAGCTGCAAGATCAAGCAAAAATAATTCTAGAATATAGCATAAAATAACAAATAGATGGAATCTATGAAAGAAAGGTTAAGAGATAAGCTGAAGTTTAACTATCAGTGATATAGAAGTTTCTGAGAATGAAAAATAATCGAAGGAATGATAGAAAAAAAATTTCTAGAGATCAAGATAGTCATGAACCTTCAGTTGGCCTGTGAGTGCTGAACTAGGTGAATGAAAAAAGACCCACGTGCAAATAGATATATTGTGGTGAAATTTCAAAACTAAGGAAAAAGTTACAATTCTAAAGACTCAGAGAGCAAAAAAATATATTTTTTATGAGAAATGGAAATCAGATTAACATTAGACTTCTTATTGACAATGTTGGAGGCTAGAAGGAAGTGAAGAAATACCTTTAGAGTTTATAGGGAAAATAATTTTAGACTCATAATTCTATATATCCTTAAGCTAGTTTACAGTTTACAGGGATAGGAATTTGAGATTTATATAATTTTAAGATTTACAGGGCTTCCCTGGTGGCGCAGTGGTTGAGAATCCGCCTGCCGATGCAGGGGACACGGGTTCGTGCCCCGGTCCGGGAAGATCCCACATGCCGCGGAGCGGCTAGGCCTGTGAGCCATGGCCGCTGAGCCTGTGCGTCCGGAGCCTGTGCTCCGCAACAGGAGAGGCCACAGCAGTGAGAGGCCTGCGTACCGAAAAAAAAAAAAAAAATTTACTTGTATTGTTTTGATAGCTTCTTGTGTTTCTACCATGTGCTATGAGAATAAGGTACCTCAAGTAGGTACTGATTCTAGAATGAGACACGTAGAATGATCTTTGAACCCAACCCACAATCTTGTGGGTCAAGAATATCCCAACTAAGAATAGAGAGCTACAGCCAACCTTCAGACCCATGAGTGAGAAATGAGAACCTGTTGTTATAAGGTGCTGAGTTTTGGAGTTGATTACTATGCAGTATTATTGCACCAGAGATCAAATACAATGGGAATTGGTAGAAAGAGTAATTAACACATGTATCTGTTAAAATGGGCTAGGTTATACTGTGACAACAAACAGTCACACTATCTCAGTGGCTTAGAACCACAAAGGTTTTTGTGTGACTCATGCTGCATGTCCATTGAGGGTTGGCTGTGGCTCTAACTGAGGACCCAGGCGGATGGATCAGCTACAGTCTAGAACACTGGTGGTCTTATGGCTAAGGGGGAAAATGAGGATGGCAAAGCATATGCTGATTCTCAAAGCTTCCAGCCAAAAGTAACCAATGACAGTTCTGTTCACATTTCATTGCCTTAGGAAATAACATAGCTACTCCTGAGGTCAATAGGGTAGAATTGTATAATCTTCCCCTGCCTGCATTCTAAATCGCCTCTGCATAGATTCTGTCAGTTGGCATAAAAATATGTCAATTATTATCGTGATTACAAGAGAAAAAAATTCTTACAGTAAAGTAACTTCAACTTCCTTCATGTAATTGCAACATATATTGTGGCATGTTCTACATTATGTTGAAGTTTGGGGACTGAAAGTAAAACCCTCAGTATACCTGTTCGGTCTTTAAAAGCTTTCTGAATTTTCATGCGCTATCAGTTGCATGCTTTTTATGGTGGAAAGAGTACTGGCTTTTGAGTATTCAAATTCTGCTTTTTTTTCCTGTTTGAATCCTTCGAATCTGTCTGCATAACAGTAAAATTGGGGAGAATAATACCTCTACTTTCTTGCATATCTGTAAGGATGAAAAAGGCTTTACTTAAAAGGTCTGAATATTGGTGTGCTCAGTAAATGATAGCTGCTGCTGTTGTTGCTTTTCTTGGTGGTATTGTTCCTATCCAGGAAATTCATACTTGGTTATTTTATATATATATATATATATGTATTTATGCCATTCAAGTAGACGACAGTAACATGACTCTTCTTTAGTATAGTGCTACTCAAGGCCCAAATCATTGCAGCCAGACCCTTGAGGTTTTGAACTGTTAGTCTACTTATTGTTGGGGAAAAAGGAAGAAATTTAAGATACTTTTCTATAAGAATAATTCTTATGGAGATAATCATTTGGAGACTACATTATCATTGTTGATGAGAACTAGAGGAACTTGAGTTATATTTTTAAAAATCTATAGAACAGACACTTAAGATATATTTGAACCAGTCATGAAGTTGTATTATCGTGATGATCCAGCATCATTCCAAGGAGTGTACTCAGATATATATCCCTTAAAAGGCAGCATGTACTGTTTTCACAGCTGGCATATGTAAAATTTTGTCAGATTCTGTAACAATGTTGTTTCCTTCTCTTTTTTCTATTATTTGACCTCTAGGCAAGATATACTATGGAGCTAAAAATCCAGAAAGTTTTTGCTCAGAAGAAACCCCAGAAAGCCTAGCATGCTGATTGTGTCTTCTCTTTTGAACGCAGGGGGAATTCACATGGACAATGTAGTGTGAAAAGAACAATCTTTTTTAGGGAGGCAGAAGATTTGCCTGAGATTTAGGAAGCTTTGCCCCTTGGGATGTGACGTGATAAGAGCTGGGTCACCTCTGGAAAGGCTTCTCATGAAATCAGCCAATCATGTACTACTCAGCACTGTGAAGAGCTGGGTCTCCTCTGGAAAGGCTTCTCATGAAATCAGCCAATCATGTACTACTCAGCACTGTGCTAGGAGCAGTGGGGTGTACAGAAGCATGAGACTTCATGGATTCCATCTTTAAGTAGCTTCCAATAGAGATGAAAAGTTAGAATAATAAATATTTATGCAAAACTCTAATGTAATACTGTGTCAAATTGAGCAAATGTGCTATAAAAATTCAGAGAAGAGTACAGTGAAGGCTTGGAAGAGAAGTGAAGTGTCAAGTTAACCTTGGACAATCCATAATGTTCCAAGTTATGGGAAGATCATGGGCAATGATAGGGAGGTGGGGAATAGCCTGCTTGGTGAAAAAGTGAGAAAATCAAGGTAAATAGAAAAGAGGGCTGAGAACCTGAGGAAATTCATCTGGATAGTACGTCTTGAGAGTCACAATGTTTCAGAATTGAGATAGAGAAACTTAAGGAGAGAAGGTGGAGTGAAAAGTGCAATGGTGTTGAAGGCAGGAAACCTAGGAACAAATTTTTGTTCTGCTTCCAAGTAGCTTAATAAATAGGAATATATCATCTTTATTGTCATGGATCTCAAGACTGGTGGCAAACACATGTATTAAAATAACACATTCTTGGACAAATACATATTTAAAATTATGATGAAATCTGAGGGACAAAAAGGTGAGTTTGAGGCACAGTGCACAGAGAAGGACAATGTGAGCCTGAGGAAGTAGGTCTTGGACCTAAATCATGTAACATATAGTGGATTTCATGCTAAGAGTCATGGAAAAGTCATTTTATTAAGCTAACAATGGGTGATCTGATTAGGTTTGCAATTTTTGTTGTTGTTATTAAAGTTTTATTTATTTATTTTTTGGAGACGTTTTAGGTTCACAGCAAAGTTGAGCAGCAGGTACAGAGATTTCCTATGTATCCCCGGCTGCTACAGCAGTGGGTATATGTATAGCTTCCCATATTATCAACATCCCCCCTCCAGAGTGGTACATTTGTTATGATTGATGAATCTACATTAACACATTATATTCACCCTAAGTCCTTAGTAAACATTAAGGTTCACTCTTGGTGGTGTAGGTTTTATGGGTTTGGACAAATGTATAATGACATGTATACAACATTATGTTATCATACAGCATATTTTCACTGCCCTAAAAATTCTTTGTGTTCTACCTATTCTTCTCTCCCCCACCCCTAACGCCTGACACACACTGATATTTTTACTGTCTGTATAGTTTTGCCTTTTCAGAATGTCATGTAGTTGGAACCATATAGTATGCAGCATTTTCGGATTGGCCTCTTTCACTTAGTAATGTGTGCGTTTAAAGTTTTTTCATGTCTTCCCACGACTTGATAGCTCATTTCTTTTTAAAGCTGAATAATATTCCATTGTCTGGATGTACCACAGTTTATTTATCCATTCAGATGAAGGACATCTTGATTGCTTCCAAGTTTTGGCAATTATGAATGAAGCTGCTGTGAACATCCATGTGCAGTTTTTGTGTGGACATGTTTTCAGCTTCTTTGGATAAATACCAAGGAGCTGAATTGTATGATAAGAGTATGTTTAGTTTTGTAAGAAACTGCCAAACTAATTTCTAAAGTTTTTGTACTACTTTGTGTTCCCACCAGCAGTGAATGAGAGGTCTTGCCTCACATCCTCCCCAGCATTTGGTGTTGTCAATGTTTTGGGTTTTGGTCTTTCTAATAGTTGTGTGGTGGTATCTCGTGGTTTTAATTGGCCTTTCCCTGATGACAGATGATGTCGAGCATCTTTTTATACGCTGATTTGCCAACTGTATATCTTCTTTGGTGAGGTATCTGTTCAGGATTTTGGTCCATGTTTAAATCAGGTTGTTTGTTTTAATTTTGTTGAATTTTAAGAGTTCCTTTTGAGTTAAGAGTTATTTGGGATGATTGTCCTTTATAAGATGTCTTTTGCAAAATATTTTCTCCCAGTCTGTGTCTTATCTTCTCATTTTATTTTTGCAGTTATCTCTTGTAGAACCAAAGTTTTAAATTTTAATAAAGTCCAGCTTATCAATTATTTCTTTCATGATCATGCCTTTGGCATTTATTAGGTTTGCATTTTTGAAAGAGCACTCTGGTTGCAAGGTGAATGAAAGTTTGGAGGGAGATAAAACTGGATGCAGGAAGTGGTTGGAACGCCACTATAGGTATGTAGGGGGTTACACAGAAAGGCAGAGCATAGCCCCTACTTGATCCTACTTTACTGGTGACCAAGGAGAGTGTGAATTAACCTGCAGGGCACTAAGGAAATGTCAGATTGCCCTGTGGAGTTGTTTAGTACAAAAGGCATCTTGACATTATTTGGAAAAAAACCCCACTTTTATGCTAATCAGGTATTATTTGCCTACATGAATCACTAACTCTATTCCTATTTTCCTCTCCAGAAGCTTCAGCAAATGAACAGAAACTCTTCTGACTCAATCTTTTCTTTCTTTATTTCCTTGGAATATTGTCATTTTTCTAAAATAGACCAAAATTAAAATAAACATGCTGGTATGAGTAAAGAAGCAGACTTCCAAAGTAGGATTAGGAGGCATGTTAAATCTCACATTTTAAAAATAGAGGATCATTATCTTCAAACATGCTCTGCCTAACTCACATGTGGTACCAGGAAATTCTTTGCTGGTTGTCCCATCACGTGCGCTCCAGCCTTGGTGGACACACACCAGACACACATGACTCTTGAATCATGGAGTAATCTGAGAGGCCCATGAGGTCATTTTGAGCTTTCTGCTGCCAGGGTTGCATTGTTCTTTACCAAAGAGGTATAAGCCCGAGGCCTACTTGAGATATAAACAGTTCTTTCTAAACTACTCTACCCTTCTTCTTTTAGGCTCACTCTTTATCCTAATTGAGGTTCGTGAAATCTTTTTTTTTTCATTCTTCATTCTTTTAAGTTTCTTCATTTTCAGTTTTCTTTTTCCTACTCCTTATGTGGAGTTTAATCTCATCATTTTATATTCTGGTATGGCTGAAGCTTAGGCAAAAACAAGCTATTGATATTTTCAGCAAAGCATGTCAGGGGAGTTTGCCTTTGAAATGTTCCATTTGCTAGGTGATCTTAGAA
Source organism: Physeter macrocephalus (assembly GCF_002837175.3). Classification (NCBI taxonomy): domain Eukaryota; kingdom Metazoa; phylum Chordata; class Mammalia; order Artiodactyla; family Physeteridae; genus Physeter; species Physeter macrocephalus. The sequence goes on along the minus strand of NC_041220.1, from coordinate 130,379,387 downwards.
TCCGGTCATTGGATTGGTATATTACACTAGGTAGTCCTTCAGGGCCAGTCAGAAGCCTTCTGTGTCACTGCTGTCCACCTACACATCCGGAAACAGACTACTTAGTCACATTCCTTCCTCTGCAAATCGTCTCCTGGAACTACTCTTTGGAAAACTGTTGTCATGGGTAGCCAAGCTAAAGCTATTTATAAAGTGGGGTCCACTTCTCTATTTTCATGTAAGTGGAAAACACCTCACACTTCAAAAATCTACAGCTTCATCTTGCCCGACTTGATTTGCTTGGATGACTCATATTAGATTCAAAAGAGCTGTGTCTCTTGGAATAAAAATTCACCAGGGTGTGTACAATAAAAAGACCATTGGGAAGAAGCGGGTCGGCGACTGCGCGCATGCGCGGAGGAGAGCTGAGGGGCGGAGTGGCGGCTGCAGGCTGGGCTCGAGCAACTCGTGAGAAAATGCAGGACTCCAACGCAGACACCGAGTGGAAAGACATCTTACGCAAAAGAGGCATCCTGCCCTCCAAGGGAAGTTTGAAGGATCTGGAGAAGGAGGCGAAAGAGCGGGTCCTTCAGCAGTCCATTGTGAAAACGTATGAAGACATGACTTTGGAAGAACCGGAGGATAACGAAGAGGAACTTAGTGAGGAAGATGAACGTGCGATTGAAAAGTACAGGCAGCAGAGACTGGCCGAGTGGAAAGCAACCCAACTGAAGAATAAATTTGGAGAAGTTTTGGAAATCTCAGGAAAGGATTATGTTCAAGAAGTTAACAAAGCCGGTGAGGGCTTGTGGGTCATCCTGCACCTTTACAAACATGGGATTCCCCTCTGTTCTCTGATAAATCAGCACTTCAGTGGACTTGCCAGGAGGTTTCCTGATGTCAGATTTATCAAAGCCATTTCAACAACCTGCATACCCAGTTATCCTGATAGGAATCTGCCCACGACATTTGTGTAACTTGAAGGTGATATCAAGGCTGAATTTATTGGACCTCTGGAGTTTGGTGGCACGAACCTGACAGTGGACGAGTTGGAGTGGAAATTGTCTGAGTCTGGAGCAATCAGGACAAGCCTGGAGGAAAACCCTAAGAAACCCCTAGAAGATGTGCTGCTTTCCTCCGTGCAGTACTCCATCCCCACCAGGAGGGGCAGTGATTCCGAGGATGACTGAGGCTGTGGCCCTGGGAACCTGCTGAACTTTCTTGATGTGACACATCGTCTGAATTTTTTTTTAAAAGGGAAAAGTAGGAATGTATACTTTGGTTTTAGCCTTTTATAATTATGTTTCAAATCTGATAGATCTCAGAAATAATCATTGCTGGGAATCCTTTTAAATTTCTTGGAACTCTCTTTTTTAAACTAATAATATTTCTTTAGGAAAAAAATAAAAGCCAGATATTAGTTTAAAAAAAAAAAGATCATTGATGTGATGCTTATTGGTTTGTAAATCTGCCAGAATGTAAAGAATGAGATGCTTCTTTCATATCCACTATTGTTTCCATCCTTAACAGAAAAGAAAATGCAAATCTACTCACCAGTACCTATAACAACAGGCAGTTCTGCATTTAATTTTGATTTATTATGTCACACTATATTTTGATATATTTTTCTTTTAAGTTTTAATATCATCACCTTAGGAAAACACTATAGACATCCTATTCTTGTGTGTTCCTGAAATTTATCTTTTGGTCAACCACCGACTCTTCAACAGTGTTCTCTACAATGAAGTGTTTTGAGGTCAAACATCTTAAAAAGACATAGAAACAAAAGCTTTGACTTTACACCACTAATGGCTTGTTTTCTGTCTTTTAAAATGAGGAACTCTTAGTTGAGCTTGAACTTAGATATCTGGTTCTATGATATTTTGAGATATTAGTCTGTGAGGTTTTTCCCTCTGTATTTCCCCCTCATTCCCATTACTTCCCCCTTCCTTTAGGTAGTGGTTGTGTAATCCCTAACCTCAGGGAGGCCTGTGGCAGGACAAACAATATAAATAGTCTGTACATCTTAAGGGCTTAAATGGATGGCAATTACTGATTATAAAATAATTAAAGAATCATGAGCTGGAAATGAATTCTCTCTGATGTATCTTTAGTATTTCCTTAGAGAAGGAGAGAGTGGGGTATGTGGCCCCAAGAACACAGTGGACCTGCTCAGGTTTTTGTCAGCATATGGCTAGATCATAGAGAGCAGAGGCTTCCTGGGGCATCTAGGTTGGCGAGACAATAGGAAACTTTGCAAAGCTTTCTAAGCATGGTAGAAATCATCAGAGGGTTGATGGACTTGGAAAGGCCAGGCTGAGAGGTTCACTAGACATCTTGGTGATAATCTGTGTACACCAGACCAACTAACTTGTTTAATAGATACTGTAGTTAACCACAGCTTCCCGACCCCTTGGTGCTGCCTAGAGCATCTCTAAATTTTGTCATAGACCATAAGTTTCCCACTGGCTTTTGGGGATGATAACATGAATGTAAATTAAGTTGCTTTATAATACTGTTGATTATTTCTCACATGCTTGAGTTTGATATGCCTGATTTTGGCTTCTCTTCTTTCCTACACTTAGAGGGCTGACAAAATGTGTACAGTTTTAGACAGGTCAAATGTTATAACAGAGTATTTAGGTTGGGACTCTTCTATGCCAAGTCAAAATATCATGCCTGATATTTATATTCTGTTTATATGGATAGTGTTCTCTTAAGTCACTACTCCCATAAGAATTAGATTAAATCTAAGAAATGCAACATCCTAGAGTGTTAAAGGACATCATTCTCTGGGACATTTTGCCAGTGTGTCCTCTTTACACATTAGGTGCTTAGGTATTTTAGTTTTTTTTAGGAGCAAATAGGGAAGTAAGTCACCTTTCCTTCCTTTCCTGAATAACTTCCCTACAATTCTGGCCACAGGAAACCTAGCAATCAATGGAAGCAACTCCCACCACAGGAGCCATCATCTTGGGGCATCTTAGGTTTTTAGAAGAAAGAAAAAGCAGGCATGTTGGCTTCTGGCTTTCAGGATATGTCATCAGGATAACTAAGAAACAGAATTTGTTTTTTAGGAAATCATTTTCATCCATACATTCGCTAAGAGAATCCATTATTTACTTATTATTTTGGATGAACTACCATTTCAATGTATACTTTCCAATATATATACATTTTTTCTTAAAAGTTGAAATGTGTTTGTGTGTATGTGCACGACATAGCGTTTTCTTTCTGGCTCTTCTCTGTTCTTTTAGCTTCAATGCAAATAGAGAAAGCATAAGGGAAAAATAAAGATGATTGAGAGAGGCAGAAATTATTGGCTTCTCTCCTTTCCTACACTTAAGAGTGTTGACAAAATGTATACAGTTTTAGACAGGTCAAATGTTATAACAGAGTATTTAGTTTGGGACTCTTCTATGCCAAGTCAAAATCTGGGCAATTTCTGTTTACCAGTTGACAACTTATGTTTGGATCTGGCTACCAATTCAGATTACACAGTAAGCCTTACCAAAGAAGGCCCTCTCCCTAACACCATCTTTTTAAGAGCCGTGTTGGCATAAATTAGAGAATGAAGGACTGTTTTGAATTTCTGTTGGATGACATGGAAAATTATCAGAAAGTCCTTGAGGGAGGCTTGGCAGTAGACTTATACTTTAGCCCTATGTTACTGTGGTTATCGACATCAAACTTTTCTGACTACACATATATGCTCCTATGTACTCATGTGTATACACTTGTATCTGGCATAGGAAATCCCTCAAAGAAATATAAAACAATAAGGAGCATAGGACTGAACTGCTACTCAAAAGTGAGAAAAACCTAGAGGAGAAAATGAAATAGAATCTTTCAAAAGGAAGGAGGGCTACAGGTTATGATTGCTAGATTTACCAAATAAAAATACAGGTTTCCCAGTTAAATTTGAATTACAGGTAAGTTCCAAATATTGCATGGAATATACCTATATTAAGAAAGTAGTCATTGTTTATCTAAAATTCAGGTTTAATGGAAACATGTATTTTATCTGGAAACCTTAGTAGAAGTAGGCACGATTTTTGGATAATTTCCTCTTTTGCGGGTAGAGGGTAAGTGGCTACCTCTGAGAAGTCAGAGTCAGTGTCCAGAAATGGTGTGACAGTCCCGATAAATTCAAAACAATCCCATCTTCAGCCTGGGGAGGAGTGTGAGTGAGGCCTAGTAGCATAAGTGTTTCCTGGTGTGACGGAATTCCTCTAGATTCTCTAAAGAGAAAAATAAGTCAGTAGCCTGGAGAGCAGAAAAATAGGAGCTTGTTCTTAGAAATGACCTTTCTAGAAGAGAAAAAGGCAAAGAGTTTTGAGAGTGATAACCGGGTGTGAAAGAATGAAGCAGAAATAGCAAAAATGCCCAGGTTGGTTACCACTGAATTCTGTGCTCTCTATTGCAGGTACTTTCCTGGACAAACGAGGGAGATTTGGATGGAACTGGATTTCCCAAAACGTTGTAAGTAAGAGTGAATGGAAGAGAGCCTGGGTTTATTTTCTTTCTTTTCTTTTTCTTGATTTGATTATTTCCTTTGCATTCATGTATATTTATACTTAATACATATGTGTACTCACACAGTGAAAAGTAGTATAAATTTGGCTTTTAGCTTGGTGATTTAAGAAGCTAGTAACTGTAAGATTAGTGAGAAATGAAGTATGTATTTTAAATGGAGTGTAGGCCAATATTTTGGTCATTTTTAGTCCTCAGTTGCGTTTTCTTGTTCTCTTACTCTGGATTCTGTAAACATATAATCCATAGTAATTAATTTAAATTTTCTTTTGATGTTGATCTTCATAAGCTCTTGGTTTAAATACCAGACACTTCACACACCACAGATTTTTGTTTTAATCCATGAATGTAATCAACATTTCATATTCTCCTTCATATGCTTGCTATTAGTAAGGCTCCAAGTTCTGTTCTCAATTACCACAGATATGCTAAGTGTATGTATAGAAGAAATTTGCTAATTTGTAACTTAAAAGCCTGGAAAACAATGGGCTTAAATTAATTGGGTATCTGGTATTTTTAAAATTACAAAACAACCAAACATTAACTAGGTTAGGAAAGAACAATTATTGTACTTTATATCATGCACAATTTTATATGAACAGATAATGGCTTACATGAGACTTCTGAGTTAGCTCGCAACTATGTTTATACAGCCATGTATTTAGGTACTGGTTGTAGGTCAATACGTCAAAAGTCAATTTACTGAATGACCATTCACTGAAATAGAGTAGAATTTCTTAGAGTTGTAGTTTTTCCTGTGTCCCTGCTCTTGCCCTTGCCTCTCCATTATATGCAAATGGTTGTTTTCCCTTAAAAACAGTTTGCTGAATTCTCTATTTATGTGGCTTTAGGTTTGCTCTCGCCGCTGGCGGCAGGTGATTAAGGCAGACATTTAGGTTAAAGTTAAAACTTAGTTTGGGCCTTTGGGACTGAGGAGTGCTAAACAGAGATCTAGAAAAGAACATTGGACTGATGAGGAGAAATCTGGCTTTGCCATTAGGCAGCTGTGTGACCTTGAGCAACCGATTTCTCTTCTAAAGGCTTAGATTTCCTAATCTCAACATGTTATCGGGTGTCTCAACTGAGAAGTGGATCTATGGGAAAGAAGGAAGTGGACCTGTATTTTACATACAACTGAACAGAGCTTATGGTCCCCTTTACCTTTGGAAAAGTGTGTTACTTATATAAACAGTACCTGTTGTGTGTGTCCTGATAGAGAGAGGATCAAGACCATGATCTGCAGATCCCTTCCAGTCTTTTTTTGTTTGTTTTTGGCTGCGTTGGGTCTTCGTTGCTGCACGCGGGCTTTCTCTAGCTGTGGTGAGCTGGGGCTACTCTTTGTTGTGGTGCGCGGGCTTCTCATTGCAGTGGCTTCTCTTGTTGCAGAGCACGGGCTCTAGGCACGCGCCCTCAGTAGTTGTGGCTCGCTGGCTGTAGAGCACAGGCTCAGTAGTTGTGGCGCACGTCCTTAGTTGTTCCGCGGTATGTGGGATCTTTCCGGACCAGGGCTCGAATCGTGTCTCCTGCATTGGCAGGCAGATTCTTAACCACTGTGCCACCAGGGAAGCCCTCCAGTCTTGATATTCTATAATTTCATGGTCTTCTAGGCACACCAGAACGGCTGTTTTGGTGTGAAGTTTTTGTGTCTATGATTTGAGGGAGTTTCCACTCAACAGTTTTCTAGGAGATGTACAGCGCATATCTGGATAACGTGCTTCGGCTAAATGGGATATAAAAACAAGATGCTTAGAACGGTTTTACTAACTGAATAAACTTTTGTGAGTGTACACTTCATTCATTCATCTGTTAGCAAATATTTATTGTGTACCTCCTATATTCTTACAGTGAACCTGGAGCTCAGAGCATAAAGGTTTTCACACAGAGCGCAGTCTTTTTGGAAGATAGTCATGCAATCAGGCAAGCGAGTATAGCACAATGTGTTAAGTTCCTTGTAAGTTATATACAAGGAGTATTGGATATGCCACATCTCAGAATGCCACCAGCCCACAATCCCTTTATGAGATTCCTTCCCCATGGATGGCCATGCTGCTGCCCGGTGGACTCGCCACTCTGGCCACAGCCGACTCAGTCTGGCCCACACAGCACATCTGTAAGCTGGACAGTGCTCTGTGGGGGGCAGGTGATAGGAAAGAACACTGCAGTAGAGATCATGATGCCTAACTGCATTGATCCGATCTTCTCTTCCAAGTAGTTTGAACTCAACATGTAGGAAAAGTCACACAGTTGGTCATGGGAACAGAAGTTGGAAGACTCCGTGGTATAATAATGACGGCATGGGCAAAGGGCTTAATGTATTCTGACTTCTGTTATAAGTCAGAAGAGCTGCCTGCGTCCTCAGTGCTGCTCTCTTTTTGAACGGTGCTCCCCCTTCCTGAGGCCTGGCTGGGTGGCTACTCAGGCATTCCCGTGGGGCCTCTCTTCCTCGTTTGTACTCCTGATTTTACAACAAATATCCGTTTGTTTGTAGCCTGAGTGGGTTGCTTTTTCAGCAGTGTGAAGTGCTGAACACAAAGGTATTATGAGATGATGAAAGGGAGAGTCCTGACACTGCATCAGGGAGTACATCACAGAGGAGAACACTCTTCACCTGAGACTTGAAGGGCACATAGAGTGGGCCAAGGGGAGGACAGGGGACCAACTGTGAAGCGCAGGGAGGCAAGAGAGAACAGGCCACGCTTAGGGAACAAGTCGTAGTTTAGCGTGGCTGGTGCCGAGGACCCACGTGTGGGGTCGGGAATGACGATGGACTGTCATATAAGGACCAAATCAGGATGATTTTGCATTTTATACTACAGGTAGGGAGAAGCGACTATGGGCATTTGCAAATGAGTCCCTTGGGAGCGGTGTGGAGGAGTTTTTGGATAGGAGTAAATCTGGGGGTTAAAAGAAAAGTTATTTGGTTACTTCAGTGGTATAGATGAGCTGTAAAGGCCTTAACTAGGGCAAAAGCAGTGTGTGTGTGTGTGGGGGGGTGAGAGTTATAAAAGAGATTCTAAAGCAGTAGAATGAGCAAGAATTGGTAACTGTGTGTGAAGGAACACTCAGGGATGACTCTCAGGGTTTCTGGTCAGGTGATTGGGCAGATGAAGGTGATGGTTCTCGAGCGAGAGAACATGGGAGAAAAACAAATTTGATGGAAGAAGATGAATTCAGTTTCAGTTCTTTTGGATTTGAGGCACAAAAATGTTTGATTGTCTTTTGATTATGAGGTCTAAACTAATGATGGAAGCAAAGCAAGATGATATAGAAGCAAATTATTCTAGGTTTCAGATGAATCTGGCATTGCTCTACTTTTTCTTAATTACCATTTCCTAATTATGGGACTCTCTCAGCATAAATTTACAGTAGCCAAGAAAGAATCCTTTAAGGGATTTCTCCTGATTTTGCAGTCCTTTGACTTCAAGGTGACTCTGGGAGGCACCTGGTTGGTGCACACCTGTTTCAAGCTTCATCTACCTAGTGAGTACCACGAGTCACTGTGCGAGGCTACACAAGGGCAGTGAGCAGTTGCTGCGGATGGGAGGAACCAAAACAACAGCAAACAAAAACTTTACTTCGCTTTTAATTTCTTCTCATTGCTCTTTCACTGACTCTGAAGGTCAGATAATGGCCTTTGTTTTCCATCTTGTCTAGATTCTTTGACTCAGAGAAAAGTGGAGCTGGTTTCTGAAGCAAAGGGAAACTTACATACCTTGCCGGCGTCTACTCTTGTCCTTTCAGTTTCCTCTGTCCCCTCAATAGGTTTTAGATTCCTTTAGTGGTTTTGTAACTATACAGTGGTGAAGTTGTTTACCATTAGAAGGAGTTCATTGGGTGAAATTTACCCAGGGCTCACTTAACACTTATGCTGCATGCATGCATGAACTGCTTCCAGGGTTACTCACTCCTTTAGCTTTGGTAAGGAATCTGTCAGTCAGATGAGTAGCTGCTGACAGCAACTTTTAAAGACTCTTTTCTCTTAACCGTAACACATTAAACACTTTTAAAGCAGATAAGTAAACATTTTCTTACAGTCTGTTGTACATATTTCCTTGCTGCACACTTCAGTATAATGAAATTCATGTTGTGCAGATAGAATTTTGTTGAAATGCATCAGATTTCATTCTTTACCCTTTTGTCCATATGTATATGTTTCCCACAAAACGTATAGGGCTTCCGAGCTGGTGCATGGCATATAGGGCTAGTGTGATAGTAAATTTCCATTTAAAATATCGAAGGTCCTTATTATGATCCACAGCTCAACTTAAGTTTTCCTTGTGAATAATGTGATGTTTCTGTTTGCATCTGTTCTCTTTTGTTTTGCTCATCTTCTCCATTAGCATGAATCTAGCATTTTGAAACCAAGAGAGCCATTAGCAGTGGCTTTTTTTACAGGCGTACTCTCACTGGATGCAATACCCAAGAAGCTACGTGGAAATAGGCTTTATGACGATGAATTACTGTTGCAAAAAGAACTCAGTGACACTGATAAATATTAAAGAACCACGATTGCCCCCATGGAAACCATTTTATTTAGTTGCTTCTAAAACCTATTCTCTGTACTTCTCTTCCCTTTTATTTCTGATCTGATTTACATGACAACAGAGTCTCTGGTCCTTGGGAGTATGTCTGCCCTTGCCACTATTCTCTACTTATAGTTGTCACCCTCTCTTTGCTGAGAAGACGAGTGACAATGAAGTGAGGAGTAAATGGCTACTGGAGCAGATGAACTCTGAGAAACAAAAGATCCCCTTTTCATGCAAATCTCCATAGTAATTTAACATGAAGGAAGAAAGGAAACCAGTGTATAAGGTATCAAGAGAACTGGATGGTATTCAAGGTTGTTTCATGAAGCCTTGACATCTCTTTAGGAGTGTCATCTATCAAAGCATCTCTTTTCCTTTCATATACAGTGAAAACACATTTCCATTTTGAAGGGAAACAAGGAGGAACAGAACACTAACTCCGGTCACAGGAGCTGGAGGTACACTCACACCACCAGTCCCCTCAGGGTCACGTTTGACTTTGTCACTCATTCCTAGTCAGTAAGAACTTACCTATGCACGCTTGCTGATTGCCCAGGTTTTCTGCTCTGCCTGGGAGGCCTCTCCTCTTCCTTTCTCACTTCAACTTTTCCTACCTTTCAAAGCTTAGCTCAAGGACTGTTCTTTTATTCTTAGAGTCCTTCCTTCTGGATTGATTATTCTTTCTCCAGAATTCCCACTGCATTTTGAGTTAGCGTCTATCACTTAATTACCAGTTCCTTCCCATGAGGTGGATTTTCTCTCACCAAAATTTATTGAGGAACGTGACCGTGTATTATACTGCATTGCTCTTTATCCATAGCTCTTGACATGATAGCAGATATATAATATGTCTTTGTCAGATGGATTAGCTGCAATTTAAGAATCATGAACTAAGCACGTTCCCTTAAAGATAAAGCATGATCTGCTTTTGATTAGTTGACTATTCAGTGATGACATTGATCACAGGATGGTCAATCAATGTACTTCGGTTAAGATAATTTTTAACTCAGAGGTTTGATACCTACTCAGATTTTTCTTCAGCTGGGATATATTATTGATAATAATAATGTTTATAAGAGCAAATACTTAAAGCTTGCCTTGTGTCCAGCAGGAGTCTAAGCATTTTAAGTATGTATACTATTATTTAATCCTCACAATAACCCTATGAAGTAAATAGTATTGTTATCATCACCATTTTATAGAAAAGGAAACTGACTGTTAAGTAACTTGCCTACAGTTACAGAATTTGGGCCTCAGTAAGTTAGCTCCGGAGCCTGAGCTCTTTTTTGTAAAAATTTTTATTGGATGGGCTTCCCTGGTGGCGCAGTGGTTGAGAGTCCGCCTGCCGATGCAGGGGACGCGGGTTCGTG
>NC_041220.1:130350215-130368886 GCF_002837175.3 Physeter macrocephalus | reverse complement strand
GTCCCGGTCTGGGAAGATCCCACATGCCGCGGAGCGGCTGGGTCCGTGAGCCATGGCCGCTGAGCCTGCGCGTCCGGAGCCTGTGCTCCGCAAAGGGGGAGGCCGCAACGGGAGAGGCCGCAACAATGAGAGGCCCGCGTAACGAAAAAAAAAAAAAAAAATTTTATTGGAGTATAGTTGATTTACAATGTTGTGTTAGTTTCAGGTGTACAGCAAACTGAATCAGTTATGCATATACATATATTCACTCTTTTTTGTATTCTTTTCCCATATAGACCATTACAGAATATTGAGTAGGGTTCCCTGTGCTATACAGTAGGTCCTTATTAGTTATCTATTTTATATTTAGTAGTGTGCATATGTCAATCCCAGTCTCCCAATTTATCCCTCCCTCCTCTCCCCACCGGTAACCATAAATTTGTTTTTTACATCTGTGACTCTATTTCTGGTTTGTAAATAAGTTCATTTGTACCATTTCTTTTAGATTTCCCATATACACAATATCATATGATATCTGTCTTTCTCTGTCTGACTTACTTCCCTCAGTATGACAATCTCTAGGTCCATCCATGTCGCTGCACATGGCATTGTTTCATTCTTTTTTATGTGGAGCCTGTGCTATGAACTACTATTCTGTTCTACCTCACCTACTGCCATTGGGTTTCCCCATACTCTCACCTTTTCTTATGTACAGTGTCCCTCACGATCCAAACTCAGGGACCAGAGATTCTGGGAAGGTTTCTGACAAGCCTTTTGTCTGGGATCTTGATATTCACCATGCAGAACTCAGGGATAGATTCAAATTGGATACCAAGTAAGTAAAATATAGTAGGATATTATAGTTCAAATTTGAACGTAAGTCTGTTGGAAACTTTTCAAAATTAGTGTGTATGTGGTGCTAATGAAAACATAAATGAAGGCCAGAAAGTCAGATTGTTTGGTTAGAATTCCTTTTAATTACCATTTCTTTCAATTAGCTATTTGTTAAATTATGGAATGGCTGAATGAAGCTGAAATTATATAGATTTTGTAAAGTTAAAAGAAGGAATATATAAAACTGCTAAGAAAATATATAAAGGAAACATTCCCTGAACTTATTTCTCTTTATGCTATGGAGAAAATCTTCCTGGTTGAGAAGGAAAAGGCTGTCTGTCCTTCACTCCAATACTTATTTATGAAGCCAAACTTGTGTTCTGGGACTGAATTACTATTGAAGTAGATTGCTCTTTAAACAACTCGAAGGACAAAGAGGTGTTTTTTTGTTGTTGTTGTTGTTTTTAATTTGTGTGTGTGTTTGTATGACCCTTTGATAAGGTTATAGGAAACATTTAGTTTCCATTTAGACTTCTAAAACCACTTAGACTATATGGATGTATTTTCTGAAGTAATACATGGTGAAATTAAGGCTTCATATTCCTCCTGTTATCCAGAGGGTGGTAAGAATTAGAGGTGAGAGCAAAATTTGACTTTGCATCTAGAGTGTAAAACGTGATTGCAGGGGCCCTCCTTGTGGGGGAATTTCAGAGGCTTCTGCCAGTTGTGCAGTAGAGGATTAAGCCTAATTAATCATAAATTAACCTATGTTGGAGCAGAGGGTGAGATGCTACATCTCAGCAAGTATCATCATCCTCACCAAGTGAGACACCTGATTTTCCCAAATCGAAATAAAGAACAACTAGCACAAGCCTAGAAATTATGTATTCATTTGTCATACATCTACTGGGAACCTACTGTCTGTCAGGTACTGTAGTAAGCACCAGGGACAGAAAAAGAATAAATTGCACTCTCTGCCCTTTACAATCTTATAATCTGTAGTACGGGAGGGAAAGAAGGACAGGATGAGGGGAAATTTGAAAAGCAGTCTTACAAATTACAATAAACATGAAAAGAGATAAGTGTAGGTTACTCAGGTATTAAAGAGCAGGAGTAGAGAAAGGTTTAACAGAGCAGGTAGCCTTTCAGATTAGGCACACAAAGAAGATTGCACCCGTCTGAGTAGAAGCATGGAGAGGAACACTTCCGCAGGGAGAACAGGTTGCAGAACGGCATCAAGATGTGACAAAGCGGGATCTTGTTGGGGAACTGCAAATTGGAAAACACAAAATAAAGAAATGCTGTTTCAATTACACCTATAGTTCTTATTAATTTAGAATGCTTGGTATAAAAATGTTGCTTAATTCATCTTTAAAACTCCCCTCTGAGAATGCGTCTTTGGAGCTCAGCATCAGGTTTGGGATGCTATGCATGATAGGTCTTGGTGAGTGGTTGGCCTGAGCATTTCCAGGGCACATGCCAAGCACAGGGGTGCCTGTGTTGTGGGGTACGAACAATGCAGGAGAACAGGAGAACGCGTGCGACTGCCAGGTCAGAGCTGTTGCCTTTTGGGGAGCTGATGTGCTGTTCCCTAAATGCCCATTGTCCTCTTGCATTTCTATGCATTACCTTCCCTGTTCTATCTGCTTCATGTGTCCTTCTCCCTTGTTTCTACTTGAGAAAGTCTCATTCTTATTTTGAAATTGAAAATTAAAGGATACTATGTGGAAAAGGTTCTCACTTCACCTGTGCAGCATATTCCATATATGCACTTTGCTTGTGCATAGCAGAGAACCATACATAAAAGCTTCACTTTTTCCTTTTATAGCGTGAACATGTTTGTCTGAATTTATTTTAGTCATCTGAATTAGTCACGAGTCAAGACCACATGTGACTTTCAGAAACCACAGTCATCGTGGCTTGGTAATGATTACGCCATTATGCAGAGTGTGCGAGCACGCATGTGTGTGTATAAAGGGAGGGCATAAGAGAGTAGGCTCTCCATTCACAAGTACAAAATAACCCAAAGGAAACAACAGTCTGAAAGTTTAATCTTCATTGTTGTCCCCTGAAAGCAGCTCTATTCCCTCAAACTATCAACCTCTACAGAATGCTCAACAGGAGGCTTGATGGCCCTGAGGCGCACACAGTCACGGCAGACACATTGTCTGTGGCGTTAAGAGGCAGATAACATGGCCAGAGCCACTGGTTTAATCTTTCAGTTGACATCTGAATATAGGCAGTTGTTTTAAAGTGGTACTTAGCCGCACCCTCTGGGAATTTATTTCCAAAATGTATGCTAGTCCTTATGCATTTCATTATTTTGCTTATGTAGGCTGTCTTGTTCAACTAAATAAAGCTATGTGGTGACTTTCTGCTCTCCTTAGGAGTCCTACTTTAATTTGATAGACACAGAGAATGATGGTTATGCCTGCAGTCTGCACCAAAGTCAAAGATGTGATATAACACTCTGGGGATATTCATTTGGTTTCTGGAGTTTATTTTGAACTTACAAAAGAATAGAAATTCAGATCTATTCTTAGATTATGATGTGCTTACACCTGAGGAGAGAGACTCCAGAGATGTATCTACGTGTGGCAAATATAGAAAAGACTGGTTTGAGAATTTGGTTAGCAGTGACTTCCAACTTTGATCCTATAGTCAAATATGTATTGAACTGATCTGTTTATTCCACAGTGTCTGTCATAAGATGAGGTTTCAGCTTTAAGATTCCTCCTCCCCCTGCTGAAGTAGAGATCCAAAATACTCTGTTGGGATTGTTATGCTGTCTCTTCAAAGAGCATGGAACAGAGGATGGGCCTAGAATTACGTGGAAATAACAAAACTGTGCCTTAATGCTGGTTTTTCCTTAGTAAGAGGAATTAGTACATACACAATTAAATGGACTATTCATAAAAATTATGTGCATTTCTTCTTGAATATAAATGTCTTGAACTTTTTTGCTTTTTTTGAATCACAATGGTTTTCCACTATAATATATGCCTCTTACTTTTCAATTCCTTACTTATAAAGAGAAGTACTTTGGGAAATAAAAGAGTCAAGGATTTAGTAAATTTCAAACATGCGTTGCTCAGACAGACAGTTTATGGTGAGATTCACATTACAGTGAGCTAGTCTGTCCTTGGGCCCCTTGGGGGTTTCCTGCTCACATAATGGACACACCTCAGTGGTGAATTAGATGACTGTGTATGATCTGACTCACTTGTTGAGGGAGACAAATTTGTTGATTCCACTGTGTGGTCTTTGTATTCATATGAAACTGCCAATCTCTCTCTTTTCCACCTGGATGAACTATAATGAGAAGACATTTGCCATCCAGACTCCCTCCGCTCCAGTGCTGGAAGCAATCCTGACCAAGCTTGGCAGAGTACAGGAGATCTCTTCACTGATCTCTTCACTGACCTGCCAACTTCACCAAGGGTCTCGGTAAAACATACTGATTAGGGCCCAGAACACAGGCAAGCTTCCTGCAAGCTGGCTTTGCTGTGATGTTCTTGTGCACCTTTGTTCCTATAAATTTTAAAGTTATGTACTTACAATAAAGAGTCGGTTGTTTTACTTTCAGTCAAGTTCCCTGGGAAGTAGATTCTGAGCTAGAGATGAGCATACATGAAGTTTATTAGGGAGCTCTCTTTAATCAACACCTGGAAAAGGTAAGGGAAGGAAACAGGCTTCAGCAGAGGGAGAAGTTGGGTTGCAGCACAGTTTCAAAAAGCCTTCATCCACCACCACAAACAGCTCCTGAGATCTGGAATGGCCCTTTAGCGGTGTGTCAAATTGAGGGTTAGAGGCTGGACCTTACTCCCCTCGTGTTGACTGGTCACTGGCTGTGGGCTGCCGCAAGCAGAGGCTTTCTCCTCAGCAGACAATTCCCAGGGAGAGCTGGCAGCTGAGGCTGTTTGTGCTGCACTCCCAGGAACTGGGGGAGCAAGTCCTTTAGTCCTGAAGGGGGATCTGAGTGGCACATTACAGATTCCACTAAACATATTTATAGACATGATGGTTATTGCCAGTACATTTATTTAGTTAAATATTACTTAAATCCACATAAGATACATTCAGAAAGAGATAGCTTCTTCTATGGAAAGTAAATTGATTGTGTTTTAAAGACTCAAAAATTAAGGTAAGAATCAAATTACATGCAAAGTGTATAAATATTGCTGTTTTTGTAGGTTACATATTAACCTTATGAAATGACCGTCTTATAGGTCATAAATGTTAAAATTGACAATTTCATATGGAAAACACTAATATAAATGGTTGGAAAAAGTCATAGAAATATAGAAGGAGTTTGCAAGCAAGTTACTTTGTGAGAGGCTTCTTTCAGTTTTAACAGAAAATGAAACTGAAAATTACTGACTCAGTGGTATAGCTATGGTTTCTTTAAAAAATGTGGTATACCAATCAGTGACCTATATTCAGAGGAAATCCTTTGACCCTACATCAAACAGCTGGTTAAGGGATATACTCTTAGACGTTTCAAGTTAAAATGAAATGATGGGAAAATCTCGTTTTCGTGGATCACCACCATATCTTATTTTTTGATTGGCCAACAACTATTCATAATCCTGTTGATTAGAGGAGGGTTTCTAAAGTGCTAAGAGTCTCATCTGAGGACCACCTGGTAGGATTTTGGAAATAATCTTCCTCCCCTAAAAATGGGGCATCTTTTGCCTAGGGTGATGTTGCCACCTTTACACAACAGATTCTTTCCAAGTTAAGGGCCAGTCTGAGAACGAAGGAGGCATCCTAGTTCTTGAGCTACACTGCAGCTTCCTAGAATTCTAATCATCAGTCATTGGCGAAGCCTGGTAACTCTTGCCTCCTTTGCCGGCTGCTTTTTTTTTTTTTTTTTTTTTGGTGTCTCCGCCATTTTGTGTTCCTTCCAAGTTGCTGATTGGTGTTCAGTTTCAAAATAGGGATGGTTATAGGATCTGTGAAGCCTAAAGCATATACAATTTGGGGATCCTCTCTAAGAAAAGGGGTAGCGAATTAGATAGAAGTGATTTTTTATTTAGAATAAAAAAATCACACAAAAAACTAACTTAAGAAAACTTACAAATAGTACAATTATCATAAAATTTGTAAATAGAACATTATGTTTTTATTACTTAGCTGCCTGTTATATCTCTATATCACTGTTGTTTTACATTTTTGCTCACATACATTTTGACCACTTTTTCTAATTAAAATAATTTTGTAATACTTTTCATAGAGGAAAATAGAAGAGTAATTCCATTTTTCTTCTAGCATGGCTGATAATTTAGAAAAGCCTCTTTTATCTTTACAACTCATCATTGGTAATCTTTTGTCAGTTTTCTAGGATTGCTGTCAAGCAGAAGAAAACCTTTATCAAGTTTGAGATACAAATTTTCTCAGAGTATACCAACTTTTTTTGGTGTAGTGTCTAATCATAAATCCTCTTTGATGTCATAATCTTCAGTAACCAGTTTGTCACTGATGGCATCACTGCAGTTTTACATTATCTGGAGTTCAGCATTTTGTATAAAATCAGCAAAAAAATTAAGTAATTTTATTGTATTTCATTTGATTCATACCTCCTTAGTAACTGAAATTATCACTCTGCATCGAAGCAGAGTTTACCTCCTCCACTTTGCCCTGTCCCTAGTGTCTTCTTCTTCACTTTTTTTTCTTCTGGAATTTTAGCATACCACTCAGCTGAGGACATGTGTAATTATAATAGAAATTTTGAAAACCAAAGAACATGGAAGTAGATTCTAGAAGAAAAGTATTGGATGAAAGTATGTCGGTACTGAAATGTAAAGAAGTGTAAGGACAACACGTAATATATATTAGGGAATTATTGAAACTGGAGGAATATATCCCTCTATTCCCTTAAGTCAAATGGTACTACATGGCATTACTGCCATACTTATCTGTTAACAGGTTAATGAGAATAAAAGTCTTCTCCCACCTAAACCTGGCTGATCATCGTACATCTGGTTTGAGATTATTTTGTGTGAGTGAACAAAGGAAATTTCTCAGAACACAGTCGGAAACTATTCCACTAAGAATTCCGGACACTGTAACATGATAAATGGATACTTTGTTTATTTTAATTATTGGATGGGATGTTGGATGGCTAAGTTTTTATGTTGTGTAAAGGTTTCTGTTTTATATTTCTTTGGGTTTTGATCTCCATTGGTCTACTTTCCCATTACAGCAGATCTCAGGTTCTTCAGAGTTTAATATCATTCCTGTTATTAATTGCATACTTTTTAGTGCTGTTAGACAATTGAATTATTTAACACAGATGGTCAAAACAATATTCCTACAAGATAATTACATGTAATTTCAAACAGGCAGAGATGGACCAGTATAGGATAGGTTCCGATATGTTGTGTTTCACACATTTTCTCTGGCATTCCCAGCATTCCAGAAGCTCTACTGAATCTTATTCTTTAGTACATGCTCATTGACCTGTTCAGAAATTGGAGGCCGTTCTCTGGAATCCCACTGTAGGAACAGGGAAAATATGGGAACCTAACAGATAGGTGAACAAGAATAACATCAGTATGAATAAAAAACTTCTTCATATAAAATTACAACTTGCAACTACAATGTGATAGCCTCTTTTCTTCTAATGAAACATGAGAAAATATTTGTTTACTCTTTAAAAATATTGCTCTTCAAAGATCGAGTTCTTACATTTGAAAATTAGGTTTTAAATTTCTGTTTTCTACCATTTGAATAATTATGTCAGGCTTCCAAAGAGCCTTCCTTAAAGATCCATACCTGTTCTTAAGAAGCTTATAGGTCTATGACTTTCAAAAATTGGAATCTTGGATTAATCTTTCTATTTGAAAGGTAGGATTTTTTTGTCCTTTTCCCATATTCTAAAAGCAATAGCACTAAATACCAAGCATATGTGTTTATGGTATGCACGTCTTTTTGATGAGCCCATAAAAACTGAAGTCCCACATTTCCTTGTGAATTGATGATTTATTACCATAGCTCAATAGTTCTTTTCATTGGCATAGGATGTTTTTTTCATGGTATACTTGATCATGATTAATGAGTCTCACAAAATGCTAGAGCCTCCAAAATTCTAAGTATGTGGCTTATCCTTAACAAGTGTTAATTACTTAAAAAAAGTAACGAATCTTCATTTTTAAAACTTTTGTGCAGTTGTGTTCTAGAAAATATTTCTAATAAATGCAGATAAAATTAAAGATAAATTTCTTTATGTCAATAAATTTAAATGATTTTAAAGTAATGAATATATAGAAAAAACTCATGTGTATGATATATACGTACAGAAAATTATTTCTATGCAACTATCCATTAAATGAAATCATACTCAAGAATACATTTTCAAAATAACCTTAGCCAGTTATACAGATTAGTGTCTTCCAAATAATAAAAAATTTTGGTATATGATTTCATTTTAATTTTTGTAGTCAGAATTGACAGCAATTCTCAGTGGGACTTTTTTGCCTTATTTTATCCTAAAACAGACACTGCTCTGATAGGTGTAAAACCAAGAAGAGATTGAAAAATCTCAAGCGAATTTAAATATTTAAAACAAAGTTTACTTTCTGTATTTCTTTGAGTGTGTTAGTATGGATTTTTCTTCATGAGAATATTTTTGTCTTGAAAATGAGGAAAATAAACAGTGCTTAAAAAAATAGTGCTATATCCTAAGAAATGTTCCTATGATGCTAATATACAAAATACTTGGCTGCTTTTCACTTACTGACCAGATATATTACATAATAGTATATTACAACTGATTAATTCCATTATACCTTTATAATCGGACTCAAATTAATAACTGATAGTCACCACCACATTATCCTACATATTCTAATACCGTCATTGTTTGAGGGTCTACTACAGTGTAGATTTTGTCCAATTGAGAAGAAATGTTTTTTATAAAAATGACAGTTGTATAAAAATAGAATTATACTCGGGAATATTTTTGAAGCTTTATTTTGTTCAATTTGGTTTGTGGTCCATCTGGAAAGAAAGATTTTTCAGGGTTTCCAGGCTTGGTCCTTGGTGATTCTACTGTCTAACGATAGAAAGCAAATTATCAAATTATGTGATATATTGGACGAAAAACATCAAGCTATTAAAATTAGAAGAAAAGAGAATTGAAACAGATTTGAAAGGATCATGAGAACATGAAGAAAGTATTTTATAAAAATCCTTAGTGGGACTATTTAAATTCTGGTAGTAATTATTAATAAGACAAGTGAAAAGTTGTATTCAAGTGATCATAATTAGTACATATTTTTTGAGTTCCTGCTTTGAGTCCATTGTTGAATTGGTTATTGTGGAAAAATCAAGAGTGGTATATGTTAATGCATCTGCTTTCTAGGAATTTAACTTCCATTTAGTGAGGCAAAAGTAATCCATGTAAAACAGCATAACTCACCTTTCATGGGATATATTGTAAGAATACACTTTATTGGTCAACTATTCTCACAGAAACCATCAGATCATATCAGTGCAAAAATAGGTGATTACTTGAATAAATGCATGATGATACAATAGAAAGAATCTGGAATTTGGAATCAAAAGACTGGCTGTGTCAGATTCCTTTTATGCCCAAAGTTATATTCTTTCAGCCTATAGTTTTTCCCTCCAGTTATTGCTGTAGCGACCACCTGGGCCAGGTGGACCCTGGTTGAACCTCACCTCTGCTGCATTGAGTATATGTCACCACGCAGCTTCTCAGCTGCCTCCACGTTGGAGTATGGAAACCCCCTCAACTATTCTGGTGGATGTGCGGGCATGAAAGTGTGAGAAACACTTAGATTGATAAGGAATGTGAGCTGGTGGATAAGTATTTCCTTCTGTTGTCCCTTGAGTAACCAGTTCTGAGATGCATTGTCCAAACTCCTCAGAGGGTACCCAGTGGGATGAAACGCCAGTTGTTGTCATGAGACAGACTGATAAGGCATCCTTGAACTGGCTTTTCCTTCTTCTCTCTTTCACTATTACAAGTGCCTATTCCTAATTCCTAGGATCTATACGTAAATTATCTGCATACAGGCCTTTATCTCAGGCTCTGCTTTTATGAGGAAACACAGAATAAGACACTGTTTTTGATATTTACTAAGTGTGTGGACATGGCCAAACAAAACAACGTTGACTCGAGAGGCGGCCTTCATTGCTCGGGTTCAGGCTCAAGGTTTGTCAGTGACAAGCTATGTGACCTTAGGCAAATTAAGTCTTTGTTCCCTGGTTTTCACACTTGTAAACAGGGATGAAACTAGTGCTACATTGTAAGGATTGTTGTGATGATTAAATATAAGTCCCTTAGCAGTAGCTGACTAATGGTGAGGCTGAAATGATTTCATTCATGCAAAGCATTATAATAATGCCAGGCACATTAGTGACTTAAAACAATGCACACTTGTTATCTTACAGTCTGGAGATCAAGGTGTCCAGAGGGCTGTGTTCCTTCTAGAAGTTCTAGAGGAGAAGCCAGTTCCTTGCTCTTCCAGCTTCCAGAGGCTCCTCACCTTGGGGCCCCTTCCTCCCAACTCTTTTTCTGTTGTCATATCTCCTCTGAATCTGACTTTCCTGCCTCCTTCTTACTGGGTTTACTAGGATAATCAAGGGTAATCTCCCCATCTCAAGATATTTAATCACATTCACAAAATCTTTTTTTGCCGTGTAAGGTGAACATATTTACAGGTTTCAGGGATTAGAATGTGGATATCTTTGGGGAACGATTATTCTGAAACCAAAGTACTCAAGAAACTTGGCTGGAAAAATTCCTCTGAGCCTCAGTTATATCATTTATTGCAATCAAAATGATTATAATCAGAATGACATGATATAGTAAGATTAAACGAGAACAGTCTGCGTTTATTATATAGATTTGTATCATTACAAAATCATACTTTAAAATTGGGCTTTCAATGCTGTCTTTTAATCCTTACACTGATTCATAAGTAGCTTTATTTTACCTGAGTCTGAGCCCTGGTCATTCTAAGAGATATGGAGTTTCCTAAACTCCCATGGTACTCAACACTAATCTTTACTATATTTTAATCTGTTACTTTTCTTTCTCCCTTAGCTGATTGTCAGCTTCTTGAGGTGCTGTGTCCTATTTTTCTATGAATGTTCTATGTGCCCATGGAACAGAATAATGCCTAGAACAAAGTAATGCTCACTAATTTCTGTTGAATGATGGCATAGCTGACTGATGTATGCATATATAAGAAAGGGCCAAGCACACAGAATATTTAAAGGATAGTTATTCAATCTGATATTGTTTAATCTATAACTGTTAAAAGGGTTGATCATAGCTGCTAAACAGCAGGGATACAGAAATCAGTATTACATTAACAATTGTTTTAAATATGTTGGTGGTAGTATTTTGGATTAATATGCTCAAGAAAGTATTTTAAGAAAAGTGTATATACCACAAATTAGCCTTAACTGCTGAGGGCAGAGCACTTAAATTAAGTACAACCGAGTGTCAGCTTCTCCCACAGAAGATAAGTACGGAACTGATGATCTCAGAATTCTATTGAGTGAGGGTTGGAGAAACAAGCCCTTGGAACGCGCTTATCTGGTAACATGCAGATGCAAGCAAACATCACTGCTGTACTCTTTATCTCTGCAGCAAAAATATGCAACTGTATAGTCAAATTAGATAGTGCTGTTGGCAGTCTGGAATTTTGCCTTGATCGCCTCAGGTGACATGAGGTTTTGATGTGCCCTGAAACTACATGCCAGAATGCTGGAAGTTTCCAATCTTAATTTTGTAATGAAATTAGGTATGAATGTGATGACTGATGTAATGTATGCAGTACTATCAGATTTATATTTGATATTAATATGTTGCTTCTGGGTACAGTAGTGACTTTCCCAATTTTCCCTGTCCCTTGCCCTGTTAGAAGGAAGCCATCCCAACAGCATGATGTCAGGCCAAGGCTCTTTTTCCAGCTGCGGAAATGGCACTTGATGTAGGATACTGCAGTATTTTGTGTGGTCCACAAATTCAAATTCAAGCTTTAAATGTCTTTACATTGTAGTCTTCTTCCTCAGTAGAATTGTGTTTATTGTTTGGAAAGAGTTTTTGTACAATTATTCAAGATTTTATATGCCCAGATTTGCAGAATAATTGAGGCTTTCAGATATGCTACTTAGGATTTAGGATAGCAAAACCAGTTTCACTAATATTGGTCTTCTGCGAAATTCATAGTTTCCAAAATTTAAAATTTACATGTGGGCAGCTATGATGTTCAGAGTTTCCAAAATGTAAAATTTACATATGAGTGGCTGTGATGGTTAATGTTATGTGTCCAATTGACTAGGGTACAGTATCCAGTTGTTTAGTCAAACGCCAGTCTAGATGTTGCTGTGACGGTATTTATTAAATGTGATTAACATTTACATCAGTAGACTGTATACAAATGAGTATACAGATATGGTAAAAATCGTGAAGAAGTTTGGAAAACACTGGCCTTTGAAAGATCTTGAACTTTTTATTTATTTAAAAATTTCTACCTTTCAATTTAATATTTTGACTGAGTAATGCATACAGGTTTTAAAATTTTAAAATGTATATAAAGAAAAACAATATGAGTTGGATATCAAGGAGTTAAATGTAGTATCTGGCAGTAAGATAACTTGGTAAGATACTACCTTAAAATATTATAAATTTGCAGTATAGCTGTGGTAGAGGAATTAAATATTAGATTATTTTGTCTCAAAGCAATTCTTGTTGATTCTAGATGGAGGGGTAAATACCACACACACATACATACACCTATATACACGTACACACCCATCATTCATTCATTCATTCAGTTGTGTGTATAAATTTAGAGAGAATAGTTTTGTGAGTAATCGGAGTCTATTTTACTCATTTAGGTCCAGTAAGGGAAATATTTTCAAAAGAGGTATTCTTTATTTTTAGATAATGGAGACTAACAGGCGAATAAACTAATTCAAGGCAAAGAATTCTTCAGTAGGAAGCTACAGACTTACATCCCTTACTGCCAGTCAGCAATGCCTTCCCAAATTGTGTTAGGAATTAAAGTAGAGGTTTAGAAAAATAATATAGTGTAACAGTTATGTGAGTGAATTTTGGATCTAGGTTTGGGTTCTGTGTCTGTTACTTGACTCTATGACTATGGCAAGCTTATTTAACCTCCTCATCTATAAAATAGGGAGAAGTAACAGTAAACAATTCTTAGAGGATCCTGAGGACCAAAGGAGCTGCTAGAATAGTGGCGAGCACGTCGTTAAGTGCTCAATAAAATAAAAAATAATGACTCTCCAGTCCTTTCATCTTCATACAGTTTTTAATACAAAATCAAAATTTTAAAAAAGGCTAGGAAGAGGTTATTTTTATTTTGTCTTAATATTTTTAAAATGTGTGGTTAAAGCCAGTAGTCCCCACATACTTTATGAAAGTCGTCATTGTGCTATGTTGACTACAGTGAGAAATGGAAATGTCACTAGCGTGTTGCATAAATCTGTCTCCATTAGCCCTTAAATCTGATTTTTTGTGAACTGTTGAAATTTCTTAATTTCAATTTTGAGACCCTAATACATGTTATTGTTTTAAGTGCTTATGAAATGCAAAGTATACACAGCTGCCACAAGGAAGACTGAAGTAAAAATGAAGGAGGTTGACTACAGTTTTCAGAATGCATTAGACCTCAGAGACACTAAAAATAAATCAGATGTGGAAAAATAGTCTGGGTGTTAATAAATACATTCTTTGGTATACTCAGCACACATATTCTGAACCTTCATTTATCCTTTCCTACTGTTGTCATAAACCCATGAACGGTATATCTCTGCCATAAAGCTCTTTCTTGTAACATATTGGAGTCCATGCAGACTTTGAATGCATGTTCCACTTGATTCATTTTTATGGGAATTGCTGCATGCAAATAAGGATGAATAATGCATGTTCTGTTTTCATTTCTTGCTAGGGACCAGAATATCTTAATGTGAATTACATCACACTTTAAATATACTTTTTGCATTGTGATGTCCAGTTATTGGTCAGACCATTTCACTTCATCCTTCTTCTTGACCATCTCTTGAATGGACCTAGTGTTTGTACCAGAATATCTTTCTTTGGCTGGATCATCTATGAATATATAATTCCTCACATAGGGCTTCCTGCCATCTGTTTCACATTTTATTTCCCATGTATGCTTTCTTGTTTCATCATCCGTATTAGTTTGGAACTAATTCTTGAGTAAGAAGTAATGTTCTTTCCTGAGTCTGTTCTGAATTGCCAGGGGTTTGGGTATTTGAAAAACCTCTTATGCAAAAAGCAGTGAGCATTATGGGTATTAGTGAAAAGTATACTACTTTGAATATTTTATGTTGAATTATCTTTCAGATTTGGGTACAACTCAGGTAGTGTTTACTAACCTGATCTAATTTGGAAATCAATGTCTCTTTAAGAATATACAGGAAAATTATGTGACAGTATAATATTTGATGGCCATGACAAGTTCAAGAGAGAAATTTGGAAGTTACACATGAAGGTTTCATAAAGTACCATTGTATATAAGTAAGCTGATAACCAGGGTTTTCCTTCAGCATTTCCTCTAAAAGAGAAGTAGAGTGCATTGGTGGTATCTCCTTCTAAACAAAGAGGTACAGTAGATGACTGGTAGCTTCTTCACCTTTGCCTGTGACATTTTGCATCAAGAAATAAGAGCAACCAACAGGGTAAACTGGACATTCCAAGTCTATACTTCCTATTAAGTTATAGGTTAGCTAAAGTATGTATTGTACACATTTAGTTATGGAAATTTCCAGATCAGTTTTCAGTCTCTTCAGCCTCAGGAGACTTTTGGGAAAATTGTAAAGAATGTCAGTAAGTTTAAGACTTGAAGCCTTGATGGACGTCTTGGCCTGTCTGAGCAAATTGGGAAATAATAGAAGCCAAGGACAGCATGTCCTTTGTACTTAACCAGAAGCACTGATGGCAACACGTCCTGGGGTTTTTCAGGGTGAACGAGGCAGGAGCCAGGCATGAGCACATCCTCGGTCTTCTCTCTCTGAAAAGATGCCTTGGGCTTTTGAAAAGAAGACAACTCTTCCAAGGAATAATTTATTTAAAGTTTTATATCCTACTTTAAAAATGAAAATTAAGCATAACTTGCTGTCCAGGAGATTCTAAATTTTGCCTAAGTCTAATTGTAATAAAAAAATGTTCTCATTAGACTAGGTCAGGTTTTCTGGGACCTGAACCCAATCAGAATGTTCTACAACGTTTAAGGCACCTGGATAAGAAAGAAACTTCCGCTGTTAGCTTGGGCTATTTATGAACCCCTGAACAGCAGATAGTGCTGCTGGAAGGGGTACTTTGGACAACAATCTGATTACCCCATGCAGGCATAGCTTCTGAAATGAAAAATCATTGCATGTTAGGGTAGAAGCGATTTAGAGATAAAAGGATTCAGCCACCTTGGTTTCCATGAACATATTGTGGTGTCTTAAGTGCCATTTTTCCTAGTTAATTATGGGGACTTTAAAGAAAACACAAAATCATAAGAACATGCATTACACCAAATGGTTTGGTCTTATTCATGTAGTTTACTCATGAGTAGAAAGAAAAAAATCTTTGTTCTGTTACTATGTAAGAACGCCTCAGTAGCGGTAAAGTCGTCAGCTCCAGGAAATGTTTAATCATTTCTCCATTTAGTTGAGTGGGTGGCCACTCTACAGCCTATCTCTATACACTTGACTTCTCCACTACTGGGAAACCATTTTTTTTTAAAAAAGGTTTTTTTCTCCCTGGTGCTTATTTCACTAAGCTATTACATTAAACATTCCCTTTGTCATATCTCTGCTGTCAGGTGATAGTGAAATAATAAAACTGCCTTGTGTAATTCAGCAAAAAAATGTAATCCATTTATGTTTGACTGAAGAGTCTTTAGAATAAATCAACAAGACAAGCTACATGTGTAATTATTTCAGGAAACAAAGTGGCCTTAAATACTGTTTTTTCCATTTATCCTCTTTCCTGTTCAATTTCAGTTGTTTCCAAGTTTCAAGAACTGGCAGGAGTAAACAGTTAAGTGCCTCCCTACAGGGTTATTATGGTCTTATTGGAACTCTCATAGCTAGCACGTATAGAAAGTTTCCCAACTACTTATCTGTTGCTAATGGTTGTGACACAGAGGAGTGTTATAACAAGATTTATATGTATATGTATATACACACATATTTTATATATATATATATACACACACACACATTTTTCAGCTATGCTGAAGATATTAATGGCACTTGTGATGTGATGAAGGGAGAATGTACTATGTGCTGCTTTCCATAATGGCTGAGATAAATGACCATTACTCAGTCCTCAAATGCAAACCATCCCAATCTGAAAGCAGCTCTGCAGAAGAGGAATGTGCACCTAATTTTGGGGTAAAGAATTATGCGGAATGTGTCCAAGACACCTGCAGAAAATTAAAGACTTTACTTCTCTGTATGTGAAATTCTCATGAGGTAATTACCCTCAGTGTCAGACATAATACCGCTCCCATTAGACAGAACACATTGAGGGAAAATTGAATAGACTTTTTGTCGGGAGTGTTCCTACGGATTAATAGGGCTGTCTAAAGCAGTAATTGGAAGGTTTTCCCCCACTTTGCATGCAGCCATCCTCACTTGTGTCTTTCAGGTTTATTATTAGGCCATTGTCATTCTATTTACCATGGAGGCACAAGCTTCTTCGTTGTTAACATCTCCTGCCAGCACCTTTGTTTCTTTGGAACGAGCTGCTGCCTTTAACCACTTCCCTTTTTTGTGCTGGCCTTTCCTTGCCTCCCTTTATGTCTCTCCATGGTCACAGTGCCAAGAACTGGCAGGAAAGGGGCTCCTTTTCCATGCATCGCAAAGATGAAAGTGACTAAATAGGGCTTGATCAGCTAAAGCATCTCACTTTGTTCCAGGGCTCTTTCATCCTTCAGGGAACTTCCTCAGCAGGGAAGGAGCTGAGAGCTAATCTTTCTGTGTTTTGGCATCTGTAACACCAATATCCAGTTTATAGATCTATACAGCAAATGGTTTCTTTATTTGGGTTTTTAGGATGTCACTAATTATTGCATAAAATTTCTGAGCTAAAAGGAGATTCAGAAATCTGTCTCATATTATTTTCTCTGCTTCTTTAGCATATGGGGCCATGTTAATGGATTCATACTAAATTCCACGAGTTGTATTTTATCAGTAACAATGTTCTGGTTTAGGTTAAACTAAAAGTGAACTTAAAAGTACTGGATGTGCAGTCAGATTTTTGCACATCAGAATGACTCATTCAGGTGTGAGAGGTGTGTGCGTGCGTGTGTGTGTGTGTGTGTGTGTGTGTGTGTTTTGTCAGCAGGAGAGAGGGGGTTGGGATGGGAAATGAGGAAGAAGAATATTTATGTGGCTAATGATTTTGAGATTCTCCATTGTAGATATTGTACTTGAAGCTAGAAACTTTACTTTATAAACTGCCTTTCAGTGCACCTTTGAACACTTATGTATTCAGTGAGAAATACCAGAATGAAAAATTTTCTGCCAAGGACAAGGACCATTACAATTAATTGTGCTGAAATCAGTCGATAAGAACAAAGAGATACCACCTGTCCCTTCATTTTATTCCTGTCCATTCTTCTTAATTCCTATGGGTCAATTTTGTGACTAAGTAATACAATTTTGAACCACTGTGAATGGATTTTGGGTTGACTCTTTAAAAACAACTAGATGATTTGGAGGATTTGCACTGCTGAAATGTTAATTTTAATATATTTGTTTAAATGTAAAATATACTCCCTTTTCTATTTAGAAGAACTCAAAGAAATCAAATATATGATTCTGGTCAATTCTCATTATCTTCTACTTGTGTGTTTCTTATGCTTCTCACTAGAATATAAAGTCCTTAAAGATAGATACTGTCTGATATCACTTTTGCATAGCTCCTTCTTTCTTAACACAGCAAACTTTCAATAAATATCTGTTAAATAGAAACTTTTAGGGTAAATATGATGGTTTTCACTAAATGACATATCAGCAGGTATGTGGATAGCATTTCCAATTTAGAGAGGGGTTTGCCTACTTTCATTTTTTTTAAACATTTTTATTGGACTATAATTGCTTCACAAGGGTGTGTTAGTTTGTTTTATAACAAAGTAGATCAGCTATACATATACATATATCCACATATCTCCTCCGTCTTGCGTCTCCCTGCCACCCTCCCTATCCCATCCCTCTAGGTGGTCACAAAGCAGCAAGCTGATCTCCCTGTGCTATAGGGCTGCTTCCCACTAGCTATCTATTTTACATTTGGTAGTGTATGTATGTCCATGCCACTCTCTCACTTCGCCCCAGCTTACCCTTACCCCTCCCCGTGTCCTCAGGTCCATTCTTTACATCTGCATCTTTATTCCTTTCCTGCCCCTAGGTTCTTCAGAACCTTTTTTTTTTTTTTTTTAGACTCCATATATATGTGTTAGCATATGGTATTTGTTTTTCTCTTTCTGACTTCCTTGACAGTCTCTAGGTCCATCCACCTCAATACAAATAACTCAATTTCGTTTCTTTTTATGGCTGAGTAATATTACATTGTATATATGTGCCACATCTCCTTCATCCATTCGTCTGTCGATGGACACTTAGGTTGCTTCCAAGTCCTGGCTACTGTAAATAGAGCTGCAATGAACATTGTGGTGCATGACTCTTTATGAATTATGGTTTGCTCACGGTATATGCCCAGTAGTGGGATTGCTGGGTCATATGGTAGTTCTATTTTTAGTTTTTTAAGGAACCTCCAAACTGTTCTCCATAGTGGCTGTATCAATTTACATTCCCACCAACAGTGCAAGAGGGTT
>NC_041220.1:130348263-130349876 GCF_002837175.3 Physeter macrocephalus | reverse complement strand
AGCCTGACATTTAGGTCATTAATCCATTTTGAGTTTATTTTTGTGTATGGTGTTAGAGAGTGTTCTAATTTCATTCTTTTACGTGTAGCTGTCCACTTTTCCCAGCACCACTTATTGAAGAGGCTGTCTTTTCTCCATTGTATGTTCTTGCCTCCTTTATCAAAAATAAGGTGACCATATGTGCATGGGTTTATCTCTGGGCTCTCTATCCTGTTCCATTGATCTATAACTCTGTTTTTGTGCCAGTACCATACTGTCTTGATTACTGTAGCTTAGTAGTATAGTCTGAAGTCCAGGAACCTGATTCCTCCAGCTCTGTTTTTCTTTGTCATGATCGCTTTGGCTATTTGGGGTCATTTGTGTTTCCATACAAATTGTGAAATTTTTTGTTCTATTTGTGTGAAAAACGCCATTGGTAGTTTGATAGGGATTGCATTGAATCTGTAGTTTGCTTTGCGTAGTCTAGTCATTTTCACAGTGTTGATTCTTCCAATCCAAGAACATGGTATATCTCTCCATCTGTTTGCTTTAGTTTCTTTCATCAGTGTCTTAAAGTTTTCTGCATACAGGTCTTTTGTCTCCTGTAGGTTTTTTGTCTTTTGTAGGTTTATGCCTAGGTATTTTATTCTTTTTGTTGCAATGGTAATTGGGAGTGTTTCCTTAATTTCTCTTTCAGATTTTTCATCATTAGTGTATAGGAATGCAAGAGATTTCTGTGCATTATTTTGTATCCTGCTACTTTACCAAATTCATTGATTAGCTCTAGTAGTTTTCTGGTAGCATCTTTAGGATTCTCTATGTATAGTATCATGTCATTTGCAAACAGTGACAGCTTTACTTCTTGTTTTCCGATTTGGATTCCTTTTATTTATTTTCATTCTCTGATTGCTGTGGCTAAAAATTCCAAAACTATGTTTAGTAATAGAGGTGAGAGTGGACAACCTTGTCTTGTTCCTGATCTTAGAGGAAATGGTTTCAGTTTTTCATCATTGAGAACGATGTTGGCTGTGGGTTTCTCATATATGGCCTTTATTATGTTGAGGTAAGTTCACTCTATGCCTACTTTCTGGAAGGTTTTTATCATGGAGGGTGTTGAATTTTGTCAAAAGTGTTTTCTGCATCTATTGAGATGATCATATGGTTTTTCTCCTTCAATTTGTTAATATAGTTTTTCACATTGATTGATTTGCGTATATTGAAGAATCCTTGCATTCCTGGGATAAACTCCACTTGATCATGGTGTATGATCCTTTTAGTGTGCTGTTGGATTCTGTTTCCTAGCATTTTGTTGAGTATTTTGCATCTATGTTCCTCAGTGATATTGTCCTGTAGTTTTCTTTTTTTGTGGGATCTTTTGTTTTGGTATCAGGGTGATGGTGACCTCATAGAATGAGTTTGGGAGTGTTCCACCCTCTGCTATATTTTGGTGGAGTTTCAGAAGGATAGGTGTTAGCTCTTCTTTAAATGTTTGAGAGAATTCACCTGTGAAGCTGTCCGGTCCTGGGCTTTTGTTTGTTGGAAGATTTTTAATCACAGTCTCAATTTCAGTGCTTGTGATTGGGCTGTTTATATTTTCTGTTTCTTCCTGGTTCAGTCTCGGAAGGTTGTGCTTT
>NC_041220.1:130347093-130348164 GCF_002837175.3 Physeter macrocephalus | reverse complement strand
TTTATCAATTTTGTTTATCTTCTCAAAGAACCAGCTTTTAGTTTTACTGATCTTTGCTATTGTTTCCTTCATTTCTTTTTCATTTATTTTTAATCTGATTTTTATGATTTCTTTCCTTCTGCTAACTTTGGGGTTTTTTTGTTCTTCTTTCTCTAATTGCCTTAGGTGTAAGATTAGGTTGTTTATTTGAGATGTTTCTTGTTTCTTGAGATAGGATTGTATTGCTATAAACTTCCCTCTTAGAACTGCTTTTGCTGTGTCCCATAGGTTTTGGGTCATCGTGGTTTCATTGTCATTTGTTTCTAGGTATTTTTGATTTCATCTTTGATTTCTTTGGTAATCTTTTGGGTATTTAGTAGTGTATTGTTTAGCCTCCATGTGTTTGTATTTTTTTCAGATTTTTTCCTGTAATTGATATCTAGTCTCATAGTGTGTGGTAGGAAAAGATACTTGATATGATTTCAATTTTCTTAAATTTGCCAAGGCTAGATTTGTGACCCAATATATGATCTATCCTGGAGAATGTTCCATGAGCACTTGAGAAGAATGTGTATTCTGTTGTTTTTGGATGGAATGTCCTATAAATATCAATTAAGTCCATCTTGTTTAATGTATCATTTAAAGCTTGTGTTTCCTTATTTATTTTCATTTTGGATGATCTGTCCATTGGTGAAAGGGGATGTTAATGTCCCCTACTATGATTGTGTTACTGTCGATTTCCCCTTTTATGGCTGTTAGCATATGCCTTATGTATTAAGGTGCTCCTGTGTTGGGTGCATAAATATTTACAATTATTATATCTTCTTCTTGGATTGATCCCTTGATCTTTTTGTAGTGTCCTTCTTTGTCTCTTGTAATAGTCTTTGTTTTAAAATCTATTTTATCTGGTATGAGAATTGCTACTCCAGCTTTCTTTTGATTTACATTTGCATGCAGTATCTTTTTCCACCCCCACACTTTCAGTCTGTATGTGTCCCTAGGTCTGAAGTGGGTCTCTTGTAGACAGCATATGTACAGGTATTGTCTTCTTATCCATTCAGCCAGTCTGAGTCTTTTGGTTGGAGCATTTAA
>NC_041220.1:130346238-130347035 GCF_002837175.3 Physeter macrocephalus | reverse complement strand
GTCTGTGTCTTTTGGTTGGAGCATTTAATCCATTTACATTTAAGGTAGTTATCAATATGTATGTTCCTATGACCATTTTCTTTATTGTTTTGGGTTTGATATTGTAAGTCTTCTCCTTCTCTTGTGTTTCCTGCCTAGAGAAGGTCCTTTAGCATTTGTTGTAAAGCTGGTTAGGTGGTGCTGAATTCCCTTAGCTTTTGCTTGTGTGTAAAGGTTTCAGTTTCTCTGTCAAATCTGAATGAGTTCCTTGCTGGGTAGAGTAATCTTGATTGTAGGTTTTTCCCTTTCATCACTTTAAATATGTCCTGCCATTCCCTTCTGGCTTGCAGAGTTTCTGCTGAAAGATCAGCTGTTAACCTTATGGGGATTCCTTTGTATGTTATTTGTTGTTTTTCCCTTTCTGCTTTTAATATTTTTTCTTTGTATTTCATTGTTGATAGTTTGATTAATATGTGTCTTGGCATGTTTCTCCTTGGATTTATCCTGTATGGGACTCTCTGTGCTTCCTGGACTTGACTGACTATTTCCTTTCCCATATTAGGGAATTTTTCAACTATAATCTCTTCAAATAGTTTCTCAGTCCCTTTCTTTTTCTCTTCTTCTTCTGGGACCCCTGTAATTCATACGCTGGTGCATTTAACATTGTCGCAGAGGTGTCTGAGACTGTCTTCAATTCTTTTCATTCTTTTTACTTTATTCTGTTCTGCAGTAGTTATTTCCTCTATTTTATCTTCCAGCTCACTTATCCGTTTTTCTGCCTCAGTTATTCTGCTATTGATTCCTTCTAGAGAATTTTT
>NC_041220.1:130326278-130345961 GCF_002837175.3 Physeter macrocephalus | reverse complement strand
TCATTTATTGTGTTGTTCATCATTGTTTGTTTGCTCTTTAGTTCTTCTAGGTCCTTCTTAAACATTTCTTGTGTTTTCTCCGTTCTATTTCCAAGATTTTGGATCATCTTTACTATTATTACTTTGAATTCTTTTTCAGGTAGACTGCCTCTTTCCTCTTCATTTGTTTGGTCTGTTGGGTTTTTACCTTGCTCCTTCATCTGCTGTGTTTCTCTGTCTTCTCATTTTGCTTCACTTACTGTGTTTGGAGTCTCCATTTCGCAGGCTGCAGGTTCGTAGTTCCCGTTGTTTTTGTTGTCTGCCCCCAGTGGGTAAGGTTGGTTCAATGGGTTGTGTAGGCTTCCTGGTGGAGGTGACTGGTGCCCGTGTTCTGGCGGATGAGGCCGGAACTTGTCTTTCTGGTGGGCAGGACCGCATCCAATGTTGTGTTTTGGGGGTGTTGTGACCTTATTATGATTTTAGGTAGCCTCTCTGCTAATGGGTGGGGTTGTGTTCCTGTCTTGCTAGTTGTTTGGCATAGGCTCTCCAGCACTGTAGCTTGCTGGTCACTGAGTGGAGCTGGGTATTAGCATTGAGATGGACATCTCTGGGAGAGCTTTTGCTCTTTGATATTACGTGGAGCCGGGAGGTCTCTGGTGGACCAGTGTCCTGAACTCGGCTCTCCCACCTCAGAGGCACAGGCCTGACACCCAGCCAGAGCACCAAGACCTTGTCAGCCACACAGCTCAGAAGAAAAGGTAGAAGGAAAGAAAGAAAGAACAGAAAGAAAGAAGGAAAGAACGAAAGAAAGAAAGGAAGGAAGGAAGGAAGATGGAAAGGAGGAAAGAAAGGAAGGAAGGAAGAAAAGAAAGTTATTAAAATAAAAAATTTTTTTAAAGTATTAAAAATAAAAAACGTTAAAAATAATTTTAAAAAAGAAAGAAAGAAGAGAACGACTAAACCAAAAAACAAATCCACAAGTGATAACAAGCGCTAACTATACTTAAAAAAAAAAAGAATAGAAAAAACCCCCCCAAAACGAATGACAAAACCCTAGGACAAATGGTAAAAGCAAAGCTATACAGAAAGAATCACACAAAGTCCACCGCCTCAATATGGGATGATTCGTTGTCTGTTCAGGTATTCCACAGATGCAGGGTACATCAAGTTGATTGTGGAGATTTAATCCACTGTTCCTGAGGCTGCTGGGAGAGATTTCCCTTTCTCTTCTTTGTTACCACAGCTCCTGGGCTTCTTGGCCTCGCCTCTGCATGTAGGTCGCCTGAGGGCATCTGTTCTTCTCTCAGACAGGAGGTGGTTAAAGCAGCATCTGATTAGCAGGCTCTGGCTCACTCAGGCTGGTGGGAGGGAGGGGTAAGGAATGCGGGGCGAGCCTGCGTTGGCAGAGGCCAGCATGACTTTGCACCAGCCTGAGGTGCGCCATGTGTTCTCCCAGGGAAGTTGTCCCTGGATCATGGGACCCTAGCAGTGATGGGCTGCACAGGTTCCTAGGAGGGGAGGTGTGGATAGTTACCTGTGCTTGCACACAGGCTTCTTGGTGGCGGCAGTAGCAGCCTTAGCATCTCATGCCCGTCTCTGGGGTCCACTCTGATAGCCTCGGCTCCCGCCCCTCTCTGGAGCTCATTTAGACGGTGCTCTGAATCCCCTCTCCTCACGCACCCCAAAACAATGGTCTCTTGCCTCTTTGGCAGTTCCACACTTTTCCCCAGACTCCCTCCCAGCCAGCTGTGGCGCACTAGCCCCCTTCAGGCTGTGTTCACGCAGCCAACCCCAGTCCTCTCCCTGGGATCTGACCTCTGAAGCCACAGTCTCAGCTTCCAGCCCCCACCTGCCCCAGCGTGTGAGCAGAGAAGCCTCTCAGGCTGGTGAGTGCTGGTCAACACTGATCCTCTGTGTGAGAATCTCTCCGCTTTGCCCTCTGCACCCCTGTTGCTGCGCTCTCCTCTGTGGCTCTGAAGCTTCCCCCCCCCCACCCCCCATCTCTGCCAGTGAAGGGGCTTCTAGTGTGTGGGAACCTTTCCTCCTTCACAGCTCCCTCCCAGAGGTGCAGGTCCCATCCCTATTCTTTTGCTCCCTATTCCTTTGTCTCAGTTTTTTCTTTTTCCTTTTGCCCTACCCAGGTACGTGGGGAGTTTCTTGCCTTTTGGGAAGTCTGAGGTCTTCTGCCAGCGTTCAGTAGGTGTTCTTTAGGAGTTATTCCACATGTAGATGTATTTCTGATGTATTTGTGGGGAGGAAGGTGATCCTCTGCCATCTTGAAAGTCTCTCACCTACTTTCATTTTTAAACCAAACAATTTTTTTTCTGCTATTAAGGGTAAAGAATAAAATAAAAATAATGTCCAAGAAAAATTTTCATTTTAAATATTGATCTTGCAAGAATTCCTTTTAAAGTTTAATAAAATGATCAATCCTTAGTCTGTAATACTGTCCTTGTAGCTAATTTCATATATGTAATTACATATGAAATATACATGAATATATATGAAATATATATATAAACTTAATTTTTTCAAGTTATTTTTTATTGAAGTGCAGTTGATTTCCTATAATTAATCATACCTAATATTTATTGGATATTTTCTGTGTGTTAGGTACTGTTCTAAGTGGTTTGTATATGAGATAGTTAATAATATTGTTATCCTCATTTCATGGATGGAAAAATTATACTAAAACAAATGATCACTTGTATTCTTGGGAAATAATGAGTATACACAGAAAACATACCTTGTCGGAGCAATAGGAAACCACTTTATGTACAATGTATATACAGAGTACCATGATTTACATACACAGTTAAAAGATTAATGATCTAAATCACCAGAAAGACTTAATAAGGGCAGATGCTATGCAATCTATTTAAATATTTCAATCTAAATGATCTTTAATTCAATATTTAAATGAATAAACTTCAATTTTCTAAAAATCCTCTTGTCTATAGGCTGTGCTGCTAGCCACATGTAACTCTTGAACAGTTGAAAAGTAGGGTGCTTCCCTGGTTGTGCAGTTGTTGAGAATCCACCTGCTGATGCAGGGGACACGAGTTCATGCCCCGGTCTGGGAAGATCCCACATGCCGCAGAGCGGCTGGGCAGGTGAGCCACGGCCGCTGAGCCTGCGCGTCCGGAGCCTGTGCTCCGCAATGGGAGAGGCCACAACAGTGAGAGGCCCGTGTCCCACAAAAAAAAAAAAAAAAAAAGAAAAGTAGGTAGTACAACTGAGAAAATCAACTTTTAATTTTATATCATCTTGATTAATATAATTTAAATTTTAAAACTGAAAACTGTCTTTCTAAGACAATATCTCACTTTAACCTTTGTGTAGAATAAGGAGGTAGTATTGTACTTCACACACTGGGAAATTACATTGTTAAACATATTATACATAAACACATATAAACTTTTATATATATGAAATATATTTATATGTTTTTTCATCTATATAAAGTTTATATATGTATTCAGTACAGTTATACTCTAGTTAAAGAGAGCCGAACATGGACATTTAAACTTATAAGACTGATACATCTTTGTTATAATCAGAGGATTCAACATAGGCACTTCTTGCTATCCATTTAAATATAAATAAATATTTTAAATTTAGATACAGAAGTGTAAAGTGCATAATAGAATGCCTCATGCTTAGTAGGTGCTCAGTAAAATGGCAGCTGCTATCACTATTCTTGTTATTATTTTTAGGCACGTGTGGTCTAGTGGATCCAACCCTGGACTTTAACTTATGTTTAGAATATGTCCTGACTCAATCCTATACTCCCTGTGTGAACTTGGGCCAATTTTTTACTTCTAAAATTAAATTTTTCCACAACTTGTGCTGGTGAAATCATTTGATAAATTATAAAATTATATATAATTGGAGAGTATTATCATTTTTGACAGTGTTGTTTTCTGGCCTATTTCAAGGCCTACGTCTATAGTATAACCCAGCTACGTATGAATCACATTTACCTGCTTATCTCTCCATCCGAATATTCTTCTGATCTGTGGCTAACAGATTTTTAGCAGAATGCACCACCGTGTATTGTGTGAGATATCAGTTATAAAGTTTATGGAACTGAGATTTTCAAAATGGCTGTTTCAAATAAAGGCCTATTCATCAAAGCACCTACATTTCTGAAATTTGGCCCTGCCAACGGAATGCTGGTAGTTGATCCAGACTGACAGCTCTCCGAGGTAAAACTCCCTCTTTCTTTTACCGGACATACTACATTTACCAGGTGGCCTTGGCCAGGAGTCTCTGTGCCAACCTGGGTAGGACCACCGCAGGCCATGAATGGGCTGTTCAGTCTCCAGACCTCCTTGCTTTCTACCCACTCCCACCCCCAGCTGATTTGAAGCAAAAGCCTAATTAGTGGTGGTGACACCTGTCCACCAAAGAATGTTGGAACACCATCAGCTCAAGTCTCAAAGATCACTGAATGTCTAATAGGTTGTGAAAATATTTGATCATGACTCATTCACCACTTGGACTAGGTTCAAAGTGGGGAAGCTCATTACTGGTTCCTTCAAATGTTCAGCTACCTCCTCTGAATAAAATACATAATACCACCTAAGTATAACATTTATACCCTCTGGGATTTTGGCTCTTTTGCAGGTTGATTATTTGCACATAAGTAAGTACTCTATTATGGCACATCTCTTTGTGTTTGTTACATGACGTTAGTAAAGAGATGAGCAAATTTTAAAGTATATTCATGTTGAAATATTCTTTTCCTTCTGCCTATGTTTGTTACACTAATGAAACATGACTTGTGAAAACAGAGGGTAAACGTTTTCCTTCATGAACAATTACAAAGTGAAGCTAGAAATTTTCCTCTGCTTTTTTTCCTAGAAAAATAGCCATCTTATCTTTATCTCTGTATCCATTTTGAATCTTTAATTCATTATATTTTTGGAGGTGACATACATACAGTGACACACTGAAAACGTGCTGATTTTCTTTAGCACTGTGTTCAATATTTTAGGATCCCCCTTTATCCCCCCTACTTTAACTTGTTTAGAGGTTTTTTTTTTAATTTTTTTTTTTTTTTTTTTGTGGTATGCGGGCCTCTCTCTGTTGTGGCCTCTCCCGTTGCGGAGCACAGGCTCCGGACGCGCAGGCTCAGCGGCCATGGCTCACGGGCCCAGCCGCTCCGCGGCATGCGGGATCTTCCCGGACCGGGGCGCGAACCCGGCTCCCCTGCATCGGCAGGTGGACGCGCAGCCACTGTGCCACCAGGGAAGCCCTAGAGGTTTTTTTTTAGTAATGTTTTCCCCTCATGACCAATTTTTGTTAGACTATTTAATTCTTTTCCTAGCTTAGTACAACGTACCCTCTCTTAAGTTGAGGGATTAAAAAAAATCAATCTCTAAATTTTCAAATGGGCAGATAAAGTCTATTGGTTAAATTTTTCTCATCAAATATTCTATATCTTTTAAGGCATATGATATTTCCTTGAAAATATTTAGAAAATACATTCTACAAAAGACTATATAAATTCATATGTAGTAGAAATTACAAAAATTAAAATAACACACATGTACCCATCATCTAGCTTAAGAAATAAAACATATGCCAGTGTTACTCCTCCCAGATCACATTCTTTTCCCCTTCTGTATTTTGTGTCTAACTACATGTATATGCCATAACAGTATGTTCAGTTTACTGGTTTGAACTTTATGAAAATGGAATTGCATGATGTGCATTTTCCATGCCTTATATCTTTTGTTCAACTGATTATTCTAGATTCACTTTCGTTGCTATGTATGTTACTATACTATATCATTCACTGTCCTTGCTGAAAAGAATGTCAATATATGACTCTACCACAATTTATTTCTCCACTCCACGTGGCTCACATAACCACATAACAACAATAGCTTAACACGTTTGTTGAGCATTTGTTCTGATAAACATTTGTAATTGTTGTTAAGAACAATGCTGCTATGCATGTTCTTATACAAGTCTTCCAGTACATAGATGTAAGATTTTTCTCTTAGGAGTAGAATTACAGAGTTGCTGCATACATGTTCTTAACTTTAAATGCCAAATATTTTACACACACACCAGCAGTGGCTAAGTGGACAAGTCTTGTTGTTCCACATTTTTGCTAAAATTGACATTGACTCGATTTAAAATTTTTACCTGAAATTCTACCGTGTGGTTTTAAATTATGTTTCCTGATTACTAACAAGGATGAACATGTTTTCATGTTTATGATCCATTTGTTTCCTCTTTCATAAAATGCTTGTTTATGCCTATTGCAAGCTTTATTTGGGTTATTTGTCTTTTTCCTTTTGATTAATAAGAACTTTTACATATCCTGAATACTAATCCTTGTTCACAGGTGCTGCAAATGTTTTCTTCCAGTCAACAGCTTATCTCTTTATTCTCTTCATGGTGTATTTTAAAGGACAGAAGTTCTTCATTTTAATGTAACTGAACTTATTATTTCCTGTATGACTCTATGTTTTGTATCTTATTAGTGGATCTTTTCCTACTCCAAGCTCATTAAGATACTATCGTAATTGTCAAATTAAAGGTTTATAGATTTTTATTTTACAAAAGTAAAGTACTTATATCTGGAGTTTATAATTTGTTTAGAGTGTGAGGTAAGGATCTTGTATTTTTCTTTTTTTTTTCCAAATGAATAACAACTCTCCCAGCTTCTTTATTGAACAGTCAGTCCTTGCTGCACCAGTCTGCAGTGTCAGCTGAGTTAGAAGTCATTTATATATAGTGGATTTATTTCTATTCTATCTCTATTCACTCATATTCTTTATCTATCTTTATACCTATATCTGTGGTATTTAAGAGTCTCAATATTTGACAAGGCAAGTCATCCCACTTTTTAAAAACTTTTTATATTTTTAGGCATGTTTTGTTTTTTCTAAGCCTTTATAATGTTATATGGATTTTAGAATTAGCTTGTTATATTCTATTAAAAAGTTCTATTTGGTTTTTGACTGGAATTTCATTAATCTATAGCTCAATTTGGGAGAATTTGCATCTTAACAATTCTTGGCATCCCTATTCAAAGACATGACAGGGCTTCCCTGGTGGCACAGTGGTTGAGAGTCTGCCTGCCGATGCAGGGGACGCGGGTTCGTGCCCTGGTCCTGGAGGATCCCACATGCCGCGGAGCGGCTGGGCCCGTGAGCCATGGCCGCTGAGCCTGCGCGTCTGGAGCCTGTGCTCCGCAACGGGAGAGGCCACAACAGTGAGAGGCCCGCGTAATGAAAAAAATAATAATAATAAATAAATAAAAATAAAATAAAAGGCATGACATGCCTTTCCAAATAGAGAGGATTTAAAAAAATATCTTTCAGTGAGGATTTACATTTTTCTTCACACACATTTTGCAGACGTTTTGTTAGATTTACTCTTTTATGTTCCTTTTTGTGGTTTAAAACTATATATATATTTTTTAATTGGCACATATTATAAACAGTCAAAAAGTGCAATTCAGCTAAATCCTCACTTTTAAAAGAAACTATTTTGTTAAGAATAGGCATTGTTTGTTTTTGATTATGAGCTATCTATTTTTCCTGCAATAATATTCATATAAAATTTCCACCTGTATCATGCTGGGCATTCACCACCTCTGCTTCTATCTACCTCTGATTGATAATAACCAGTACTGAGGCAACTGTAAATATCCTCTAGATCAGTGGTAAGCAAACTTTATCTGTAAAAGGCCAGATAGTGAATGTTTTTAGCTTTGTGGGCCCTAGGGTCCATTTGCAACTACTCAACTCTGACTTTCTAGTGGGAAAGCAGTCATAGATGCTATGTAAATAAGTGGGTGTGGCTGTGTAACAATAAAAGTATGTTTACAAAAACTAGTTGAGTGATATGTTAACCCATGGGCCATAGTTTTGCAACCCCAGCTCTAGAGGAAATATTGAAGGGAGGGGGAAAGTCTATGAGAGTAAGACTAGATTAGAGCTCAGCTCTATATTTAAGCATTTTTCTCATTTTATAAAGAACAGGTGAAGATGAGCAGCAGAGCCTATACTAGTGAGAAGAGGAGGAAGGCTACTGTGCCTTCAGTCTCTATTCTGCACTGGCAAGCGATTTCACTCAACACGTTCCTTTGCATTTCCAACCTCAGTGGTGATGCCTTCGACTTTCAGTTTGAAAAGCAACTGGTTTAGAAAAATAGTTTCTCTGGAATAATGTTTTCAATATTTATTTTAAACGAGCAAGATATGTTTGAGATAAATTTGGGCTACTTCCAAGGTAGCTCTAGGGACTTCTGTGGTATATCTGTAAGTGTTTACAAGGCAGAGTTTGCAGATTACTTTTAAACCAGGAATAGTTTGGTAACTGAATGCTTCCTCATTGAAAGGGCAGTGGATTTCTCCAAGAAAAAACAAGCACACTAAGAACAGTCTGACCACTTCAACAGAATTTAATAAGTTCCAGGATATATGGCAAGTGTGGATATGGCAAAGAAAGCAGCCGTTTTTCTGCCATATGCTTCCACCCATGTGCTATATGTGTATGTCTCAATAATGTGCCATCAGCACTATAATCTAGTTTGGGAAAGAAATGTCAATAAGAAAACTTAAGCTAAATTCATATTTTATGCTGTAACATATTTTTGAAAAACTCTATGCCATGGTTTCTCTTGATGCAACAAGAATTAACCTATTTCATTCAAGTTTTATGTTTGGCAACGTACTGGGACATTTTTCCAGCATTGTTATACCCTACCCATTTGGGTTACATGACAACCTGTATAAGAAACTGGTCCCTTTCAAAAAAGTGCTTCGTAAGTCTTCAGGGAAACATCACTGGAAACTGGGAGTTGTGTAGACTCAAGACTTTAAAACAGTGAGAAAAAAAATAGAATAACTTTTTTTATATTAAGACTTTATTTTTTAGGGAAGTTTAAGGTTTAAGAACGGTGGCTTTTAAAATTTTAGGGTCATGACATGAGCTTGTGTAGATGCTTGGGATTTGCCTCTAGAAATTATGATTGCGTAAATAAGAAGAGGTGCCCAAGAATCTCCTTTTATTCATCATTGTATATAATTCTGAAGTAGTTGGTCCAGAGACTTCACTTTGAGAACACTGATCTTAAAGTTTACTTCTTTTTGTGTCTCATGGGTCTGTAGCAAATAGCTCATTGGGATAGAAATTGTATTTCACCTTTGGGTTGCCTCCAAAGTGTTCTCTGGTGTATGAAAAGTTTTATGATTTGAATTGTGCACTTCATTCAGCAAGACCCTACTGGCTCACACATTCAACAATAATACCATGGAAGCTACAATAAAGAGGCAGATGCTTGGATCCTGCTGTTCATGGGATAGAAATGATCGTATTTAGCAGCAAAATCCAGAGAGACTGGATGAAACCTAATCAGTCAAGTCAGTTTCCAGAAATATAATCCATTCCTAAGAATGAAGAACAATACTATGCAACTCATTAAAATCATTACATCAGTCTAGCATTTAAAGAAGAGATTTTTATGCTTCTGCCTTGTTTTATATATAGTCAGACCG
Organism: Physeter macrocephalus; assembly: GCF_002837175.3. Taxonomy (NCBI): domain Eukaryota; kingdom Metazoa; phylum Chordata; class Mammalia; order Artiodactyla; family Physeteridae; genus Physeter; species Physeter macrocephalus. The sequence goes on along the minus strand of NC_041220.1, from coordinate 130,336,458 downwards.
CTTAATCCTATAATTCTCTCCTCTGACTGCCAAGACAATATACTAAGAATGAATTGAAATGACATTTCATGAGCTTTATCCTTGAAATGATTAAGCATATTTGGTGATAAAAGCTGAATTATGAATAAACAAATCGTCTGGAGACATACACTATTGTTTTGTGGTTGAAGAGCTGGAGTTATTTCCCCTAAAAGCTCCCTTTTATTCTTTGAGTAACTGTTCAGTACATATTTGTACTGAATATGTAGCTCATCAAGTTGTAGTTTCAGATGACTTTCTTCCTTCTCCCTCCTCCTCCCCCTCTTCTCTTTCTCTCCCTCTTTCCTCTTTCTCACCTTTTCTTCTTTAAAATGTACACACTTAAGGAACAGCTTTATTAGCTTTTATAGTGACATGGGCTAGTGAAGTTTTTTTTTAATTTTGATACTCTTATTGATTAACATAATTTTGAGCCACTATTTTAATTTCTTAATGACTATTTTGTCTACTTTTATCAAGAGCAAGATGATACTGGCTCTACACCTAAAGGTACATAAACAATTAAAATAATATAGAAATCTTAGCTTATTCTAAAGTACTAATAAGTAAGCGTAAACATTCCTATCTTTTATGAGATTATATTAATTTAAACTCACGTGTTTTGAAATTGAATTGTATAGGTTTGTATAGATCACCACTATATTCCTGAGGAGGAACATAGCATGTGCCAGAGAAGAAGCCCCTTTCCGGAGTTTTATGTTGACTTTAATGGTGCCTGACCCTCTGGTGAATAACTGCTTGTAAAATAAGTTGTTGACACTAGTGAAGAGAATACACTCTTTCATGGCTCTGGCAAGCTCCATAACTTACATCTGATCTATCTTAAAACTGAGTCTCTGTTACACTGTCACAACATTGGTCACTTATTATTATTTTTATCTCCTTAACAACATGCAGAAAATATTTAATTGCACAGCATGGTACAAAGGATACAGTAATTTCATTTTGGCAGCGCAGGCATAGTTTGTGCTAATGTAGATGCAAACCATAAGAACATGTGTCAATTCCTGTTTGTTAATAAGAACCTCAGCCCTTGCTGATGCTCTCAGGAGACCAACACGTGCTATCCTCAGAACCTGCTTTGTGGCTCCTACCTCCCTCCTGTAGGTTTTGATGTACAGCCTAACTATGACTTTGAAGTTCTTCTAGTAATTTGTTGTCAAAGAGATACCAGGAGGAAGATAATGTTTAGATGAAGAAAACTGAGCTTGCAGAGAAACAGCTGAGTATTGTTGGAGTCACCTTATTGGAATTGTATTGACTTAATGAAATTAACATTAACCTCCAGGTAGAGCAAAGGGTACTAGACTAGGAACCAGAGACCTGGCAGTGTCACTGAATGACCAGGACAAGTCATTTAATCTCTCTGAACTTTATTTTTCCTGTCTGTAACTTGAAACAATAAAATGGATTTTTGTTCAATAAAATGAGATAATCTGCCTTATGGTGCATTGTGAAGTATAAAGTGCTACATAATGTGTGGCGTTACTGCTCTTGGTGTTGAATTTATACCTGTTGGATTAAGGATATGTGAATTGGAAACATTAGTCTAAGAATTGACTGGTTTCCAGTGAGTGAATGGTGTACTAGTGTATGTTCAGCAAAAATCTATTTTTTCTATTGGCCTCTAGAACGTAATTTCGGCACAATCTTTTTCTTACCATAGAATACCCAGCAGTATGGTTATGTGAATACTTTATGATCAGATGGGTTATGACTAGAATATTCTTTTCTCTGTATCAACCAAGTCATAACAGTGGAAAAACCCGTCAGTTTCATTTGATTTTTATGATCCTGTTTCTTTGTCCCTCACATCACATTCCCAGAAGATGTTTGTTCGTCTGGTTGGTTGAAATAATAGCCATATTCAGCTATCAGAGCTTCTGAAGTATCAAGGATAAAGTGCACTCAATGGCCTTGTAAACAGTGATTAAAACACTAATTAGTTCATAGAACCTTAGCAAGAGATGATAAAACTATGAACTTCTCTTCCTTTCTTAGCCTATTCCAGGTGAAAAATGAGTAGTTCAGAATTTCAGAGGTAGGGGAGAGAAGAAAGGTGTATGTACTTTGAAAAAGCTCCCCTGATATCAGGGTGGTGCTCTTATTAAGTCATTTTCCCCTTCTCCTTCCTTTTATTGTTCCTCTGTTCTGTGGCTATATTTCTATTTCAAAAAGTTTATTAAAAATCAATTTTTATCATAGATAACGATATTCTCTCCAGTGGGAAACAAATGAGAAATATGATAAGTATATAAGAAACTGAAAATTGTTGCAACCTTGGTTTAGTACACAGATACATAAGCAGGTAAATAAGTTCCTTTTATTAAACTATATTTGTAGCTTTAATTTTGCTGTGATGAGGTCAAAGATGAGAAATGTTAATGCCTGTGTTATTAAAAACAGATTATTAAGGAAGAGACACAAGGAATGTGGATTTTGGCAGGATATTGTATATGACAGTTTCAGAATCTATGAAATCCCGATGTGCCTTTTTTTATTTCCTTCCATCCCCACACACTTGCAATCAAAAAGCAAGTGGTGTATATAGCAGAGAATTCACTGGGTACCACGAGGGTTGTGTGGGCTTAGTTTTGTGATTGTGAGTTTTAAGAAAGAGCTTCCGGGACTAGAAGTGTAAAAATGAAAGAAGAAAAAATGGTAGCACTATGGGGAAGGAACCAGAGGTTTTTCATTCCTGTTCATCCCGTGTCACTTGGACCACCATATACCCATGCCAATTTCAATGAACAGGTATATGTCAAACGTGGATTCTGACAAGGGTTGAGAGTTTAGCACCGTGATGTTGAAAGCAAGATTTATTGCTGAGACACTGATCTGGGAGCTACTGGGGCAAGGACCCTTTCTGAATCCCTATAATCATGGATGTATGGATGGGTGTTTTATAAAATGGGATTTTTTCAGAGAATTCTCAGTTTCTGTATTCATTCTATAGATTTGATGTTTGCTTTGTTGTTTATATTCATTGAACCTCTGTATACTATGATTTGAAACAAGAGGACAGTGTTGGCTATCAGTAAATTATGTGTTCTGGATGTCTTGTTTTAAGACCAGTAAGAACTGAATTGAGATAAACTAAGGGGGTGATCAGGCCTCTCATGTCTTATTGTGCAATTCTATAGGAAGGATCTAAGTAATTAATTAATTGTATTTCCTTTTGTTTCAAATCATGTAAAAGGGACTTAAAAAGTTATGTAAGATAGAGCAAATTAGAATGTGCTAAAAATATTTACAAAAGAAAAAAGTAAAACCACTGTAGGGAAAAGACATGAAATGGAGAGGTAGTGGGCACAGGACAGAAATACTTATGTCAAAAGTTACTCAGATGCTTTGAGTGAGGGCTAAATATGGTTCTAAAATTTCTAGTAGCCAATAAGAAAAAATCATTACTCAATTTCAAGTGTCTGTTAAAGCAGAAAAATCCCTCAGGAGAATTGCTATGTTAGACTTATAATACAGCAGCAATACCAGCTTGCTTACTTTAAAAAAGTAAAATACAGTATGTTATAGAACTCTGGTCTTCAAAATAATCTAACTTTTTATAACTTGGAAATCTCTAAATTCACTATGTGAGGCTATGATGCCAAGACAGTAGAGTGGCAGACTCCAAATCAGAAACCCAGAATCTCATCCACGTGTTAATTCTGGGCTTTCTTATCATCATTTGTTAATAATGAATACCTTTGTTGTATTCTGAAGTGATAAAACTAAAAATTAATTAACATTCAAGTTTAAAGAAATTGGTTACAGTCATCCAGTGAAGCCTCCTAATACTTTATAATCTCATCTAACCTGGGGTGATATGCAATTGTTTTTTTTTTGTTTGTTTGTTTGTTTTTTTTAACACATTCAGTATTCTTCACCTGGACAGCTTTTTTTCCGCCTGATATTCCATACATTCATTTATGACTCTTTGCAATGAAGGGCTGCATGACATCTGTTTCAAATCACATTTTCCCTAATTCTTATGTATGCCCTCTTGTTCCATCATCTGCATTAAAATTCACAAGGAGACATGATCTGTTCCACACCAGATTTCATCTTCTGTACCGCAGATCTATAAAACCTATCTTTACTGCCTTGTTTCACAGGTCTCTTCTGTAAGCATTTGTCTTCTTGGCATTTCTTTCTTTCACCTTTGACCAGAAATCAGGCATAGTTTTGGGTCCTTTTTTTGGCATGCCAATGACTAAAGCATCTTTCTGTAAAGGAGAAGAGCTAATCAAATTGGCAATCCAAGAGAGGTCTGTGTATTCTCACTTCTCAGATTTGCAGCACCTTCTCATTGTTCTCTCAGTACCTTTTCTTATTTCTGTGGAGTTTTAAAAATTATTCCCCTGCACAGTGAAGACATCTGGACATTCTGAATACGTGTCTGGTTGTACGTTGTATATGTGTTTTCCTTTAAAAAAAAGGCAAACTCCAAGCCTTTTGCTGTGTTCATTCTTATAGGATTGGTAAAACTCTTACTTTAAATGGAGTCATTTTTTCCCATCAAGGTAAACTTTCAGAAATTTTGTTGGAAACATCTGTGTGACATCTCTTCTGTCTCAGAAAGCAGCCTGCTTGTTCAGTGCTGAGGGATTTGTTTAATTAAGATGGACAGGAGCCTGCTTTGAATCGCCAAATGGTGCACCTCTGAATTCTCCAGTCTTCTCATAAGAACTCTGGTCCTTGCAGCACATCATTGAGGGATAGAAGAATATCCTGCTATTTAGATGAGTGGGTTTTGAGATAATAACATAATGAGCAACTTTGTGATTTCTATACCCTATTAAGGCTAGTAGACTATTAAATGTCCTTAAATAATTTGCTTAGCACCTACTATTTCTAGCCAGTATACCTATATTATTTATATCTTCTACTTATAGATATGATGAATACTATATTGTTCATGCCTCTGAGTTCACAATCTAATAAGAGAGCTTATTGACCAATTGGAAAACGTGAGCTGATTGTTTTAATGTTGATCTTTAGAAAGAGATTTAGTGTGCAATGGAGGAAAACTATCTACACATAATAACCTTTTACTTCTTTTAATTTTGTTTTCAAATTCTGTGGTTTGAAACATGCTTTGTGGGGGAGGATCACCCAATGTTCTGCAGTATCTTTGTTCTTCTTTCCATTTGTTCAAACATCTAAAAATTCCTTTGCGTTTGTAGACCCAGTGATTTCTAATTCTTGGACTTAATCCTATTGCAAGTGGGTGGACAGATTAAAAATATTTTGTTTTGGTTTTTCACATTATCTCCAGTTACTGTAGTTACCTAGCAACAATTTTCTGTGTTCTTGACTGGTTATTGGCATAACCTGTAACTGGCATACCAGATAATGGCAAATTATTATTTGGAATGCCCTCTGGATTGACTGGAACCTCAAACTATGACCTTTGAGGTTGGAAGATGTTTTATATTAGGTTTTTTTGCTAGTTAGGAATCATACTATTAGTTATACATTTAGCCATCGTTCTTGGTCCACTCCTGTATTTTACTACTAAACATTTTTAAGAAGAATGTGATTAGAATTTATACCTAGTTTCTAATATGTAATTGTTCCTTTAATATGTTCTCTAAATCTCTACATATAGTTGTGGCCATCTGCTAACTGATAGGAAATATCAGGACTATAAGAAATCATGTAAGTGATAATTGGTGGAGTACTGAGATATCATCAGTACTGAACAGGAGTTGGAAAACTACAGCCTATGAGTCAAATCTGTTCCACCACCAATTTTTGTAAATAAAGATTTTTGTGATGCAGCCTTACCCATTTGTTTACCTATTGTCTATGACTGATTTTGTACTATGAAGGCAGAGCCTAGTAGTTGCAACAATCACCATATGGCATGCAAAGCCTAAAATAATTAGCATCTGGTCTTTGCAGAAAATGTGTTGATCCCTGGTCTTGAGGATCACTCAATTTATTGCTGTGTAACTGCCCAGTGCTATGGTGAAGCCAGAGTTCATTTTGTTTCTCTTGCAGAACCTGAACATTCAGTTTTCTTCAGCAAATTAGGACATATGAAAATCTCTTGATGTGGCTTACAAAGTCAGTGATTTCATGTAAATCAGTATATTTCAAACTCATTACAGTGAGGAGTTGGCCAACTCTTGATTGATTTAATATTTTGATACTCTTAGTAGGTAATGATGTAATGATATAATTAAATCATTAATTTTAATGACTTCTCAGGAAAAGGAAGTAAAATCAGTTGAGCCCCTCCTATGATCCAGGCTCTCTGCTAGGTTTCTGTCCCCAGGTGGCAGTTAAAGTTCAGAAAGTAGCATATCAGCAACACAGAGAAAAATAGCATGCCAGGTTCCAAAGGAGGCATTTCACTTCTCATATTCTCTTCCACCCAGTTTTTATTTTACTGACAAGAAAATTAAATTCAGTAGGGTTAACTAAGTTGATTGGAATTAGAAATCAGAAAGTGGCAGAGGTGACATTTGAAAGTAGATCTGCAGGTTTCCAAAGCCCAAGCTTCTAATGTTAAACCGCATTGCCTAGTATGCCATGTCAAAACATATGGAGTCTTCAAAATAATCTATTGGATGATTGTGGCCTTTAAAAAAAAAATAGCACTAGGATTTTTCTCAGATGTTAACTATTACAGTACCTTATTAAGCCAATAGATAAGAAGATATTGAGCAGGTCAAATATAATACCATTTGTATAAGGGGAAAGAAATATCAAAATCATACCCACTTCAAGAAACCAACATAGTTTGACAAGAAAAAGGCTGCCTGGTGTTAAAATCACTCTTGGAGAGACCTTCAAGATGGCGGAGGAGTAAGACGTGGAGATCACCTTCCTCCCCACAAATACATCGGAAATACATCTACATGTGGAACAACTCCTACAGAACACCTATTGAACGCTAGCAGAAGACCTCGGACTTCCCAAATGGCAATAAACTCCCCACGTACCTGGGTAGGGCAAAAGAAAAAAGAAAAAACAGAGACAAAAGAATAGGGACAGGACCTGCACCTCTAGGAGGGAGCTGTGGAGGAGGAAAAGTTTCCACACACTAGGAAGCCTCTTCACTGGGGGAGATGCGGGTGGTGGGGGAGAAGCTTTGGAGCCACAGAGGAGAGCGCAGCCACAGGGGTGCAGAGAGCAAAGTGGAGAGATTCCCACACAGAGGATCAGTGCCGACCAGCACTCACCAGCCCAAGAGGCTTGTCTGCTCACCCACCGGGGCAAGCGGGGGGCTGGAAGCTGAGGCTCTGGCTTCAGAGGTCAGATCCCAGGGAGAGGACTGGGGTTGGCTGCGTGAATGCAGCTTGAAGGGGGCTAGTGTGCCACAGCTAGCCAGGAGGGAGTCTGGAAAAAAGTCTGGAACTACCTAAGAGGCAAGAAACCATTGTTTTGGGGTGCACGAGGAGAGGGGATTCAGAGCACCGCCTAAACGAGCTCCAGAGACGGGCACGAGCCAAGGCTATCAGTGCAGACACCAGAGACGGGCATGAGATGCTAAGGCTGCCACTACAGCCACCAAGAAGCCTGTGTGCGAGCACAGGTCACTATCCACACCTCCACTCCATGGAGCCTGTGCAGCCCACCACTGCCAGAGTCCCGTGATCCAGGGACAACTTCCCCGGAAGAACACATGGTGCACCTCACAGTGTTGCAATGTCACGCTGACCTCTGCCGCTGCAGGCTTGCCCTGCATTCCATTCCCCTCCCTCCCCACGGCTTGAGTGAGCCAGAGCCCCCTAATCAGGTGCTCCTTTAACCCCATCCTGTCTGAGCAAAGGACAGATGCCCTCAGGTAACCTACTTGCAGAGGCAGGGCCAAATCCAAAGCTGAACCCCAGGAGCTGTGCGAACAAAGAAGAGAAAGGGAAATCTCTCCCAGCAGCCTCAGGAGCAGTGGATTAAATCCCCACAATCAATTTGATGTACCCTGCATCTCTGGAATACCAGAATAGAAAACCAATCATTCCAAAATTGAGACAATGGACTTTGGGAGCAACTGCAGACTTGGGGTTTGCTGTCTGCATCTAATTAGTTTCTGGTTTATGTTTATCTTAGTTTAGCATTTAGAGTTTATTATCATTGATAGATTTATTGATTTGGTTGCTCTCTTTTTTTGCTTTTATATTTAGATTTTTTTTTCCTTTTTCTCTTTTTGTGAGTGTGTATGTGTGTATGCTTCTTTGTGTGATTTTGTCTGTATAGGTTTGTTTTACCATTTGTCCTGGGGTTCTGTCTATCCTCTTTTTTTCTTTCTGTGAGTGTGTATGTGTATGCTTCTGTGTTGGATTTTTGTCTGTATAGCTTTGTTTTACCATTGTCCTGGGGTTCTGTCTATCCTCTTTTTTTTTTTTCTTAGTATAGTTTTTAGCGCTTGTTATCATTGGTGGATTTGTTTTTTGGTTTGGTTGCTCTCTTATTTTATTATTTCTTCATTTTTTTATTTTTAATACTTTATTTTTTATTTTAATAACTTTATTTCCTTCCTTCCTTCCTTCCTTCCTTCCTTCCTCCCTTCCTCCCTCCCTCCCTTCCTTCCTTCCTTCCTTCCTTCCTTCCTTCCTTCCTTCCTTCCTTCCTTCCTTATTTCTCTGTTTTCTTCTGAGCCATGTGGCTGACAGGTTCTTGGTGCTCTGGCTGGGTGTCAGGCCTGTGCCTCTTGAGGTGGGAGAGCCGAGTTCAGGACACTGGTCCACCAGAGAACTCCCAGGTCCACATAATATCAAACAACAAAAGGTCACCCAGGGATGTCCACCTCAATGCTAAGACCCAGCTCCACTCAACGACCAGCAAGCTACAGTGCTGGACACACCACACCAAGCAACTAGTAAGACAAGAGCACAACCCCACCCATTAGCAGAAAGGCTGCCTAAAATCATAATAAGGCCACAGACACCCTAAAAAAACACCACTGGATGCAGTCCTGCCCGCCAGAAAGACAAGATCCGGCCTCATCCACCAGAACACAGGCACCAGTCCCCTCGACCCAGAAGCCTACAGAACCCACTGAACCAACCTTACCCACTGGGGGCAGACAACAAAAACAACGGGAACTACAAACCTGCAGGCTGCGAAAAGGAGACTCCAAACACAGTAAGTGAAGCAAAATGAGAAGACAGAGAAACAGCAGATGAAGGAGCAAGGTAAAAATCCACCAGACCAAACAAATGAAGAGGAAAGAGGCAGTCTACCTGAAAATGAATTCAGAGTAATAATAGTAAAGATGATCCAAAATCTTGGAAATAGAATGGAGAAAACACAAGAAATGTTTAACAAGGACCTAGAAGAACTAAAGAGCAAACAAACAATGATGAACAACACAATAAACAACACTAAAAATTCTCTAGAAGGAATCAATAGCAGAATAACTGAGGCAGAAAAACGGATAAGTAAGCTGGAAGATAAAATAGAAGAAATAACTACTGCAGAGCAGAATAAAGTAAAAAGAATGAAAAGAATTGAAGACAGTCTCAGACACCTCTGGGACAACATTAAATGCACCAGCGTATGAATTATAGGGGTCCCAGAAGAAGAAGAGAAAAAGAAAGGGACTGAGAAAATATTTGAAGAGATTATAGTTGAAGACTTCCCTAATATTGGAAAGGAAATAAGTCCAGGAAGTGCAGAGAGTCCCATAGAGGATAAATCCAAGGAGAAACATGCCAAGACACATATTAATCAAACTATCAGCAATTAAATACAAAGACAAAATATTAAAAGCAGCAAGGGAAAAACAACAAATAACATAAAAGGGTATCCCCATAAGGTTAACAGTTGAATTTTCAACAGAAACTCTGCAAGCTAGAAGGGAGTGGCAGGACATATTTAAAGTGATGAAAGGGAAAAACCTACAACCAAGATTACCCAGCAAAGGATCTCATTCAGATTCAATGGAGTAAGTAAAACTTTTATACACAAGCAGAAGTTAAGAGAATTCAACACCACAAAACCAGCTTTACAACAAATGCTAAAGGACCTTCTCTAGGCAGGAAACACAAGAGAAGGAAAAGACCTACAATAACAAACCCAAAACAATTAAGAAAATGATAATAGGAGCATACATATTGATAACTACCTTAAATGTAAATGGATTAAATGCTCCAACCAAAAGACATAGACTGGCTGAATGGATACAAAAACA
>NC_041220.1:130323749-130325174 GCF_002837175.3 Physeter macrocephalus | reverse complement strand
TCATCCACCAGAACACAGGCACCAGTCCCCTCGACCCAGAAGCCTACAGAACCCACTGAACCAACCTTACCCACTGGGGGCAGACAACAAAAACAACGGGAACTACAAACCTGCAGGCTGCGAAAAGGAGACTCCAAACACAGTAAGTGAAGCAAAATGAGAAGACAGAGAAACAGCAGATGAAGGAGCAAGGTAAAAATCCACCAGACCAAACAAATGAAGAGGAAAGAGGCAGTCTACCTGAAAATGAATTCAGAGTAATAATAGTAAAGATGATCCAAAATCTTGGAAATAGAATGGAGAAAACACAAGAAATGTTTAACAAGGACCTAGAAGAACTAAAGAGCAAACAAACAATGATGAACAACACAATAAACGACACTAAAAATTCTCTAGAAGGAATCAATAGCAGAATAACTGAGGCAGAAAAACGGATAAGTAAGCTGGAAGATAAAATAGAAGAAATAACTACTGCAGAGCAGAATAAAGTAAAAAGAATGAAAAGAATTGAAGACAGTCTCAGACACCTCTGGGACAACATTAAATGCACCAGCGTATGAATTATAGGGGTCCCAGAAGAAGAAGAGAAAAAGAAAGGGACTGAGAAAATATTTGAAGAGATTATAGTTGAAGACTTCCCTAATATTGGAAAGGAAATAAGTCCAGGAAGTGCAGAGAGTCCCATAGAGGATAAATCCAAGGAGAAACATGCCAAGACACATATTAATCAAACTATCAGCAATTAAATACAAAGACAAAATATTAAAAGCAGCAAGGGAAAAACAACAAATAACATAAAAGGGTATCCCCATAAGGTTAACAGTTGAATTTTCAACAGAAACTCTGCAAGCTAGAAGGGAGTGGCAGGACATATTTAAAGTGATGAAAGGGAAAAACCTACAACCAAGATTACCCAGCAAAGGATCTCATTCAGATTCAATGGAGTAAGTAAAACTTTTATACACAAGCAGAAGTTAAGAGAATTCAACACCACAAAACCAGCTTTACAACAAATGCTAAAGGACCTTCTCTAGGCAGGAAACACAAGAGAAGGAAAAGACCTACAATAACAAACCCAAAACAATTAAGAAAATGATAATAGGAGCATACATATTGATAACTACCTTAAATGTAAATGGATTAAATGCTCCAACCAAAAGACATAGACTGGCTGAATGGATCGAAAAACAAGACCCTTACATATGCCGTCTACAAGAGACCCACTTCACACCTAGGGACACATACATACTGAAAGTGAGGGGATGGAAAAAGATATTCCATGCAAATGGAAATCAAAAGAAGGCTAGAGTAGCAATTCTCATATCAGATAAAATAGACTTTAAAATAAAGACTGTTACAAGAGACAAACAAGGACACTACATAATATTCAAGGGATCAATCCAAGAAGAAGGTATAACAATTGTA
>NC_041220.1:130323308-130323732 GCF_002837175.3 Physeter macrocephalus | reverse complement strand
TTTAACACCCCACTTTCACCAATGGACAGATCATCCAAAATGAAAATAAATAAGGAAACACAAGCTTTAAATGATACATTAAACAAGATGGCCTTAATTGATATTTATAGGACATTCCATCCAAAAACAACAGACTAAGGAACAAGAGAAGGTTGTCCACTCTCACTATTATTCAACCTAGCTTTGGAAGTTTTAGCCACAGCAGTCAGAGAATAAAACCAAATAAAAGGAATCCAAATTGGAAAAGAAGAAGGAAAGATGACATGATACTGTACATAGAGAATCCTAAAGATGCTACCAGAAAACTACTAGAGCTAACCAATGAATTTGGTAAAGTAGCAGGATACAAAATAATGCACAGAAATCTCTTGCATTCCTAGACACTAATGATGAAAAATCTGAAAGAGAAATTAAGGAAACACTC
>NC_041220.1:130315233-130323164 GCF_002837175.3 Physeter macrocephalus | reverse complement strand
AAAAGACCCCAAATAACCAAAGCAATCTTGAGAAAGAAAAATGGAGCTGGAGGAATCAGGTTCCCAGACTTCAGACTATACTACAAAGCTACAGTAATCAATACAGTATGGTACTGGCACAAAAACAGAGTTATAGATCAATGGAACAGGATAGACAGCCCAGAGATAAACCCACGCACATATGGTCACCTTATTTTTGATAAAGGAGGCAAGAACATACAATGGAGAAAAGACAGCCTCTTCAATAAGTGGTGCTGGGAAAAGTGGACAGCTACACGTAAAAGAATGAAATTAGAACACTCCCTAATACCACATAGAAAAATAAACTCAAAATGGATTAAAGACCTAAATGTAAGGCCAGACACTATAAAACTCTTAGAGGAAAACATAGGCAGAACACTCTATGACATAAATCACAGCAGGATCCTTTTTGACCCACCTCCTAGTGAAATGGAAATAAAAACAAAAATAAAAAAATGGGACTAATGAAACTTAAAAGCTTTTCTACAGCAAAGGAAACCATAAACAAGATGTAAAGACAGCCCTCAGAATGGGAGAAAATATTTGCAAATGAACCAACTGACAAAGGATTAATCTCCAAAATTTACAAGCAGCTCATGCAGCTCAATATCAAAAAACAAACAACCCAATCCAAAAATGGGCAGAAGACCTAAATAGACATTTCTCAAAGAAGATATACAGATTGCCAACAAACACATGAAAGGATGTTCAACGTCACAAATCATTAGAGAAATGGAAATCAAATCTACAATGAGGTATCACCTCACACCAGTCAGAATGGCCATCATCAAAAAATCTATAAACAGTAAATGCTGGAGAAGGTGTGTAGAAAAGGGAACCCTGTTGCACTGTTGGTGGAATGTAAATTGATACAGCCACTATGGAGAACAGTATGGAGGTTCCTTAAAAAACTAAAACTAGAACTACCATATGACCCAGCAATCCCACTACTGGGCATATACCGTGAGCAAACCATAATTCATAAAGAGTCATGCACCACAATGTTCATTGCAGCTCTATTTACAGTAGCCTAAGTCATAAAGAGAAAAACAAATACCATATGTTAACACATACATATAATCTAAAAAAAAAAAAAAAAAAAACGTTCTGAAGAACCTAGGGGCAGGAAAGGAATAAAGACACAGACATAGAGAATGGACTTGACATGGGGAGGGGTAAGGGTAAGCTGGGACGAAATGAGAGAGTGGCATGGACATATATACACTGCCAAATGTAAAATAGATAACTAGTGGGAAGCAGCCCCGTAGCACAGGGAGATCAGCTTGGTGCTTTGTGACCACCTAGAGGGGTGGGATAGGGAGGGTGGCAGGGAGACGCAAGACAGAGGAGATATGGGGATATATGTATATGTATAGCTGATTCACTTTGTTATAAGGTAGAAACTAACACCATTGTAAAGCAATTATACTCCAATAAAGATGTTAAAAAAATCACTCTCAATTTTGACTGCATGGATTGTATCCCTTTAGTACATGTGGCAAAATGTTCATTTCTCTCCTAATTCCTTCTGTCTAGGCTACTCTCTTTCAAGGGCTATTACTTTTATATGATAGGATCAGTGGAGAAAAACGTGAAAGCAAGGAATGATAGTGCGACAGCAGGACAGTTAACAAGTTTTTGAGCTTATTATAGGCCCCAGTATAATGCTTGACATATCAATCAAAATGATCCCCCATTCTGTCCTATCTTTTGATGGTTATTCCTTCGGGTTTTTTAGAACGGCAAACTCCTGGTACAGTTGTTGTTGTTCTGCTCCTTGACATTGACTTCATTTGGAGAAAAATTAGCAGGTACACAGGTACTCCAGGCTTTTAGAAATATTTGTAATCCTTTCGTTCTTTTGTGACAAGTCATTGGATCTGGTTAAGAACTGAAAATGAAATAGACTTTTCTAAGTGTTGCAAAATATATGTGGATTGTCACTTTTGTGATCAGTTTTTTCCTCTAAGTAATATGGCTTCAACTTGGCTGACTGATTCAAACCCTGAAGCAGTTATAAACTGTTTATAACTATGTGAAATAATATTCAATTGGCATATGTACATCTTAGGTTTCAAAATGGTTAAATCTATTGAATTGTACTCCTGAACTATTTTAATTATGTTTCTTTTTTTTGCATATAGATGTCAAATAATTATGGCCACAGGTAATATATTTATTAATTTCTTATTTATGGTAATACAGAGCACATTAGATGAAAAGGAATCAGGGAGCAGATCCTTTGTGTACTGCTTTCTATAGGTATGACAAATTCTAACTTATTTATGGGTTCTGCTGCCAAGTGAAATCTGGTGTTTATCATGGGACAAAAATAAAGGAATCGATTGTTTTGGCTCCACTCTTTAGGTAGTGCTAAGTATAGGATTGCATTGGGGGGTAAAAATTTTAGAGGATGTGGATAAAAAGAGTTGAAAAATACATATATTCCACATTTTCTACATGTTAAATTGTAACCATATCGTAACAGAAAACATATGTGGTGCCATTAGCTTGACTTGAATTATTGAACATATACATAGGCCCTTTTCTGCAGCATTTTAAATAAGATCATACAATTCTAAAGGTTGTTTTAAGAGTGTATGTCAAGCCAACCTGATGATTAAGTAGTATCATAAAATAAGAAACAATTAGAAGTGTGGGAGAAAACACTGTCATGCAAAATTTGGACCTTAAATTAATAAATAAGGAAATTAATTTCAATAATGATTAAGCTGGCATTTAAGGACTTTTTCTCTAAATGTACAAATCACGCTAATCTTCTTGTCTGGAGGTGATTAGCTTGTTATGACAGACTGTGAGGTCATTAAGGAAATTAACATATTCCAGGTGCATTATTCTACTGGCACAATGCCATGGGAGAAATGTGTTTATGCATCTGAAACCAAGAAAAATATAATTTAATTCACATGTGCAAGATAAAACTCAGTTCAAAACTACTAGTGACATTTTCCCCCAATTGACATCAAAAAACAAAACCTGAACTTTTAACATGTTTTAGCAAATCACAAATCTATTTTGCATGAGAGTTTTCAACTTCAAATTCCATCAACACAGTGAATGAGGGATATGATATAATACATTTTTGAGTGCTGATTTAAATTTTTTTAAATAGGGGAATAGTCATATATCAAGTTTTATGAAACTTAGGTTAACAAACTTATATACACACTTATAAACATTTATCTGATTGATTTATTAACTTAATAAAAAATTTTGAGTGCTTGCTGTGTATCATGCTCTGATCTTAGGTATGTATTGATGAGTAAAACATCTCCGAAGTTGAAATACCTTTTGGGACTTCCCTGGTGGTCCAATCCCAAATACCTTTTGGGACTTCCGTGCTCCCAATGCAGAGGACCCGAGTTCGATCCCTGGTCAGGGAACTAGATCCCACATGCGTGCCACAACTAAGAGTTTGCATGCCGCAACTAGGAAGTCCGTGTGCTGCAACTAAGAAGACTGCATGCTGCAACTATGAGCCCGCATGCCACAACTGGGAGATCCTGCATGCCCCAACTAAAGATCCCATGTGCCGCAACTAAGACCCAGAGCCGCCTACATAAATAAATATTTTTTAAAATACCTTTTATGTTCAGTTTGCTCTGAAAAATAACTTTTATTTGTGAATAAAAAAATAAAACTTTGAAAAAATATATTACCTTCCCAATGATTTGATTAATTTTATTTAATTCATAAATTAGTTACTTGGAGTATTTTGGAAGAGACTCAAATTTTTAAATTTTGAAGTAGCAATGAATTTTTTTAATATAGAAAATACTGGTGTTCTTAGAAAACGGCATAAAGTTAAGAGTATGTATATCTTGATTTAAGATGAAATTGTTTGTGAGCTTCTCAATATAGTTTTAGCCTTTTAAGTCTTTTTAATTTCACAACAGAATTAATATTTCTCACTCAAAATGCTTTTTAAAAGATTCTCGTTGGACTAATTTTCTCAGTTTTTCACAATAAGAGAGGAGAAATTGACATTTATGGAGTGGTACACTTTCTGATTATGTGGGAATAAACCATTCTTTTCTGTAGCACAGGTTTTCCCTTAATAACGTATTCGTGAGAGTGCCAGGTTTGAATATATCAGAATTATTATTTTATATATTTTTTCTACAGTAAGTCGATTTTTAATTAAGTCACTTTTATCTGTTTAGTCTAATACTAGTGAATGGCAGTTGGAAATAAAGGAGAAAAATATCCAGCTGGAATTCAACTTTCACTAGATTACATGGGAGGGAAAATTTCCCTTTAAAAACACAGGCGCCTTTTAAATGAGCATTTTTACATCACAAGGTGTTCCTTTATCACACTGAAGCCTGAAAATGTGATTCAGAACTGTAGCCTTGATACTTCCTTACCTTTCTCATCTTAAAATTCTTGATTAAATCCATCAAATTCTATTTCTATTATGCTTGAATTTTCAGGGTAAAACAATTATTCTGTGGTATATCAGTCAATCCTAAATGTTTGTAATTCCTCCTTCCCCATTTCTTCATAAAATATGGGGAATGTGAGTTGTTTCTTTTTTTACTCAAATATTTTAATTAATTTTTTATCCAGTTTTATTGAGATATAAGTGACATACAGCACTGTGTAAGCTTAAGGTATACCTCATAGTGATTTGAGTTACATACATCATGAAATGATTACCAAAATAAGTTTAGTGAATATTCATCATATCATATAGATATGAAATAAAAGAAAAAGAACAAATGTTTTTCCTTGTGATAAAAACTCCTAGGATTTACTCTTTTAACACCTTTCATATATAACATACAGCAGTGCTAAATATATTGATCATGTTATACTTTACATCTCTAGTACTTAAAACTGGAATTTTGTGCCTTTTGACCAACTTCATCCAATTCTCTCCCAACCCCCCACCTCTGGTAACCACAAATTAGATCTATTTTTCTATGAGTTTGTTTTGAAGTGTAACTGACATACAATACCGTGTTAGTTCGTGGTGTATAACATAGTGATTCAATATTTCTATACATTACCAAGTGATCACTATGATAAGTCTAGTTACCATCTGTTGCCACACAAAGATATTTTATATTGTTATTGACTATATTCCCCACTCTGTACATTTCATACACATGACTCATTTCTTGTGTAACTAGAAGTTTGTATCTGTTAATCTCCCTCAACTATTTCACTCATCTCACCACTCTTTCCTCTCTGGCAGCCACCTGTTTGTTCTCTGTATCTATGACTCTGTTTCTGTTTTGTTATGTTTGTTCAATTGTTTTGTTTTTAGATTTCACATATAAGTGAAATACTGTATTTGTCTTTCTCTGCCTGACTTATTTCACTTAGCATAGTACCCTACAGGTCCATCCATGTTGTCTCAAATAGCATGATTTCATTCTTTTTTGTGGCTGAGTAGTAATCCATTGGGCACTTAGGTTGCTTCCATATTTTGGCTATTGTGAATAGTCCTGCAATGAACAAAGTGATGCATGTACCTTTTTCAATTAGTGTTTTTGACTTCTTTGGAAAAACCCAGAAGTAGAATTGCTAGATATTATGATAGTTCTATTTATAATTTTTTGAGGAAAAAAATTGTGGCTGTACCAGTTTACATTTCAACCAACAGTGCACACGTTTCCCTTCTCTCCGAATAGTTGGCAACACTTTCTATTTGTTGTTTTTCTGATAATAACCATCCTGACAGGTGTGAGATTATATCTCAAAGTGGTTTTGGTTTGAATTTCCCTCAGGATTAGATTTAAGTTCAATGATTTAAGATGATTACATTTAAGTCTTCAATCCATTTTGAGTTTATTTTTGAATATGGTGTGAGAATATATTCTGGTTTCATTATTTTACATGTTACATACCCGCATGTAACACCACACATTGAAGAGACTGTCTTTTCCCTATTGTATATTCTTGCTTCTTTTTTCATAGGATAATTGACCTTTTAAGTGTGGATTTAGTTCTGAGCTCTCTATCCTATTCCATTGATCTACGTGTCTGTTTTTGTGCCAGTACCATACTTTCGTTATTACTGCAGCTTTGTAGTAAAGGTTGAAATCAGGGAGCATTTTACCTCCAGCTGTATTCTTCCTCAAGATTCTTTTGGCTGTTCAGGGCCTTCTGGATTTCCACACAAATTTTAGAATTATTTGTTCCAGTTCTGTGAAAAATGGCAGTGGTATTTTGATAGGGATTGTGTTGAATCTGTAGATTGCCGTGGGTAGTATGGTCATTTTAACAATGTTAATTCTTCTAATCCATGAACTGGATATATCCTTCCATTTGTTTGTATAATCTTAAATTTCTTTCATCAGTGTCTTTTAGTTTTCTGAGTACAGGTTTTTGAGCTCCTTAGTTAGATTTATGTCTAGGTATTTTATTATTTTTGATGCAGTTGTAAGTAGGATCATTTTCTTAATTTCTTTTGGATAAATTGTTGTTAGTGTATAGAAATGCAATAAATATATATATTAATTTTGTATCCTACAACTTTACTGAATTCATTTTTTATTGGAAATAGTTTTTTGGTGGCATCTTTAGGATTTTCTATGTATAATATCATAGAACCTGCAAATAGTGAAAATCCTTTGCAATTTGTATTGGTTTTATTTCTTTTTCTTCTCTGGTTGCTATGCCTAGGACTTCCAATACTATGTTGAATAAAACTGATAAGAGTGGGCATCCTTATCTTGTTCCTGATCTTAGAGGAAATGCTTTCAACTTTTCACTGTTGACTATGATGTTAGCTGTCAGTTTTTCATGTATGGCCTTTATTATGTTGAGGTATGTTCCCGCTATGCCCACTTTCTGGAGAGTTTTTATGGAGGTTGAATTTTGTCAGAAGCTTTTTCTGCACCTATTGAGATGATCATGTGTTTTTTTATTGAAGTATAGTTGATTTACAATGTTGTGTGAGTTTCAGGTGTACAGCAAAGTGATTCAGTTTATATATATATATGTATATATGTGGATATATATATATATATATTCTTTTTCAGATTCTTTTCCATTGTAGGTTATTACAAGATACTGAATATAGTTCCCTGTGCTATACAGAAGGTCCTTGTTGATTATCTGTTTTACATATAATAGTGTGTATATGTTATTTCCACACTCCTAACTTATCCCTCTCTCCTCACCTTTTCTCCTTGGGTAACCATAAGATTGTTCTGTATGTCTGTGACTATTTCTGTTTTGTAAGTAAGTTTAATTGTATCATTTCTTTAGATTCCACATATAAGTGATATCACATAATATTTGTCTTTCTCTGTTTTACTTACTTCTCTTAATATGATAATCTGTAGGTCCATCTATGTTGCTGCAAATGGCATTATTTTATTCATTTTTATGGCTGAGTAGTATTCCATTAGGTATATTTATGTATATATATACATATACACATACACATCTTCTTTATCTATTCCTCTGTCGATGGACATTTAGGTTGCTTCCATGTCTTGGCTATTGTAAATAGTGCTACTGTGAACATTGGGGTGCATGCATCTTTTTGTTCTACCACTTTATTTTTTCATTTATTTTTCACACACACACACACTATTTTATTTTTACAAGAGATAAATAAACTGACACCAAGCATTGTAAATGGATGACCACAACAAAAGCAACAATGATTGCAATTACCAAACACGAAACACACTCACACTGTGTCATAATATTGACATTCAGTCCAGTAATCCTCCACTGTAACAGGTCCTTTACTTTGCAGTGAAAATTGATTTGTATATTTTTTGCCTCTGAGTCCTTGTGGGATTTTTTTATTATTATTCAAACAGAAAGTCACAAAAATTATAATCAACCTCATCACTTCACTCAGTCCCATGTAATTAATTTTTTTCATCTTGATCTTTTGTTAGCACTTTTATGAATTCATCCGT
>NC_041220.1:130312991-130315062 GCF_002837175.3 Physeter macrocephalus | reverse complement strand
TCAGAGTACACCCAGAACTGTCTGTAAATGACAAAAGCCTTAAAAATGACCATGGTTAAAGATTTGATGAAAGTTCATAATAAAGCAATTGACAAGGAAATTTAGTTATTTCTGAGATATACATTCTAAAGTAATAACTAGAATTGTGACTTATAACATTAAACCAGAACATATAATATTTTTATTTTAAGAAATTTTAATAAATTTCATGTAATGTCTGAAACATTTATTTTAACATATTTACATACAAATAACCCAAAGAAAGTTTAGTATTAGTTGTTTTTTTTTGTTGTTTGTTTATACTGCAGGTTCTTATTAGTCATCAATTTTATACACATCAGTGTATACACGTCAATCCCAATCGCCCAAATCATCACACCACCACCCCCACTCCCCGCCACTTTCCCCCCTTGGTGTCCATACTTTTGTTCTCTACATCTGTGGTTCAACTGCTGCCCTGCAAACCGGTTCATCTGTACCATTTTTCTAGGTTCCACATACATGCGTTAATATACAATATTTGTTTTTCTCTTTCTGACTTACTTCACTCTGTATGAAAGTCTCTAGGTCCAAACACATCTCAACAAATGACTCAATATCCTTCTGTTTTATGGCTGAGTAATATTCCATTCTATATATGTACCACAACTTCTTTATCCATTCCTCTGTCGATGGGCATTTCGGTTGCTTCCATGAGCTGCTATTGTAAATAGTGCTGCAATGAACATTGGGGTACATGTGTCTTTTTGAATTATGGTTTTCTCTGGGTATATGCCCAGTAGTGGGATGGCTTGGTCATATGGTAATTCTATTTTTAGTTTTTTAAGGAACCTCCATACTGTTCTCCATAGTGGCTGTATCAATTTACATTCCCACCAACAGTACAAGAGTGTTCCTTTTTCTCCACACCCTCTCCAGCATTTGTTGTTTGTAAATTTTCTGATGATGCCCATTCTAACTGGTGTGAGTTGATACCTCATTGTAGCTTTGATTTGCATTTCTCTAATAATTAGTGATGTTGAGCAGCTTTTCACGTGCTTCTTGGCCATCTGTAGGTCTTCTTTGAAGAAATGTCTATTTAAGTCTTCAGCCCATTTTTGGTTTGGGTTGTTTGTTTCTTTAATATTGAGCTGCATGAGTTGTTTATATATTTTGTAGATTAATCCTTTGTCCGTTGATTCATTTTCAAATATTTTCTCCCATTCTGAGGGTTGTCTTTTCGTCTTTCCAGACTTACATTTAGGTCTCGAATCCATTTTGAGTTTATTTTCGTGTATGGTGTTAGGGAGTGTTCTAATTTCATTCTTTTAAATGTAGCTGTCCAGTTTTCCCAGCACCACTTATTGAAGGCACTGTCTTTTTTCCATTGTATATCTTTGCCTCCGTTGTCATAGATTAGTTGACCATAGGTGCATGGGTTTATCTCTGGGCTTTCTATATTGTTCCATTGATCTATGTTTCTGTTTTTGTGCCAGTACCATATTGTCTTGATTACTGTAGCTTTGTAGTATAGTCTGAAGTCAGGGAGTCTGATTCCTCCAGCTCCGTTTTTTTCCCTAAAGACTGCTTTGGCTTTTTGGGGTCTTTTGTGTCTCCATACAAATCTTAAGATGATTTGTTCTAGTTCTGTAAAAAATGCCATTGGTAACTTGATAGGGATTGCATTGAATATGTACATTACTTTGGGTAGTATACTCATTTTTACAATATTGATTCTTCCAATCCAAGAATATGGTATATCTCTCCATCTGTTGGTATCTTCTTTCATTTCTTTCATCAGTGTCTTATAGTTTTCCACATACAGGTCTTTTGTCTCTCTAGGTAGGTTTATTCTTAGGTATTTTATTCTTTTTGTTGCAATGGTAAATGGGAGTGTTTCCATAATTTCTCTTTCAGATTTTTCATCATTAGTGTATAGGAATGCAAGAGATTTCTGTGCATTAATTTTGTATCCTGCTACTTTACCAACTTCATTAATGAGCTCTAGTAGTTTTCTGGTGGCATTTTTAGGATTCGCTATGTATAGTGTAATGTCGTCTGCAAACAGTGACAGTTTTACTTCTTCTTTTCC
>NC_041220.1:130293557-130312897 GCF_002837175.3 Physeter macrocephalus | reverse complement strand
ATCTGCAAACAGTGATGGTTTTACTTCTTCTTTTCCAATTTGTATTCATTTTATTTCTTTTTCTTCTCTGATTGCCATGTCTAGGACTTCCAAAACTATGTTGAATAATAGTGGAGAGAGTGGACATCCTTGTCTTGTTTCTTATCTTAGAGGAAATGCTTTCAGTTTTTCACAATTGAGAATGATGTTTGCTGTGGGTTTGTCATATATGGCCTTTATTATGTTGAGATAGGTTCCCTCTATGCCCACTTTCTGGAGAGTTTTTATCATAAATCGGTGTTGAATTTTGTCAAAAGCTTTTTCTGCATATATTGAGATGATCATATTTTTATTCTTCAATTTGTTAGTATAGTGTATCACATTGATTGATTTGCTTATATTGAAGAATCCTTGCATCCCTGGGATAAATCCCACTTCATCATGGTGTATGATCCTTTTAATGTGTTATTGCATTCTGTTTGCTTGTGAAGCCATCTGGTCCTGGACTTTTGTTTGTTGGAAGATTTTTAATCACAGCTTCAATTTCATTACTTGTGATTGGTCTGTTCATAATTTCTTTCTCTTCTTGGTTCAGTCTTGGAAGGTTATACCTTTCTAAGAATTTGTCCATTTCTTCCAGGTTGTCTATTTTATTGGTATAGAGTTGCTTGTAGTAGTCTCTTAGGATACTTTGTATTTCTGCGGTGTCTGTTGTAACTTCTTTTCCATTTCTAATTTTATTGATATGAGTCCTCTCCTTTTTCTTGATGAGTCTGTCTAATGGCTTATCAATTTTGCTTATCTCCTCAAAGAACCAGCTTTTAGCATTATTGATCTTTGCTATTGTTTTCTTTGTTTCTGTTTCATTTATTTCTGCTCTGATCTTTATGATTTCTTTCCTTTTGCTAACTTTGGGTTTCGTTTATTCTTCTTTCTCTACTTCCTTTAGGTGTACGTTTAGATTTTTTATAAGAGATTTTTCTTCTTTCTTGAGGTAGGCTTGTATAGCTATAAACTTCCCTCTTAGAACTGCTTTTGCTGCATCCCATAAGTTTTGGAATATTGTGTTTTCATTTTCATTTGTCTCTAGGTATTTTTTGATTTC
Organism: Physeter macrocephalus; assembly: GCF_002837175.3. NCBI lineage: Eukaryota > Metazoa > Chordata > Mammalia > Artiodactyla > Physeteridae > Physeter > Physeter macrocephalus. Next base: position 130,311,813 of record NC_041220.1, on the reverse strand, counting down.
CTGTTTGATTTCTTCTGAGAAGAAAGTGTAATCTGCTGTTTTTGGATGGAATGTCCTATAAATATCAGTTACATCTATCTGGTCTATTGTGTCATTTGAAGCTTCTGTTTCCTTATTGATTTTCATTTTGGATGATCTGTCCATTGGTGTAAGTGAGGTGTTAAAGTCTCCCACTATTATTGTGTTACTGTCGATTTCCTCTTTTATAGCTGTTAGCAGTTGCCTTATGTATTGAGGTGCTCCTATGTTGGGTGCATATATATTTATAATTGTTATATCTTCTTGGATTGATCCCTTGATCATTATGTAGTGTACTTCCTTGTCTCTTGTAACATTCTTTATTTTAAAGTCTATTTTATCTGATATGAGTATTGCTACTCCAGCTTTCTTTTGATTTTCATTTGCATGGAATATCTTTTTCCATCCCCTCACTTTCATTCTGTATGTGTCCCTAGGTCTGAAGTGGGTCTCTTGTAGCCAGCATATACATGGGTCTGGTTTTTGTATCCATTCAGCAGGCCTGTGACTTTTGTTTGGAGCATTTAATCCATTCACGTTTAAGGTAATTATCACGTTTAAGGTAATTATCGATATGTATGTTCCTATGACCATTTTGTTAATTGTTTTGGGTTTGTTTTTGTAGGTCCTTTTCTTCTCTTGTGTTTCCCACTTAGAGAAGTTCCTTTAGCATTTCTTGTAGAGCTGGTTTGGTGGTGCTGAATTCTCTTAGCTTTTGCTTGTCTGTAAAGCTTTTGATTTCTCCATTGATTCTGAAAGAGTTCCTTGCCTGGTAGGGTAATCTTGGTTGTAAGTTCTTCCCTTCCATCACTTTAAATACATCATGCCACTCCCTTGTGACTTGTAGAGTTTCTGCTGAGAAATCAGATGTTAACCTTATGCGAGTTCCCTTGTATGTTATTTTTCGTTTTTACCTTGTTGCTTTCAATAATTTTTCTTTGTCTTTAATTTTTGCCAATTTGATTACTATGTGTTTCTCCTTGAGTTTATCCTGTATGGGACTCGCTGTGCTTCCTGGACTTGGGTGGCTATTTCCTTTCCCATGTTAGGGCACTTTTCGACTATAATCTCTTCAAATATTTTCACTGTTCCTTTCTCTCTCTCTTCTCCTTCTGGGACCCCTATAATGTGAATGTTGGTGCATTTAATGTTGTTCCAGGGGTCTCTTAGGCTGTCTTCATTTCTTTTCATTCTTTTTTCTTTATTTTGTTCTGCAGCAGTGAATTCCACCATTCTGTCTTCCAGGTCACTTGTCCGTTCTTCTGCCTCAGTTATTCTGCTATCGATTCCTTTTAGTGTAGTTTTCATTTCAGTTATTGTATTGCTCATCTCTGTTTGTTTGTTCTTTAATTCTTCTAGGTCTTTGTTAAACATTTCTTGCATCTTCTCGATCTTTACCTACATTGTTTTTCTGAGGCCCTGGATCATCTTCGATATCATTATTCTGAATTCTTTTTCTGGAAGGTTGCTTATCTCCACTTCATTTAGTTGTTTATCTGGAGTTTTATCTTGTTCCTTCATCTGGTACATAGCCCTCTGCCTTTTTATCTTGTCTATCTTTCTGTGAATTTGGTTTTTGTTCACAGGCTGCAGGATTGTAGTTCTTCTTGCTTCTGCTGTCTGCCCTCTGCTGGATAAGGCTATATCAGAGGCTTGTGTAAGTTTCCTTATCTGTTTGTTTGTTCTTTAATTCTTCTAGGTCTTTGTTAAACATTTCTTGCATCTTCTCGATCTTTACCTACATTGTTTTTCTGAGGCCCTGGATCATCTTCGATATCATTATTCTGAATTCTTTTTCTGGAAGGTTGCTTATCTCCACTTCATTTAGTTGTTTATCTGGAGTTTTATCTTGTTCCTTCATCTGGTACATAGCCCTCTGCCTTTTTATCTTGTCTATCTTTCTGTGAATTTGGTTTTTGTTCACAGGCTGCAGGATTGTAGTTCTTCTTGCTTCTGCTGTCTGCCCTCTGCTGGATAAGGCTATATCAGAGGCTTGTGTAAGTTTCCTTATGGGAGGGACTGGTGGTGGGTAGAGCTGACTTTTGCTCTGGTGAGCAGAGCTCAGTAAAACTTTAATCTGCTTGATTGTTGATGGGTGGGGCTGGGTTCCCTCCCTGTTGTTTGTTTTGCCTGAGGCAACCCAACACTGGAGCCCACCTGGCCTCTTTGGTGGGGCTAATGACAGACTCTGGGAGGGCTCACACCAAGGAGCACTTCCCAGAACTTCTGCTGCCATTGTCCTTGTCCCCACGGTGAGCCACAGCCCCCCCAATGCCTCTGCAGGAGACCCTCCAACACCAGCAGGTAGGTCTTGTTCAGTCTCCCCTGGGGTCACTGCTCCTTCCCCTGGGTCCCAATGCACACACTACTTTGTGTGTGCCCTCCAAGAGTGGAGTCTCTGTTTCCCCCAGTCCTGTCGAAGTTCTGCAATCAATTCCCACTAGGCTTCAAAGTCTGATTCTCTAGGAATTCCTCCTCCCATTGCCGGAGCCCCAGGTTGGGAAGCCTGATGTGGTGCTCAGAACCTTCACTCCAGTGGGTGGACTTCTGTGGATAAGTGTTCCCAGTCTGTGAGTCCCACCCAGCAGTTATGGGATTTGATTTTACTGTGATTGCGCCCCTCCTACCTTCTCATTGTGGCTTTTCCTTTGTCTTTGGATGTGGGGTATCTTCTTGGTGAGTTCCAGTGTCTTCCTGTCGATGATTGTCCAGCAGCTAGTTGTGATTCTGGTTTTCTCCCAAGAGGGAGTGAGAGCACGTCCTTCTACTCCGCCATCTTGGTTCCTCCTCGCATGCATCTTTTTGAATTAGAGTGTTTTCTGGATATATGCCCAGGACTGGATTACCAGATCATCATACTCAGTGGTGAAAAGCTGAAAGCATTCCCTCCAAGACCAGGAAGAAGACAAGGATGCCCATTCTTGACACTTTTTTTAATGTAGTTTTGGAAATCCTAACCACACTATACAGTGAAGAAATATAAATGAAAAGAATCCAAACTGGAAAAGAAGAAGTAAAATGGTCACTGTTGGCAGATGCCATGATGCTATACTAGAAAATCCTAAAGATGCTACCAGAAAACTACTAGAGCTCATCAATGACTTCAGTAAAGTTGCAGGATACAAAATTAATATACAGAAATCTGTTGCTTTTCTGTACACTAACAACGAAATGTCATAAAGAGAAATTAAGGAAACAATCCCATTTACCATCACATCAAATAGAATAAAATGCCTAGGTATAAACCTACCTAATGAGGCAAAAGACCTGTACTCTGAAAACTATAAGATGCTGATGAAAGAAACTGAAGACAACACAAATAGATGGAAAGATATACTGTGTTATTGGGTTGGAGAAATCAGTATTGTTAAAATGGCCATACTACCCAAGGCAATCTACAGGTTCAGTGCAATCCCTATCAAATTACTGATGGCATTTTTCACAGAATTAGAAGAAAAATTTTTAAATTTGTATAGAAAAAAGAAGACCCTGAATAGCCAAAACAATCTTTTTTTTTTTTTTTCTGTACACAGGCCTCTCACTGTTGTGGCCTCTCCCGTTGTGGAGCACAGGCTCCGGACGCGCAGGCTCAGCGGCCATGGCTCACGGGCCCAGCCACTCCGCGGCATTTGGGATCTTCCCGGACCAGGGCATGAACCCGTGTCCCCTGCATCAGCAGGCCGATTGTCAACCACTGCGCCACCAGGGAAGCCCCAAAACAATCTTGAGAAAGAAGAATAGAGCTGAAGGACTCATGCTCTTGACTTCAGACTACAAAGCTGCAGTAATCAAAACAGTATAGTACTGGCAGAAAGACAGAATTATAGATTAATAGAACAGGATAGAAAGCCCAGAAGTAAACCCATGCACTTATGGGCAATTAATCTATGACAAAGGAGGCAAGAATATACAATGGAGAAAAGAAAGTCTCTTCAATAAGTGGTGCTGGGAAAACTGGACAGTTACATGTAAAATATGACATGAGAAAATTATCTAAAACCATATACAAATGTAAACTCAAAATGGTTTAGAGACCTAAATGTAAGACTCAATACTCTGAAACTCCTAGAGGAAAACATAGGCAGAACACTCTTTGACATAAATAGCAGCAATATTTTTTTGGATCTGTCTCCTAAAATAATGGAAATGAAAACAAAAATAAACAAATGGGAACTAATTAAACTTAAAAGCTTTTTACAACAAAGGAAACCATAATCAAAATGAAAGACAACCTATGGAATGGGATAAAATATTTGCAAATGACAATACTGACAAGGGGTTAATTTCCAAAATATACCAACAGATCATACACCTTAATATCAAAAAAAAACAACCCAATCAAAAAGTGGGCAGAAGATCTAAATAGACATTTCTCCAAAGAACACACACAGGTGGCCAACAGGCACATGAAAAGATGCTCAATATCACTAATTATTGGAGAAATGCAAAAAAAACTACAATGAGGTGTCACCTCACAGCAGTCAGAATGGCCATCATTAAAAAGTCTACTAAATATTAGGGGCTTCCCTGGTGGTGCAGTGGTTGGGAGTCCACCTGCCGATGCAGGGGACACGGGTTCGTTCCCCAGTCCGGGAAGATCCCATATACTGCGGAGCGGCTAGGCCCGTGAGCCATGGCCACTGAGCCTGCATGTCTGGAGCATGTGCTCCGCAATGGGAGAGGCCACAACAGTGAGAGGTCCACGTACCGCAAAAAAAAAAACAAACTAAAAATAAAAGTTACCATATGGTTTTTATTTTTCAGTTTGTTAATGTGGTGTATCACATTGATTTATTTGTAGATATTGAAAAATCCTTGCATTCTTGGGGTAAATCCCACTTGATCATGATATATGATCCTTTTCATGTATTTCTGGGTTCAGTTTTGCTAGTATTTTGTTGAGGATTTTTGCATCTATGCTCATCAGTGGTATTGGCCTGTAATTTTCTTTTTTTTGTGATATCTTTGTTTGGTTTTGGAATTAGGGTGATGGTGACCTCAGAGAATGAGATTGGAAGTGTTCCTTCCTCTGAAATTTTTAAGAGAAGTTTGTGAAGCATAAGTGTTAAATCTTCTTTAAATGTTTGATATATTTCACCTATGAAGCCATCTGGTCCTGGACTTTTGTTTGTTGGGAGTTTAGAAATTTTTTTTTTATAGCTCATTCAATTTTATTACTGGTAATTGGTTGGTTCATATTTTCTATTTTTTCCTGATTCAGTCTTTAGAGATTTACATTTCTAGAAACTTATGCATTTCTTTTAGGTTGTCCATTCACATATAATTTTCATAATAATCTCTTATGATTTTTTGCATTTCTGTGGTGTCATTTGTAACATCTCTTTCATTTCTGATCTTATTTATTTGTGCCTGCTCTCTTTTTTTCTTGATGATTCTGGCTAAAGATTTATCAATATATTTATGTTTTCAAAGAACCAGGTCATAGTTTAATTGATTGTTTCTGCTTTTTAGACTATTTAATTTATTTCTGCTCTGTTCATTGTTATTTCTTTTCTTCTACTGACCCTGGGTTTTGTTTGTTCTTCTTTTCCTAGTTCTTTTATGTGTGCACTTAGCTTATTTGAGATTTTTCTTATTTCCTGAGGTAGGCTTGTATCACCATAAGCTCCCTCTTAGAACTGCATTTGCTGTGTTCTATAGATATTTGATTGTTGTGTTTCCATTTTCAATTGTCTTCAGCTATTTTTAAATTTCCTCTTTGACTTCTTTAGTGATCCATTGGTTGTTTGATAGAATACTGTTTAGCTTCCACATGTTTGTTTTTTGCAGTTTTTTTCTTATAATGGATATCTGTTTCATCGTGTTGTGGTGAGAAAAGATGTTTGATATGATTTCAGTCTTCTTAAATTCATATCTGAATGATAGTCCTGCTGGGTAGAGTATTCTTGGTTGTAATTTTTTTCCTTTCATCACTTTAAATATATTGTGCCACTCCTATCTGGCCTGCAAAGTTTCTGCTGAAAAGTCAGCTGACAGTCTTATGGGAGTTCCCTTGTATGTCGCCTCACTTTGCCAAATTCTCTGTGTTTATTTGTATGTGTTAGTTACGTTGGTTACATTTCCCAACCTTGGAGAAGTAGTTTTATGTAGGAAGTGTTCTATGGGACCCAGCAGCACAGTCTCCACTGTTCACTGGAGATATATGCTGTAGGGGTGCCCCCTATGTGGGCTAAGTGTGCCCTTCTGTTGGGACTGGACCAGTTACTGTGGTGTGAAGTTAGGCAGGGCTGGTCCCTGACCTGATTGGATTCCTGGCCCTGCCTTGTGCAGAGGCTCTCCGCCACTGGTGGCTGGCTACTTGCCTGGGTGTCCAGAAGCTGGTTTCTGCCCACTGATCAGTGGGGGCCAGGGCCCAGCACAGCTGGATTTGGGCCTGGGTGTCCTAGGGGAGCTGGCTTGCAGGGCCTAGTAGTTCTGGGGCTGGTGCTAACCTGCTGATAGGTGGCATTGGGTCCTGAGGTGACTTGCTGTGGTTGCTGAGGGGTCTCTGTGCTAGTTCTGGCCCACTGGTGGGCAGGGCTGAGGCCTTGGGAGCTGATGCAAGGTTCAGATCTTTTGCTCCTTGGGGAGAACTTCTGTAATTGTAATTATACTTCCATCTGTGGGTGACCTACCTGGGGAATGGGTCTTGTCTATTCCACATCTCCACTCCTCCTCCCCTTCTTGTTGTGGATCCTTCTTTATATATTTAGTAGTAGAAGATCTTTTCTGCTGGTCTTCAGGTCGTTCTCACCTACAGCTGCTCTGTAAGTAGTTGTAGTTTTGGTGTGCCTGTGAGAAGAGATGAACTCGGGGCCTTGGCCAATCTCCCTGAGTTAGTTCTTAAATAACAAATCTGTTACAAAATTGTTTGGAAAATTGCTGACATCTGCTTTTTAACCTAATTATATCATTTTAGCATTAGGGCTGGTATACTCAAATTATATCTTTTTATCCTTATTTAATAGTCTCTTTGGAGAAAAAATATGCAGTTTATGTTGAATCTTCAGCGTTTTGAAATAGAATCGGAAAGTTTTTGTGTGTTTAAAAGACTCCACAACTATTTAGAAATGTATAAGGCTACAAAAATTATAGAAAACTGAAGTGTATCATGAAGATTGGTAAGGCTGAGCACTTAGAAAACTGAGGACGTGATGCAAGTGTTCTGCAGTGAGGAATATTCCTTCATTCATGTTGTCCCTGATGATCAGGGCATTAAAGTTGAAGTAAAGGAAGTCATTCCAGGTTTCAGGTTATATTTCATGAGATGCATCTGCTTAACTGCTGAAGTAGGTAGAATTGAAATTGAGAAATAGGCCACGTTACATTTTTATCTATACAGCTCTTATTCAAACCTAAGCTAGATCTCCATAGCTATGGCCTTGGCTATGCCTCCAGAATCTACAAATAGGAAATAGAGCTTCTTTTCCATTAAAAACAAAAAGAAAAAAAAGAAAGGAAACTTAAGGAGGTGATACCTGCTTGAACACTTATCATATGGTTTTGCTGTACAGATCTCTCTTTTGGCAGAAAAGGGACATTTCTAGAGGTAGCCAGGCCTTGCAGAGGCTGGTCAGCATTGCTTTAGTCAATGGGTCAACATGCCTGATTATCCAGGCTTGTGAAACAAAATTCTTCCTTCGTTGAGTGTAAAGTAAATATGTGAAATTTTGAGAAATTTAAAATTGAGTCATTGACTACCATTCTTATATTTTTCTTAAAGAATTAATAAGCAAATATAAATGAAAAGGTAATGAAAATGATTGAACAATTTAGAGGGGAAAAAAACAAACTATTATCACTCTTATTTGCTAAAGCAGTTCCTGTGGAGAAACTTCCTAGAATGGTTACATAAATATACTTTTGCATCTGATATAATCTAATTTTATAAATTACTTTTTTATAATAAAAATTAATATAATATTTTTATATTCTGAACTTTTAGTTATTCAGTAGGTTTAGCTTTTTTCACATTTCTTTTAGTTATATTTTTCTCCCTCTGGCATCTCAATATTCTATGATTTTTAAAAATAGTATGAATAGGAGTCTTTGATTAATACTTTCTCATGGTTATGCCTGGTTCACATATTTTAATTCTGGAGGAGATTTTATTCTCAAAATTTTTTAGTGTCCTGAACTGAAAGAGATTTAAAAAGTCATGAGTCATTTATTACATGATAAATGACATGTCTTTTCTGGGCTTACCCTCCCTAATGGTGAAATATCATGTCCTATTTTTTTAAAAATTGGTAATTCAACTGAATGGACCCTTTTTCAAAAAAAACTTCCTTATCAGAATTTTATACAAGGTATATAAATGTTAAATAGGAAATAATGTTCCAATATAAAGGCACAGAGATAGAGAGCTAAACTGTTTTCTTTTTACTGTCAAGATACATGAAATACTATATTTTTTCCTATTTTGTAATACTAGGTAGGTTATATTTTGTTCAAAACAGACTAGTTAAATATTGTCCTTTGGGCAAACTCAATTCATATTTGCTTTCTGAACAGGCTAGTATGTTGATAAGACTGAGGTACCATGGTCTCCTTACAGTTTAAAATGCTTACTTTCTTATTAGATGTAATTCTCCAGTCAATTTTTTTTTCAAAAAATATTGACAAGTAAAATAGAAAAATATTTCAGTTTTAATTGTAGTTAAGACCAAGAAACCCAATTTGACTCTATTAGAATACATTAAGTGTTTGAGACCCAGATCATTCGCCCTGTCCTTTGAAATTTTAAATTTATATACATATACATATAATTAACACAATTACTTCAAGTGAACTATGTTTTGATATGTATCATAGTAAAATGTATATATGCATCCCTATATCTTAGCTATAGCATTATTTGTGATATTTGAGTTATTTTATTTCTCTCTCTACATGTTTTGGTTCACTGTAGATAAAATTTTAATACCTTGACAGAGAAATTGAACTTTTGAAGATCAGACAATTTAATGATAGGAGTAATATATTAAGAAATAGGTCCTTCAAAACTAAAAATAGAATTACCATATGACCCAGCAATCCCACTACTGGGCATATATACCCAGAGACAACCATAATTCAAAAAGACACATGCACCCCAATGTTCATTGCAGCACTATTTACAATAGCCAGGTCATGGAAGCAACCTAAATGCCCATTGACAGACGAATGGATAAAGAAGATGTGGTACATATAGACAATGGAATATTACTCAGCCATAAAAAGGAACGAAATGGGGTCATTTGTAGAGATATGGATGGACACAGAGACTGTCATACAGAGTGAAGTAAGTCAGAAGGAGAAAAACAAATATCATATATTAACGCATATATGTGGAACCTAGAAAGATGGTACAGATGAACCGGTTTGCAGGGCAGAAATAGAGACACAGATGTAGAGAACAAACGTATGGACACCAAGGGCAGGGGTGGGGGGTGGGTGGGATGAATTGGGAGATGGGGATTGACATATACACACTAATATGTATAAAATAAATAACCAGTAGGAACCTGTTGTATAAAAAAAATAAATAGAATAAAATTCAAAAGTTCAAAAAATAAAAAGGATTTAGAGTGAAGCCTAAAGAGGTTTGGGGAGCCAAACAGAAAAACAATCCTTGGAACAGTCTCTGCAACCAGACTGGGCGTAGGGGAAGCACACGATGATGGTGGGAGGATTAGAGGTTAAGAAAAGGAGCGCGAGCCCGGGCCTGCTCCAGTCCCCGCGGTGGATGGTTCTGGGCGTCGCAGCCCCGGGCACGTTGACAAGCAGCCCAGGTGCAGGCTGCCAGCCTGGACAGGCTGCGTGGAGCCACTTGGCCATGTGGAGATGCCTGATTTTGTTCCCTGCACGTGGAGGAGACACAGCTACTGAAATCTTACTGGGTAAACTCCCAGGTACCGTGAAGTTCGTAGCTAAGAATCAACCCAAGTCAGCTTTAAGGAATTTACCGTGACATTGAGAAGACCAGGCTTCTTATCTCTGGATGCCTAGAGGCAAGCGGAGGGCGAGGTACTCAGTGCTGATGGAATGAATGAATGAAAGAATGAATGAATGAGAAAATACGCACAGCTGCATAGTTGCATGTGACAGCGTGCCTGACGGTGGGCCCAGGCAGTGACAGTCCCGAATCTTTCAGAAGGCCATCTCAGAAGGATGGACGGAAGCCGGCCGAACGCCACCCTCCCTCACTCCCCATGTGATTATCCTAATGGATTTTGACATTTTTTTTTTTTTTGCGTTACGCGGGCCTCTCACTGTTGTGGCCTCTCCCGTTGCGGAGCACAGGCTCCGGACGCGCAGGCTCAGCGGCCATGGCTCACGGGCCCAGCCACTCCGCGGCATGTGGGATCCTCCCGGACCGGGGCACGAACCCGTGTCCCCTGCATCGGCAGGCGGGCTCTCAACCACTGCGCCACCAGGGAAGCCTGATTTTGACATTTTGATCAGCTACGTCTCTGTTACCCTGACTGAGGAAGCAGAACAGATAAAAACCAGGCGGACAATTTGAAACCTTAAGGGCTGCTCTGCACATTAGAGAGAGTGAGAAATTATCTCAAGACCAGTCAGAATTCAGGACAGAAGCCTTCCTTTGCTCTGCGGAACCCAACGTACTGAGATTCTCCATCTGTGAGGACTAACCTGGGGCCGCGAATGGTCCCCTGTGAAGTCGACTATCGCAGCATCTTCGTCTGCATCTCTCTCTGCTCAGCGGGACATCAATTAGCACAGAAACATGTTGTCTGGATTGAACTGAAATGTCGATGGAGCTGCTTTGGAAGTATTTTCCCCATTCTTTGCAGTTTCCAGAGTTTAAGTGATTGCCTTTTCCTTTGGATTGGGTGGAATTTTGAGCCGACATGTTTCTATGTTCTCTGGTTATTTATAAGCTGAAATGTAATTCATTCAACAAATGTTTATTGAGTGCTTGTTCTACACCAGGCTCTGCTCCAGGCACTTGGGATTCATCAGAGAACAAAACAGACAGGAATTTCTGCTCTTTTGGGTCATATTCAGTGTAATAAATATCTGCAATGTTAGTTACAAACTTTTTTTTTTTTAAATAGGAGGCAGTTTCCTGTGCTTAATGAAATGAATTTTAGAAATATGTACTGAACAATCACTTCTAGAAAGCTTCAGGTTCTTTCTAAATAGGTGTACAAAGATAAAAATTACTACAGATCATGACTTAACAATCAGAATGTTTACAATGCTGATAAAATTTAAGATAATAGGAAGATAATTTTAGGATAGCATGAATATGAAACTGTACGTGTCTTTTTGTTGAGAAACTGTCTTGTTTTCTATGATAAATTTAAAATTCATTATTTAATAGTGCAAATAACTCAGATGAATTCAATTTAATTAATTGTTTCAGAATATTTAAAAATTTACTAGATGAAGAAGCTGAGACCCAGAGAGGCTGCATGACATATTTGATGAAGATCATAACATATATTTGTTGCAGGGCCAGAAACAAAATGGAGGTTTGGGTATTCCTACTGCTGTGTTCTCACATCAAACTAGACTATCCTATTTTACTGTGTATAAACTTTTCATCCCCCACCCCTAAGAGGCCTATATCCTTATTCTAGGTACCTTTGAGTATGTTAGGTTACATGGCAGATGGGAATTAAGGTGGCAGATGGAATTAAGGTTGTTAATCAGTTAAATTTAAATCAGGTGAGTAGCCTGGATTATCCAGGTGTGCCCAATATAATTGTGAGGGTCCTTAAATGTGGAAGAAGGAAGTGGAAGAGCAGAGTTGGAGGGGTGCCCTGTGAGAAAGATATAACTGGCCTTTGTTGGCTTTGAATATGAACCAAGAGGGCCCTATGTCAAGGAATACAGGCAGCCTCTAGAAAGGTGAAAAGCCTAGAATTAGATTATTCCCAGAGCCTCAGAAGGAACGCAGCCCTTCAGGCCTTTAGCTCAGTGAGTCCTGTTTGAGACCTGTGACCTCCAGAAACGTAAGTAAGGAGCTAAATCTATGTTGTTTTAGGCCACTAAATTTATGGCACTTTGTTACAGTAGTACTTGGAAACCAATACAAGTTAGAAACAGAAATATAATGTTTTAAATTGTAAATTGAATTGAATGATTTCTACATCTGAGGAATGAAGGATCTTGTTAAAGGAAAATTAAGACTAAAAAGGGTATATATGGACTCTCTTTTTTAGGGTTCACGAATGAGTCTGTTTTCTTTCCCAGTTCTTTCAGATCAGTGTGCATAATTCAGCTGGCAGATTTTTATCCATGATTGGAGAATAGCATACATTTGTTCTGTTGTCTTCTTAAGGTTTCTTTTAGAACCCGTGTGGCCTGGTTTGTTTAAAAACATAAAAGTTTCCACTCTACTTCTATCAGTTCATGGTTGTGCCTTAGGAACTTTATTTCTTTTCTTTCAAAAAAATCTGTGCAATGGGAGTAATGCTACTCATATCCTAGATAAAGTTGGGCTTTTCTCTTTGAAGACTTAATGTGGTAGAAAAATTCATTTGCATGTTTAATTTTTACAGTAGAGAGAGCTAATATATAAGAAAATCCTGATGCTTTGATCTTATTCATTGACAAACTGGTTTTCTAGAACTACCTTGTTTTCTTTTTCTTTGTTTTTGTTCACACACTTAAATTTGCTTTATTTAGGATTATTTGGGTTCACTGCTATTTTCATGACAGCTAAAGGACTGTAGTAGTGACCTCCTGATTCAACTGTGGTTATAATAGCTTCCATCCTTTGTTTCCTGGGTCCCTCTCAGCAGTCATGCTGAAAGCGATTTCATTAAGACCAGGCAGGTTTGATTTCTTGGAAAGATTCCTGGGAACATTGTCTCATGAACTTCACCAAAGTCTGTATCTGATACACAAGGGTCGTATTCAGATTCAAGCAACGGAGTGAGTAAGCTAGCACAGCTGGAGAACAGGCCAACTTCACACAACAACGTGTCCTCTAGTTATGAGCCCTTCATAGTGGCTGATTAGTTTTCTTGCAGGAGTTACATCAAATGGTGTCACTATACTAAGGGTGAACCACCCAGAGGTACTTTGTTATTGCGACTTTTGTCTTTATATAACATGATGTGCAACTTTTAAAATTGAACCTTGATTTTAGTCAGACTAGACACTTGCCTTCCTTTTATGTTTGACATGAGGATTAAGAAACCTTAAAAACTATAGACTCATTTCTGTTATGTTAATGGATAGATTTACAACTGAATTGATAGATTAAATTCCAGTAGTTGGTACATGGACTTATGACATTATTTATTAAAAACAACCTAAATTTGTTAATGGCTAGGAAGGTCCACTATATAACATGTCAGTACCTCACTTTATTTGGATGCCTTTCATCTGGCATCCAAAGATATGTTGAACAATTCTATTTAATGCCAGTGTTGTATAATAAAGCATTTGGCTGACCTTTGTCCCTGGTTCCTGGAATTTCCCAGGTAATAAGAGTGTCTTTGCTGTTAATGGTGGACACCTGGGACCACACCTGAGTTTATGCTAACATGATGACTCATGGTGGGCCATAGATAGTTTCAGCATGGGGAATGGCCATGCTGAAAAGGCCAGCCATGGAACTAGAGGATTGATGCTTTGAACCACACGATACAGGTCTGACCTCCTGACATCCTAACCTTGGGAGGAAAGGGGAGCTAGAAACTGAGTTCAGTTACACGGCCGGTGATTCAATCAATCACGCCTCCATAATGCAATTCCAATAAAACTCTGGACTTCTGAAGCTTGGATGAGCTGCCTGGTTGGTGACATATATCAATGTGCCAAGAGGATAATGTGTCCTTAGGATGCAGAAGCTTTGCGTTTGGGAACCTCCCAGATCTCACCCTATGCGTCTCTTCATTTGGCTGGCTCTTATTTATATTTTTTAATAATGAAACTGTAATCATAAGAATAATGTTTTCCTGAGTTCTGTGAATCATCTCAGCCAATTATTGAGCCTGAGGAGGTAGTGGGAACCCCTGAACTTGTAGATAGTTGGTCAGAAATGTAGGTAGCCTGGGGACCCCAGAGATGGTAGCTGGTGTCTGAAGTGAGGAGAGTCTGGTGGAGGACGGTGCCCTTAACCTCTGAAATTTAACTTAGCTCCAGGTAGCTAGTGTCAGAATTGTGATATAGCCAGTTAGAACTTCATACGTAGAAATAATATATCTATATATGTATAGCTGCATCACAGAGTCAATTTTGCTCTTTCAATTTAGAATTTTGATATTTATTTTTATCCTGATACATAGTACACTGAACTAACATGTTTTACAAACATTTTCATTTCAGTAAATTTTAAATAGTTCTTTCGTGAAAAGGCATGTAGAAAGGAATTATCCTAGTCTTTTGATGAAACTAAACATGAAACAGACAAACAGAATTGTTTGTTCTTTGATTATTCATATGCCTGCTTCCATTCACTACAAAATTTGACTAGGAATGCTGGGATGGTTGCTCCATAATCCTAATAAGGCACTGATATACATAGTGTTGTTAGGTTAAGGTAAGCCAGTTATATAATCATATCCTAAATCATATCTGTATCTTGGACTCAGGGGCTATTATGATGACAGAATTGTTTGTTCTTTGATTATTATCCAAATGCCTGCTACCATTCATTATAATTGTTAGAGTAAAGCACTAAAAACTTGCCTGATACTCTTTTAAATTGAAACAAAATGGTCATGATACAGATACTAATATTACCTTTAATATTGATAAGGAAATTGAGGCATAGAAAGCTTCTGTAAATTGTGAAAGTTACATAAGTAGTGGGTGGCACAGCCAGTATCAGTCCCAGTCTGCCTTGCCGTGTCCTTGACCATTGAACATTTCATTGGCCAGTCGTGTTTACATCTTACATTCATAAGGTGATGCTGATTTTCAGACACTGTTGTAATTAAAATATAATTGGATACATTGGATTCAGTGTCAATGATTTATTTTTAGTTTACAGAGCATCTATCATGTGTCAGATACTGGGCAGGTACTGTGGATACAGCTCTAAATAAGCAGAATTGTTTCACTTTACTTCAGGGCAGCTTCATGTGGAACTGTTTGCACCAGGTTTTCCTGTCAGACCTAGCCTCTTCCAACACACTCACTCATTGAGAAAATCCTGGGCTTGGCTTCTTTTGTGCCTTTTATGTCTGTGGGGAAAAGGCATGAAGAGTTAAAAGGAGGTGAAAGAAGCAAAATCAATTCAGTCAGACTAGAAAAATACAATAAAAGAACTGCATAAAACTGATGACCTTATTTGTTCACATTTTCATGTCCTATTGTTTTAGTCCTTTGCATTAGAAAAATCAATCAATTTAAATTCAAATGGGATTTTACAGTTTTGAGATTTTGTTACCAGAATATTGGCATATGTAAGATTCCTAAGTGTTACTTGACCTTTTGTATTTATGTGTATTTAATTTTTCCTTCACTTGCCCATTTGAGATCATTGAGACCCTAAATTCTGGCTCTCCCACTACCCCAAATTCCCTTTCTAATTACCATAATCTATTAGTTTTGACTCTCTCTCTCTCTCTCTCTCTCTCTGTCTCTCTCTCTCACACACACACACACATACACACACAAAATTGAGGAGAAGCTGATTTTTCAGACAGGATAAAATATAGAAGTACGTCAAATATAAATTGTTTTTAAGTCGCTATAGGGACTCAGTGTCAAATTTATGTCACAAGAAGACTTGAAAAAAAAATCTGGAATATATTTAGCTAAATTATATTATACATTGCATATTTGGTGTAGTGTTATGTATATTATTAAATTTTGTGCCGTCATGAGATTGGAGGTTCTTTTTAATCTAAATGTAATACTTATGAATGTGATAGTGATTATTGTACATATTTGACCAATGGACTTATTATTTTTTTAATTATTTATTTAGAATTTGTGTAAGTGCTCTATATTGGCATAGAGAAATTGTCCCATTAAAGTGTCAATTCAAAAAAAATCAATTTTATGCCATTTGTTTCAAGAAACTGTTAAGGTATTTTGAAATTTAGCTGGGATCTGCACATGTTTATTGAAGCGGATAATTGAGATAGTCACCTGAATTACTCCAGAAAAGTATATTTTAATCAACTGTCTATATTTTTATTTGATTTTTTTTTACCTGTTTGGCCCAATTATTTGGATAATATTTTATCCAATTTTATTTTATTTTGTATCAATTCCTATATATATAAACATGCCAACATTTTTTTTACAACATATTTTTTTACATCATGTGGGAGTCCATTTAAGGATTGTCATGAAAATAAATAACAGTAATATTATCTCAAAGTTAAAAGGCAGATATAAAGTGCTTCAGGAATATTTAATTTAATGAAATTAATAGCATCCCAAAGCCAAAAGATAAATCTGTAGTGCTTTAGCAATAGTCCACTTAAGCTTCCTTTTGCAAATGTTCATTTAAAAAAAAAGTTTAGGAGAGGATTAAAGAAAGATGTATCACGTTTCTATTCCCTTGAACCCTCCTCTCAGGTCCATAACATACAGGTAGGTGTATGTGCTGGAAGTGGCAGGGCACGTTGATGGAACCTAGAAGGCTTGCTCACCACAGTGTATCTGGGAAGACGCACTGGTTGGGGAACTTTTGGGTGATCTTAATTTACTATTTCTTGATCTAAGTGGTAGTTAGAAAAATGTTCACTGTTTAGTTTTTCATTATATTTTATGTTTATACATACTTCTGTCTTGATGCACTACACAACATAATTTTAAAAAGAAAGCAAAAATGTAATTTTAGTAAAGGGAATAAAACAAAAACCAGACAAAAAAAGAAATGCTGATGGTGTTTGGTGGGAAAACAGTATAAAAATAGCAATCCTTTTATATTAATTTCTGTGTTTAACACAATTTCAGGCAGAATAGCAGTGCTTTCAAAAATTAGATAAAACTGTATAAAAATTATATGAAAGAATAAATGTCCTAGAATAATCAAGATAGGTATAAGAAAGAAGAATATTAAGTGGAGATTCGCCTTGCCTGATACTGAAACTTACTACTAAATCATTATAATCAAAACAGCATGACATTGGAACAGGGATAGAAAAGCAGATCAGTTTAACACAATAGGAATCCAGACATAAAATCAAAGGTATAAGGGACTTAAAAAAATTGTATTACATTTTAGTGGAAAAAGAATAAGTTATTTAATGAGAGATGCTGACATTGTTGGTTAGCTATCTGGCAAAGACTTTAACAATTAAGCTGGGGTTTCAGAGGATCAAAGGTAAAAACCTAATAAAAAATACTGTAACTGTTAGTCCAGTATAGAGAAGATCTTTCTAAACAAAATAGGAAACTAAGAAAAGATAAATATATTTGAGAATGAAGAATGAAAAATTTGAGTGTTAAGATTATGCCAAAGCCAAAAGGCAAACTATTGTCTGGGAAAAATAACATTGTCTATGACTGTCGGATGGTATTTCTAATATGCCAATGACTCTTGTAAATTAAAAAGATAAAAATCATAGTTAAAAAAATGGGTATAGAATATGTCTATGTAAAACATTCTGTCTGTATGGAATTATCCCCAAATTAGTCACCATATTGGAACTCACATCACCATTTATGGTATTGAATTTATTAAGATAGCACTTTTGCATATCTATTTGTTTATTATAAAGCTCTTATTTTTATTTAAGTATAATCAGCATATAATATATTCGTTTCAGGTGTACAATGTGATGATTCCATATTTGTATACATTATGAAATCATCACCACATTAAGTCTAGTTACTGTCTGTCACCATACATAGAAAACTTTTTTCTTTTTATTTCCTCTTGTGATGAGGACTTTTACTCTCTGAGCAACTTTCAAATATGTAATACAGCATTATTAACTCTAGTCACCATGCTGTACATTATATCCCCATAACTTATTTATTTTATAACAGGAAGTTTGTATTGTTTGATCCCTTATACCCATTTCACCCAACCCCCAGCCTCCTAATCTCTGGCAACAACAAATCTGTTTTCTGTACCTATGAGCTTAGTTTGCCCTTCCTTCCTTCCCTCTCTCCTTCCTCCTTCCTTCCCTCTCTCCTTCCTCCCTCCCTTCCTCCCTCCTTCCTCCCACCTTCCTCCCTCCCTCCTCCCTCCCTCCTTCCTCCCTCCCTCCATCCCTTTCTCTTTCCTCCCTCCCTCCCTCTCTCCTTCCTCCCTCCCTCCCTCTCTCCTTCCTCCCTCCCTCCCTTCGTCCTTCCCTCCCTCCTC
>NC_041220.1:130271327-130293379 GCF_002837175.3 Physeter macrocephalus | reverse complement strand
TTCTCCCTACCACCCTCCCTCCCTCCCTTCATCCCTCCCTCCTCCCTCCTTCCCTCCCTCCCTTCATCCCTCCCTCCTCCCTCCTTCTTCCCTCCTCCCTTCCTCCCTCCTTGCTCCCTCCCTCCCTCCTCCCTTCCTCTCTCCCTCCCTCCTTCTTCCCTCCCTTCCTCCCTCCCTCCTTCCTCCCTCCCTCCCTTCCCTCTTCCCTCCCTCCCTCCCTTCCTTGATTGGCAAATATTTTCTCCCATCCAATAGGTTGCCTTTTCAGTTAGTTGATGATTTCCTTAGCTATGCAGAAGCTTTTTAGTATTTAGTAGTCCCACTTGTTTGATTCTGTTTTTGTTGCCTTTGGTTTGGAGTCAGATTCAAAAAAATCATTGCCAAGGTCTATATCAAGGAGCTTACTGCCTATGCTTTTTCCAGGAGTTTTATAGTTTCAGTTCGGTGTTCAAGTTTTTAATGCATTTTAAGTTAATTTTTGTGTATGGCAGAAGATAATAGTCTAGTTTCATTCTTTTGTATGTGGCAGTCCAGTTTTCCCAACACCACTTATTGAAGAGACTGTCCTTTCCTCAGTGGATATCGTTACCTCCTTTTTTGTAAATTAACAGGTCATATAAGTGGTGGGTTTTTTTCTGGGCTCTCTGTTCTATTGACCTATGTGTCAGTTTTTAGGCCAGTCTTATACTGTTTTGATTGCTATAGCTTTGTAATATAGTTTGAAATCAAGAAGTGAGATGGCTCCAGCTTTGTTCTTCTTTCTGAAGATTGCTTTGGCTATTTGGGGTCTTTTGTGATTCTGTACAAATTTTAGAGTTGTTTGTTCTATTTCTGTGAAAAATGCCATTGGAATTTTGCTTTGAACTTATAGATTGCTTTGGATAGAATGGACATTTTAACAATATGAATTCTTCCATTTCATGGACACAGAATATCTTTCCATCTGTTTGCTTCAATTTCTCTCATAAATGTCTTACTGGTTTCATTTTCTGGGTTTTTCACCTCTTTGGTTAAATATATTCCTAGGTATTTTGTTCTTTTTATGAAATTGTATATGGAATTGATTTCTTAATTTATATTTCTGATAGTTCATTTTAGTGTGTAGAAATGCAACAGATTTTTGTGTATTGCTTTTGTACTCTGAAACTTTATTAAATTCATTTGTTGGTTCTAACAGTTCTTTGGTGGTGGCTTTAGGGTTTTCTATGTGTAAAATTATCCACAAATAGTGACAGTTTTACTTCTGCCTTTCCAATGTGGATGTCTTTCATTTCTTGCCTAATTACTCTGGCTAGGACTTCCAATACTATGTTGAATAAAAGTGGTGAGAGTGGACATCCTTGTCTTGTTTCTGATCTTAGAAGAAAAAGTTTTATCTTTCCATCTAGTATGATGTTAACTGTGGGTTTGTCATACATGAACTTTATTTTGTTGAGCTACATTCTCTGTAAACCCACTTTGTTGAGAGTTTTTATCATCAAGGGATATTGAATTTTGTCAAATGATTTTTCTGCATCTGTTGAGATGATCATATGATTTTATCCTTCATTTTGTTAATATGGTGTATCATAACGCTTGATCTGTGGATGCTGAACCATGCTTGTATCCCTAGAATAAATCTTGCTTGATCATGGTGATGATCCTTTTAATGTTTGTTGAACTTGATTTGCTAATATTTTGTTGAGGATTTTTGCATACGTGTTTCTCACTGATATTGGCCTGTAATTTCCTTTTCTTCTGGTGTCCTTGTCTGATTTGAGTATCAGGTTAATGCTGGCATTATAAAATGAGTCTGGAAGTATTTCCTCCTCTTTTATCTTTTGGAAGAGTTTGAGAAGGATTGGTGTTAATTCTTCAAATGTTTGGTAGAATTCACCAGTGAAGCTATATGGCCTGGAATTTTGTTTATTGGGAGGTTTTAGGTTATTTATGCAATCTCATTACTAGTAATTGATCTATTTGGATTTTCTGTTTCTTCATGATTCTTTCTTAGTGGGTTGTATGTTACTATGAATTTATTCATTTCTTCTAGGCTGCCCATTTTATTGGCATATAATTGTTCGTAGTAATCTCTTATGATCCTTTGCCAAAGTTATGTATTTGGGCAGGTACAAGAATGAGCTGTCCATTTGAACTACTGATTAAAATTGTTGTTATACGTGTATGCCTAATATGCATATTCTGTTGCTATTTCAGTGATCATTCTGATTAACAGTATCAGTCCAATTAAAAGAGACATAAAATGCCTGTGAGGTTTAAATATAGCTATAAGTCAGATATTGGGTAGAATATTGGTTATGTCCCCCCTCTGGCAGCTATGAGAGTGTGCCTCAAAAAGCTCCAGACAGCAAGCGTGTAATTGACAGAAGACTCCAACTGCCCTGCTCTGAAATCTATCAAGGCATTTTCACAGAGGACATGCTTTCCATGGGCTACTGCTAGTGTATAATAGCACTGGAGGGATGCTAAGGCAGGCCTGTTCCTGGCAGACATAGGGCTTCTCTGATGGGTACCTGTGGCTCGGACTCCCTGATAGCCTTGTGGAAACTTCCTTGAGCTGCAGGCAGTCTAGGATGCTTCCACCAAACCTTCCTTTTGTCTCTCCTTCACTTGGAGTCAGGCTTGTATCAGGTCTTGGTGTCTCTCCCAGCCTCCCCTGGCTCCCTCCCTATTTCCTCACACAAGCATATTCCTTAATAAAATCCTTGCATGTTTAATCCCATCTTGGATCTGCTTTCTAGGAGGACCAGGACTAATATTTCCCCTTATTTCAATGAAATTGCACATTAAACTTGTCTCATAAAGGTCTAATACAAATAGAATTTTTGATTTTTAATTTCTTTGACCTTTAAAGTAATTATTTCAGGTGCTGGTTTTAAGCCTTTGTTCATTATCTAAAGGAATCGAATTACATCCCTGGGATGGCAAATATCACTCATGATTACGTGTTTTGGCTCAGCAAAGTAGATTCTATCTTTATGTCTTTTTTAAAAGTAGGGGACAATGTCTTTTTTGGTTAACTACTAAAGCCATTATCACCATTCATTACATATACTGAAGTTTATATAGTTTTAAGTTACATTGAGGGTATTAAGAGGTTTTTATGATTATTGCTCTGAAATGGAAGATTGGGCTGAAAGATGACATGATTTTTCTCTAACTGGTGCAGGTTAGCATTACATCTGATGGGACGCCAGAAGGCATCAGTGTGAATTTAAGTAGAAACAAAAGCCTGAATGAGGTAGATGTATTTACAAATAAAAATACTTTCTCTTCAATTGAAAAGTTAAAATAATGATCACTTTATTTTTCTGTCTGGTGGTCTCAGGAGAATTTGAACACATTTTAAGACCAAATCCTCTGTTTTAGTAATTTTTTCTCATGATTGATACTTACCAAATTTTTTTCAGTGTCAGTGGAGTATCCTTATTTCTCCTTTCTTCCCAGATTAATATATATGTCAGAACTACAATGATGAATTTAAGTGAGACAGTAAATGTGTATTTGAGGGCATTTAAGGTTAGGAAAGTCCCTAGAGATTCTTAAGGTTCAAGAAAGAGAATGGCCATGGATCAGAAAGAATTCATGAAGTCAGTTTTAGTTCTGTAGTTATAGAAAGCCAACTCCTAAATCTATTGTCAGGGAATAGGAAACAGCAAAATCAAAATTCTACTATATGGTGTAAAAGCGAAAATGGCTTTAGCTCCTAACACTTAGCTGTTAACCACTCAACCTTCTGTAAGCAATGAGAGATAGTTAAAGGGAGGGAGACTGTGTATCAGATCCACATGTGAACAATGTAGTTATGTTATGCTGGAGTAACTCTGATTTATTGAGTATTCTTTATATGAATAGCATTGACTTTTATGAGCAGCGTCCTTACTGATTTTATAAAATTATGTCCAATATGGAATATAAATTTTAATTATGAAAACTTACATGATTCTGTTTTCAATGGATGGTACTCATTTTCTCCTGCTCTTCATGCTTCTTAATTATATAATTGTCTTAATTATAACATCACTGATATAATGCAAGTGTGGGATCCATACCTACAATTGCGTGCCTCCTTGAATTTTGAGCCCTGGGTGCCTTGCTTCCTTTACCCTAGTCCCAGCCCTGTTGTTATCCTCTCTGTTACGACACTATTTGGCAGGATTAACTTCCCAAAGGATAGTTTACACTGTATCAGTGCATCTCGGTTCCTTGCCTTGACAGACATCTCTTCCAGTAATCTTTCTTTTCATTCACTTGTTTAAGGGCATACCATAGACCTTGTTACTACCAAAGAGTACAGCACTTCCAAAACATAAATGTAAAGCATGTCATTTTTTATTAACTCTAGTAACTTTAGAGCTCACTCACATTCTCTAGTATACTCACTGGATGAATTCTTATGCCTAAATGAGAAATTTAATATTATTGTCCCCATCATACTCATTCTCATGTGTTCATTTTCCCCTTTTCCATGCTTAGAGCCAATTACTAAAATCATTACCTTGCATGCATCTACATTTCTCCATCATCTAAATTTACTAACCCCCTATCGTGGATAAACCCAAGTCTTCTGCTCCAAACCTGTAACCAACAGATGGTTATATTGAAAAAAACTCAACCAACCAATAAACAGAACTCAGTGGACTGCTCTCATTTTTCACAGATTTCAAGCTTTCCCTCAGTTCTGTCCAACTACATTTCCCTAGTCAACTTTTCTCCTATGCTTCAACATTTATTTTACAGTTTTTCCTTGTCAAACCTTCAACATCTATTTCTTATTCTTCACTCTCAGCTAATAAAGCAATCAGACCACAAATCTCATCTTAATTTATCAGTTTTCCTGTATTTGTGTTCATATTCACAGGCTTCTATTATGAACTGCTTCAGAATCTATTTAAGACCATTCCTTTGTTGTATCCCTATGTGCTTATTTAAGGATTTTACTTCTGAATTACCTCCCCTATGTCTTGTATCATCAATTTCTCCTTTTTACTGAATCAATCCACTAGTATACCAATATGCCATAATAATTCTGATCTTAAAAATTAAAGGAACCTGTGCTTGACTTTACACCTACATCCAGCTGTTTTATATTTCTTTCCTTCCCTTTAGACCAAAACTTCTTGAAAAGTTTAATACTTGTACCAATTTTATACTTGTACTCAGGAAGAGAATGAGTATTATATGCTAGGGATTAATTATAGGAATTATGGGGAGGGGAGAAGCTGGGAAACAAGCCCACAAAAAGGGGAGTTGGAGGATCATAGAAAAGTCACTAATCACACTCCTGAAACAGGGGTGTGGGTGAACAAGTCAGAGACTTCTGGAAAGCCAGACATGTCTAACTGCCAGAGTGGGGCCATGAAGCAGAGCTAAAGGAGAAGTCCATGGAAGGCTGTTGCCTCTGGACCTGGTGGTGGATCTGGGATTGCTGTTGGTCAGCAGGGCTTGCAGTAAGGAAGAACTACCAGTGGTGGGCGGGGGGAAAGTGAGGACAAGCTGGTACAGGTTGCCAAATTCTGTGTCTGTCTCTCATTACATCTAACTCTGATAACCTTCAGAGAGTAATGGTTACTGCTTCATTCTGCATGCAAGTTTCTCTCTTGTCCAGCTCTAATCCAGAACCATACAGAGAATGGGTTTTGTAAAACCTAGTTCTAAATTACTCAAGTCACCACAGTACAAGAGCACCACAGCACTTATTGTATCAACTTTCCTCCTCTCCATTATTGCTTTAGTTCGTTCATATCAACTTTTTATTACCATTGTGTCATTAAATAAGTTCTTGTTACATTTACCTGTGAATTCATATCATAAAATTCAATAATTTCTTAAACACTGTGTTCATTAACCTTCCAGCTATATTTGACACAGCTCTTGAAAAAATTCTTTCCCTTGATTCATGGATATATAGTCTCCTGTATTTCTTCTTCCTCATTGGCTGGACCCTTCCATTCTCCTTTGCAGGCTTTTTTCCTCTCCTGACCTCTATCTGTTGGAGTGCCCTAGAATTGCTTGCTGAGTCCTCACCTTCTTTTCTACCTGCTATTGCTCTACAGATGATCTCACTAATTCCCACTGTTTAAATATCATGTATGTTATGATATACACTCATATTTATAGTTAGTCCTAACCTTTCCCCTAACTTCCAGACTTGTATATATAGTTTACTACTTGACACCCTTACCTCAGTGTCCAATAGACATCTCAAACATAACATTTCTGACAAATAACTCTTTATCGCTATCACCCTCCTTAAATCTGATATTTCCCAAATTATTCCCCATAATAAAAGTACACTATTATTTTTCCAGTTGCTAAGACCAAAAATCACCAAGTTATCCTTAGTTTCTCTCCTCCCCTTACTCTTCTTCTGCCTTTACTTAAAAAAAAAATATTTCCCTTAATTTGATAATTTCTCACTGCGTTCTCTTCTACCACCCTAGTACAAACCAGTACCACCTTTCAATAGACCCATGTAATAGCCTCCTAAAATATTTTCCTGTTTTCACTCTTCCTTTACAGTCTTTTCTCCAAAGAGAAGTCAGAAATTGCTTTCAAAAATGTGGATGGATTTCCCTTCACAATGGATTCCCATCTCACTTATTCCTTATTCTACCTTGAAAGGGTACATAATCCTACATCATCAGCACTTTTCCTACCACTTAAAGATAAGGTTTCTACTACTCTCTCTTTTGCATCCTTGGCTCCTACCATCCTGAACTACCTGTTGCTCCTCAGGCACATCAAGGTCATGATTATATTTTGGTTTTTATCTTTTTGATAAAAGATATTCTTTGATATTCTTTGATATTTTGTTCAAGCTATCCTTCTTGAAATGTTTTCTTTCTTTGGATTCTGGGATTCCATTTCTTCTAGTTTCCACCTATATTTTTTTGGCCACCCTTCTAAAAATTTCTTCTGATCTCTTGGGTATGCGTGTAGTGGGCCAAGTGCAGAAGATGCTGAAATTCGGTCCATCTGGGACAAGATAGACCCTTTCTTAATGCTGGAGGCATTACTCTGATGGAGTAAGGTTGGATTGGTGAGGAAAGGCACAAAAGTAAGTGAAGTTTTGAGGAGCTATTTTAATATCATGGGTGCTTTCTCCCATTTATATTGGTTTAACTGGTATTAGTCATAGTAGAAATAGTACAGTATCAAGTGAGATCCAGAAATCATGAGAAATTTTGGGTAACCTACTAAATTTCTACTCCAGAACTGTCCATGATGGATAGAATATGGTCCAAGAAATGTATCTTAGGCTTTTATGATACTCTTATCCAATCAGTGCCCCATGTGCCAGAAAAATTCTCTTGTCCTTCTTACTCAATAAAAGCTATCATCACTACTGCAAACTTTCATGGGATATACAGTTTGTTAAAATAGTTCAGCCTAAGATATTGTAGTCTGGATGATGGTAAAATACATTTATATTAACCCAACTAGGCAATAGTCTTAAATTGTATCATATACTTTCAGGACTTAGCAGCAAGGAGTGAATGATATGAGGATTTCCTTCATTGTAGCAAGATTGATAGAGGAGGTAATTTTAAAATATTTTTTATTGTGGAAACTTGTGAGTCTAAAGTTGATCTTTTTAACCTTTTTTTTAGGTTCCCAGAACTAAGGGTATTATGGCATTTGTCTAGTCTATGGAAATAAACTTGACTTTGGAATTAGAAAAGGGGAGCCTCCACGTTAGCAGTACTAGTCTTGGTAATGAGATACTCAGGTGTAAATGAGATTAATTTTGTTTTCATATAGCACTGGTAAATATTGTTTCTCATAAACAAAGATAGTAACATGTTTTAAAAGATGAAATATCATGCTCTGAAAAGACGATTGCATCTTGGTAGTCCATTCAATAGACTATCATAATGTGAACTGTCAGCAATTACATTCTAAACAAAGCAAAGTTCTTATCTCTGAAAATGTATCTCCTGCAGCATTTTCCTAACCTCTGTGGGAGCAGAGCAGCAGTCTCTTACAAACTCTCCACTCATCCCAGAAATAATGGTGTAGCTTTGGCTTCTTAAACTCAAGTTGTTTCTGCATCAGATTACTGCTTCACAAATGAGTAGCATTTTTTCTGCTGAGGTCTTGTGGTCTAATATTAATACATTTTCACAATGGAAACCCGATGGATTAGATCATTTTCCTAGGTTTGTATCCCAAGGGATATCTAACCTATGTTCTTGTTTTAATTAAATTACCACTTTTTCCATATGATTAAATGCCTGAATAATGAAGACTTATGGGACTAAATTTTAAGGCACCATACATTAATATGAGCAGTGGGTGGAAACATATGATTTTATTTTAAGTAAAATCTTTCAGTAGCAAATGTTTCACCTCTTCTATTTTTTTTCCCAAAGAAAATGAGAGTTTCAGCACTGCAGAGCACCAACCAGTGGAGCCTTCTGCAGTGGCATTCAGTGAATGGGAAAGAGCATCTTTGAGATTTTTCTTTCAGACCTTGGAATATGAAAGGAGATTCTGGGTATGGGCCAGTGTTTTTGAAGTAATGATATTGGATGACTCCTCTTCCTACTTGAATAGGACAACTTGCCTTTTTCTTTTCTCCACACATGTCAGGTATACTTTACATCAATTATATAGACCTATCAACCCATCAATATGAATAGTCATGGGATATCTAATAGGAAAATTGTGTACAACACTTTGAATTTGAACACAGAAGAGTCTGTACAATCTTTTTTTCTTTTCTAGTATCACCATGATAGCCCCAAAGTCAAAAAATAATTAGGCAAAATGGGAAAAATATATCTTGATTTGTACTTCAGAAACATTCCCTAAACTGTGGTTATTAGGCTAAAAATAAACCTCTGAAACTGTAGTAAATTCTATGCATACTTCTGCCAGAAGTTATTACCTTTAGTTGCATCTGAGATCAGTTATGAGTTTTATTTTCTATTTCACTGTTAAATGATAATTCTAATGTAAAATTATATATATTTGTTACCTTAACCTGAGTTAAATTGAGTAGAATATGAGAAGGAATGTAATATATTGGCAAAGTGTTGTTTTTTAGGCCACACTTAAAAAGAAAATGAAATTCTATCATCTTTGAATTCTAACACATTGGTGGTTGTTTTGTTTTTGTTTGATTTCTACTTGGGGCTTCTCTGAGAAAAAATATCAGGAAAACTTTTTTTGCATTTTTTAAAAAGTAACTTAGTGGTTAGAATAAGGATATTGCATAGACTTTTTGGATTCAAATTCTGGTACTTGCTAGCTGTATAGATTGAGCATCACTTTCTTCATCTGTATAATGTGATTATCAGTACTTATTTCACAGGATTATTCTGATTAAATGAAATGGTACTTTTGAAGGATTCAATAAATGCTCAGTAAATGTGAGGTCCCCTTTCTTTTTTTCTCTCCCTCTGGAAATTTCTACCATGTGTGAGTGAGAGTGAGAGAGAAAAAAAGAGAAAATTCTTTTATTTTTTGGTTTTCTCGCCTTTTAAAGCCATAAAGTATTTAACGAAAATACTACAGTAGATTTCGAGATGGCTAAAACACATGCATTTGGTTTATTAACTTTCTAGTTAAGAGATTTATTCCCTAGCTCGTTTAAATATTTTGAGAAACATACTGTTACATTTAAACATGAAATCTGTCTCCCCTACACTTCATGAAGCTTTTCCAGTTTCCTGTCTTCAAGTTAGGAAATGATGAGGTTGAAAGCATTCTGGCCTCAAGACACTGACATTTCTGAGCCGACCATGAAAGTTCATTCAGCTTCTCATAAATGCCTCAAGACCTTCAAATGCGAAACATTTGGGCAATAGACTTAGTCAAGGGACATGATACCAGCCTCCTTTATTGTGTCATTTGTCAGACCTTGATTTGTAGAGTAGCAGGTTTCAAAGCTTGACTTTTCTTCTCAGATGCTACATACCATTCAGAGTATCTCATTCCCTGATGTTTGTATTCCTTTTTGCCCATGATTCACTTCCTATACTGCCCAGCTTCATATTGTCTTAGTTATTTTGCCTGTGGTTTTTCTCCTCCTTTAAGACATTTTTTAGATTTTAGAGTTGTAGGAAGGAAATATAAGGTCTGACTCATTTAAGGGAGCTTCAATTTATATTTTTGACAAATATTTGCCCAAAATAATATCGGTAGAGTACCATTATCTTTGTGTGTCTCTGGTTGGTAATTGCCTCAGTCTTGACCTCTCTGTATAAATAAATAGGATCTCATAGTTTGTAACCATGGAGAAAGCAAGAGTTTACAAACATTTATACACAGTTTTAAAGCTTCCCTAGAGGCAAATGGATGCAACTGAAGGGAAGATAAATTATCTTTAAGGATGTTTCTCAGATTGGATTGTTCTTAATAAATACTCCGTTCTACACATTTTCTTTCTTGGAACCAAATTCTGCCTTTGGTTGTTGGCTTGTTCTTTTTGCTCACACAGGGAGGTCCAGGTGGGAAAGTGTGCGGTTGCCTCAACTTTAAAGAATTTAGGAAAAGGAAAAACTTGCATTGCTGTGAAGGTTTATTCATTTCAATCAATGATTATTTATTGAGTGCTTAGTATGTGATCTTCACTGGTAGCTTATCAGAGAGAGATACATGGAAAATCAGTCGGTGACACAGGACAGCAGACATCAAAGTACCAGATGACTACACATTACTGTAGAACAGTGGTTCTCAATTGGGATGATTTTGTCCTCCAGAGGCAATGTCTGGAGCCATTTTTGACTGTCATGACCAGGTGCTACTGACATCTTAGTGGGGGCAGTCTCTGTAGAATGTTTAGTAGCATCCTACAATGCACAGCACGGCACCCACAACAAAGAATTATCTGGTCCAGTAATGCAGAGGTTGAGAAACCTTGCTGTAGAAATGTCACGGGAAAGAGAGTATCCATCAGGTGGAAAAGGCCCTTGTTTTGCAAAATTCTGCCAGAATACGATAATATAAATAGCCCTTTAAAATGTTCTTCGTTTTTGAAGAAGCTACAATGTATGTATTGATTAATATCCTTGTTCTTGAGTAACTGAAGTGTCTTCTGGTTGTTAGGTGGGCACCAGAGTGGTACTTCTTGTGTGTTTCTGAGTGTCAGAGGTTTTCTGGAAAATGTTCCTTGAGTTTTGACTTACGGTTTTTCCCTCTCTTGGGCTCAGATAGGGGTCCAAGAGACTTGGTGAGGTAATCAATATCCATGATGCACAAAATTTTGTCTTTCCCCAAGTTTTCCTTTACTCATTCCAAAACTATCACATAAATAATCTCCTGGAAGGTGTCCCCACCAAACCATCATACCAGCCAAGACACACTTGAATACCACCACAGGGCAGCGTTATGGCCAAAGCTGGGATCCTTGCCACCTACTTTGGTGTTTTGTAGTCAGAAAGAGAATAAAATGGGCTGAGAGAGAGGGGTTGAGTAGTGTGTGGAGCGTAGGGAGAGAGAGAGAAGGAAGTGGGGGGAGGAGGAGAAGAGAGGAGAGGAGAAGAGAAGGGAGAGAAGGCAGGCAAAAGGGATGGCACTTCAGACATCAGTTCATAACTGTTCTAGTGCCCCAGATCCTTTGGAAGGTCTTTGTTTTGTCCATGCTGTCCCTCAGTTTCCTCTCCCTTCCTCTTCAGAGAAGACTTCCCTAAACTTCATGGAGGTTTACGGGGCCTCTTACATTCTCCCACACAGTCTCTGCGTATATCGAACTGAGCATTTATATTATAATTGTCTCTTTAGGTGTTCATCTTCCCTAAGAATCTGAAAACAACTTGAGGCAAATGCTATGTAGGTTCCCGGTTCCTAGGACAGTGCCTGCCTATACACAAACACCTGTGGAATTAATGAAGAAGCCAATACCCACTATAGTGCTTAACTAAGCTTCAGACAAGGAGGACACTTACAAAGTTTTCCATTTTCTGGGTTTGATAGGGCTCCAGTTCTGCCTGACACCTTTTTCCTGGTGGAAGATAAAGGGAGATTTGATGTATTTTCTTCTTATTTCTTTCACCTATTGGTACAGTCACAGCGCAGGGTTTATTTTCTCTCCATCTCCATCTTGCAATCTCTCATTCTAAGTCTCTTTTCATAATTATTATCTCTATTTATATTGATTATGTATTTTATCTCCTCACTGAATTGTTGCTTCTAGATAACAGAGACAATGTCACATCTTTTGTTTTTGTACTCAAATTACTTCATTTCCACTAAGGCACATGAAAATGCCTGGAGTTGCAGTATGCAAAACATCTCTTTACTTCCATTGCCTCATGTGCTGGGTGGTGGGTTTTGCTAAGAAGATATCCTTTCTCATTAACACAGGAAAGTTTTTCTTGCTTTTGAATTTTGGCTTCTCACAGCTAGAAGATGTGAGGTTAGTTAAATTTGAGTTTATTTCATAAAGAGTCTATTTTTACAAATGACACACTATAGAGTTAAGAAGTAACTTTTTGGTATAAATCCTCACATAACACCTAAGGAAACATATGAAGAAAGATGAC
The DNA here is from genome assembly GCF_002837175.3 of Physeter macrocephalus. NCBI lineage: Eukaryota > Metazoa > Chordata > Mammalia > Artiodactyla > Physeteridae > Physeter > Physeter macrocephalus. The sequence goes on along the minus strand of NC_041220.1, from coordinate 130,280,888 downwards.
AACTAGGATTCAGCTGTTGTCTCCTAATGTAGAACGCCATGAACTAATAGTTTTTTTCATTATTCTGTGTAGAAAGGCAGAGAAAAATGAAAATGGGCAGGATTGGAAATAAGACAGAAGTTTAAGTGGGAAGGGAAAGACAAAGTTTTAATGGGAAGTGAAAGAACGATGGGTTAAAGCTCATGATAAAAGTTAGACGTAAGGGGCATGGTGAGAGATGCAAAAAGTGAGAAGGGAGATTAAATGGCCGGAAGTATAGGCCCTCAACATGAGTTTGTGCAGAGAATCTTAGGTTTCTGTTCACTTTTAATTTTTGTAACAGAAAGATGAGTGGTAGACTCAAAATAGATTTCATATGAAAGGGCAATTATCTCAAGTCTTTAGTCTCATTGCTACTCTGATGGAGAAATGATTTCATGTAAAGAAAGGAATGCCATTTTTCATCCTCAGCTCTGTAGTACTGAGTTATATTTGCTCATGCAAGATTGATTTTTCTCAGATACAGTGGGGAATCCTAAGTGTGGGATTTACAAATCTGTTGCTCATGTTTTCATTTTATGATGAGCTTAGTTATCATTAGGTAAACTTAGAGATGACTAACCTTTTTCTCTTCTCTCTCTCCCTTTCCCTCTTCTCCCTCTCCCTTTCCCTCTCTCTCTCTCTCTCTCCCTATCTCTCTCTCTTTCTCCCTCTCTTTCTTTTATTTTCTTCCTCTCTCTCCATTTATATATATATATATAATTTATCAGTTATTATTATCTTGACAATTAGAGTGAACATAAATCATCTGATTTCAAATAAAATTTTAAAGGCAAGCAGATTGTTTTCAAGCTTTGCTCATGCATTATGCATCAGTAGACACATTCTCTTTCCCAGTGCAGAATTGAGAATTGTGACTTGTAAAATATATGCAATATACTTATACAGTTTATGATGAGCAACTGACAAGAGGGATTAAATCAGAAGGCAAGATGCTCTGCTGGAATTGACTAGAGACACTGCTGTTGAAATGCCAGAGTGCAGTATGTGCATTTTCCCCTCTCCTCTCACTGCCTAATTGAGAGAGGCGTTAATGCAGTGAAGAGTGCTGAAAGCAAAATGCCAGCTTTGTGAAACAGGAAACAGATATATTCAATTATTTTTTTGGTTGGGCTACCATCTACGATAAAGCAGAACAAATGTGATTGCTTCTTTGCCTGTATTGAAGTTGTGAACAAGAGAGACCAGAGGGAAATTTGGCATGAATTCAGCATTTGATAGCAACCCCCCAAAACAAGGAAACTCAAGATCCTGGCTATTTAGATGATAAGGGCCTTATTTGATAAGTGTAATAAGAGTTGAATAAAAATATTCAGTATACTTTTGGTTTTATTCATTGATGGCTACTTTTTGAAGGATGAGAAATATTGATCCTCACATTTCACTAGTGCCTTTAGGATTAGGAGACTGAGTTTTTCTCATTGTGTCAAACTGCTTTGGGTGAAGCTCTCTCTAAAAGAATAAATTGCAATTATGGAATAGTGTTTAGTGTTACCATGAAAGAAGATTGGATGGCCCAAAGTATCATCATTAAATACGATGCACGTAACATACTGGCTCATGTTAATTAGTCTGTCAGTGAAAAGCAAGGAGCTCCAAGTGACTGTGGGAAAGTGACTTGGTGATTTGCTATTGCTGGTCAGTCTCACAAAAGGAGAATTGTCTATTGTGAAAAAAAGAATCTGTTAGAATTTGGATATGGTTGTAGTAAGAGCAATGCGTAGGAGGAAATCCAAAACCTATGGGATTGATTTCCTGAAAATATAATTTAAATTTATCTCTGGGGTTCTAAAGAAGACTAATGGTTAGAAGACTGGTATCACATAAAGTGTTCTTTTATACTTATTCACATTATTCAGGTGAGTAAATTTAAGATTTGGTGAAAAAGGAAAGAACCCACATTTTAGATACCAGCATCTATTTTCAATACAGCACACAAAAATAGAATGCAGAGCAGAATCACAAGGAAACGAACTTACTATGCAAATCCTTTATTAGCTCGCAATTTCTAGGTGCTGCCGGTGCATGCACATTACTGCCTTGGCTTGGACACATGTAGAAATCATAATCACAGGATAAAAATTTAAAGTATCCTAACAAACAGAAACCATACTCAAATAGTATATTCTGACTTTTAGTCATAGTATAAAAAAGCTTAGGGGAGAAAATGGTAGATTGGAATTCCCACAATAAGGATCTGCCGCAGACAAAATTTAAGTTAATTTCATAGGTTTTATTTTTTAGTACAGTTAATGTCCATTCAATGGCTAATGACCAAGATGTAAAGAAAGAAGTAGAGCACAATTTTATTTGAGCAAATATGAATGTTTTACTGTGAAGCAAAAAGCAAAGTACTTTATTCTGTCAATTATCTTTATCCTATAGTGTGTTTATGCTCCAAACAGCTTGAAATAAATGAGTTGCTGAATTCTTCGTTGGGTCAAATTATTCCATTTCTTACCCTCCTTTCCTTTCTTCCTCTCTCCCTCCTCCTTTCTTTCTTTTCTTCTTTCCATATTTATTGAGCAGCTAACTAATTCCAGGCATTTGGGTAAGTGCTAGTGCCATAATGATTAAAATTATTTCCCACCTTCTTCTTTTTGGATGAGTATAATGTAGCTGGTGTTTAGCTAGAAATCTCTCGGTCTGATGGGACTCTCTCCTTGTGTTACAGGTTCTCTGAGTACCACTGACATAGAATCATGAAGAAGCTAAAAAAATTTTCACTGTGACTGTGAATAGTCAAGCCAAATGTCTTTCCATCACATTGAATTCTTTCCTCATGTGTTGTTTAAATAATAGAAGAAAGTTCTTTTAAAATCAAATAATATGAAAGTCTTGGGTGTAATCTTGTAAAAGAGTTTCTTTTTTAAAGGAGTGTTTGCTGGGGTCATATTATAAGCTAGAGGAGCAATCAAACTGAACATCAATTATTGATTTCACTTTTGAAGTGCATAGAATTCCTTTATTCAAGATATAATGTCTCTATTCTATGACTGGTCTTTTCGACTACCAGAGAGGGCTGTGAGATATTAGATAGGGTGTGAGGTGATTATTTGGAAATGTATTTTGTATTGAGAGTAGAATTGCATCTGCTTCATTTTCAATGGTCTAATAGACTGTGTTTCAGACCTTGCTATATTTTGGTTATAATGATGAACAATTTTTAACTAGACACAATGCTTGGATGGATGAGAATGGGAGAAAATGTCTTTTCTTTTTTTAAAATTATTTTACCACTTTTGTGTGAGATCTCCTAACATTTCTTTCCAAAAAATATCTCTAGTTCTGTCTTTCTTTTCATTCTACCCTCATATTTTTCCTTCTTTTCTTGTAATCCTTAGATTCCAGCCATTTCTCATCTTCTCTAAAAGTGAAAACAAATAAAGCTTTAATGTCTCTTTAGCTTAGAATCTCTTCACTTAAAAAAAAATACACGTCTGGGCATATTTAATGGATAAAGAATCAAGATTTTTGTCTACAGGCATAATACAGACTCTTCATCTAAAAACAACAACAAACATCTCAACCAGATAACAAGTAATTAAGAGAACCACCACCACACTCAAGAAATGGGGTTGGTCTCTGTCCTTCTTGGGAGTTACTGTGGCTGCTCTTTAGGAAGCAATAAAATTCTTATGGGTGGAGCATACAGCTTTGTAAAGAAATTCGCTTTAGTAAATGTTTTCTAATGCCATGTTTAAGAAACCAAGCCTGTGAACTGCAGAAAGAGTAAATGGGAAGTTGTGAATGTGCTTGAGTAATGGTTAATGACATGAATGTTCTCCTCTAGGACCCCATGTATTCTCAGGAACAAAATTAGACTGAAGTGGATGAATATAGTCTGATTCTTTTTTCTATTTCTTACTGTAAGTTTTTTGTTTTGTTTTGTGGATTGGGGAGAGGGCGTTTTAGACAATGGAGTAATCTAAGGATGGAATGAGTCTTTTAAGCATTGCTCTGTGAAGTCTGTGCTGGTTTGTGTGGGTGTGAGGGGATGGGGGGACTGGCTCCTTACTGTGTAGAAATTCTCTCCAAGATCTGGCAGAGTGAGCAGTTGCGGCTGTATGAATGGAGAGGTCTGGTTTTCAGTGTAGTCATCTGGATTGAAGTCTTTCTTACATTTTTGTCTTTTTCTAGTCTATGGTTATGGGAACAATGGGGATACAAGCACATATATTTGTTCAGGGAAATATGATGGTTCCCAAACACAGAGTAGACCTGGAAATCTTTGTGTTAAGCTATAATCAGAGAGAAAAATTATGTATGGGTCACACCTTCAGGGGCAAAGCATGGAGTAAGCTCCAGAAATTAGGCTTAGTCTCAGAACTACAGGGATAAAGGAGAATGCAGTAGTTAGGCTAACTGGATGGTCTAACAGTTGTATTTTTATTAATAAATTGGCATTCTAGTATTTAAAAAAAAGAAACAGAAATCAGGCTTAGTATGTGACTTTCCAGCCAGGATATCGTGGCTGTCTTAAGGACGTGAACTTCTTTTTTTTTAACATCTTTATTGGAGTATAATTGCTATACAATGGTGTGTTAGTTTCTGCTTTATAACAAAGTGAATCAGCTATACACACACACACACACACACACACACACATATATATATATATATATCTCCCTGAAAGACTTATATTGATTTTGAAAGTTACAAAGGTTGACTTGAGCATGAAGAAGCTATCCAACCCATGACACTTTTTTCCCTCTGTGATCTATAATTAGATGAATACGTTCAAGATAATCTTAAAAGAATCAGCAGAATTATAACAGCAACACCAAAAATAATGCTCTTTATTGAGTCTTCATTCTAAACAGCTGAAAATACTTTGACATCTATTCATTTCATCCTTCATCTTTATAAGAGACAGGGCAAGTTTTAGGTGATTTTGGCAAGAATAATTTAAAGAGTAATGGAAGAGGTAAGGAATAACCTAAAACTAGATTGGTTTGGAATAGGAGGGGCCTAGCCCAAATTAGGAGGAAGCAAGCTTTCTTTGGGCTACCTTTGTCCTTTCCATAGTTCCCTCTGCGCTTTCAATATTTCTTCCTACAAGGCAATCAGAGTTCTCTTGCAGTCTCTTAGATGGCCAAGGATTTTTGTGTGGTTCCTTATGGCTAACTCACTGTGTTTGAGAAATTTATGCTCTTTCCTGACCTTGGTCTCATTTATCCCATTTCTCTGAAACTCAGTGTTTGACTGGATGAATAGGGTGTAACCTTCTTCTAAACGATGCCTTCTCATGAAGGAGGCATGAGTCCTGTGAAATTTTCGGTACCCTAGTATCATTACGTTCTGTGTATAGTGGGCTTGGGCTACATTATGGCAAGAAATCAGCTGATTTTACCTCAAATCATACTTCAGCTTACTGTACTCTGGTTTAGTTGTCTGAAAGGTAAGAATTGGCTTCAACTAAAGTGTTTGTTGAATTCTGTCTAATTCTCATAGTATATGTTGGCCTGGTACATTTCTTCAGTAGACCTGATGAGATCCTTTGAGTAATGAGGATGTAGAAGTACAAATGTTACTGCTGTAGGACCGTTTTAACCACCCATGTCACATTGCACTTGTCAAATAATTGGTGTCATTCTCTGTCGAGTGGTGGCCTTGTAAACAATGAATTAACTAGTTTTGAAATAGTTTGTTAATTCCTGTTGATTTTCTTGTCACTTTACTGGTTTAAAGCCGTTTCCAACCACAATATCAAAGAAGACATACTGTGCAAACCATTCACTTCTGCTTATTTGATTCTGTGGTACAGGATGATGTCAATGATAGGGTTCTGATATTATATGCGGGTTTCTAGTGCCCAGGTTTTTCTTATCAAGCCCATTCAAAAGAGTAAATGGTATGTAGTGTATCATACCTGTTAATACTTGTTTGAACATATTTTTCAGGTACACATAATCTGTGCTTTGTAGAGTAGTGATTTATGTTGTTGGATTAAGAAAAGGAGGTTGTTCAGGGCTTAAATGATCCTGTGGGTTTATTATGCATGGAATCCTGAGATTTAAACATTTTACTGAAGTGGTTCCATGATCATGCAAAGCAAGTTATTCTTGGCTGCCTAAAAAGAAAGTAAAACACATTCTTGCTCTTATTTCTGTCTTTTATTCCTACCTGATGTCATCCTCAAATCGTGCAATATCCTCAAACAGGGAGGTTACAACTAATTCCAAACAAACTTTATTGGGGACTTTCCTTCATGCAGACATTTCCTAACACAGAATATTCTATAAACATTCTCAGCGTTCCCAGACAAGAGACGGTCCTAATGTTTGGTTCTTCCTGCAAGCCCTCAGCCCTGGTCTACTACACACATGATTGTCAGGCAGAAACCTTCCTTCCCCCAGCAAAACGTTGCATGGCATACTGAAAGACTTCCATTAAAGCAGGCTTAACAGATGAATGCTGATATACTGGAGAAATAAACAGAAGGAAAAATGGCACATTTTCTGGGAGGCAGTCAAAAGCAGTTGGGTTGCTAGGCAGGAGGAAAGCATATAAACAGTTTTAGACCCCAAATTATATTTGGATAGCTGAATGAATACAGTTGAATTCATAGCAAAATTTTAAAATAAAAGAAGAAAAATTTTAAAAAGAAAAAAGAAGTTATTGATGCGTGTCAAACTCTCTTCCTCCAAGTTTTGCTTTCTTTTGGTTTCTGAGTTTCCATTCTCCTAAATCGAGCTCTATATATAATCACTTCAGACAGTTTGCATTTGAGATTTGTTTTTGGTCTTTGTGAGTAGTTATAATTTACATGAAAAGAAGCTGCAGTTGCATTTTAAACTACCTTTCCATTAAGGATTTAATTTAGGTTTAATAGGAGAGTTATCATATGTTAATTAAATACTGATGGGTTATGGGAAACATATTTACTCTGGTTTACCAACAAGGTACAAAAATATGTTTTTAATCTAAGTTTGGCATTTAGCTAGTTTGCAGATTCTCTTGTAGAGAGATACAGTTCTTCTGAGTTAATAATATGTTTATTTTGCTGAGATTAAATTGTACGTGACAGTTAAAGTATTTGTATTTGCTATCAAGGTTTATAGTTATGTTGTAGAGATGTATGTGGATATGTTTTAGATCAGTGAACACTGAATCTTCCAACATCAATTATATATTTAAAAATCAATTGATCTTTTTTATAGCTACATTAAATTTTTGGAATTTATCTCTAACAGGTGGTTATAAAACTGCCTGATGGAATTATCTTCTTTTTATCAATTTTTCAATATACTATTTATTAATAAACGATATATGTTAAGAATGTTTTCTTCAAATCAACACTTGTCATCTATAGGACCAATTGTATTCTCTCTAATTGAGCTCATTTTCCCTCACTGTGGTTATGAACACATTTGATTGAATCCACCTTTTTTCATCAGAGCCAATATTCCTCCTCTTCCTCATCTCTCTCTCTCTTTTTTGTATGAGTGATTATAATGCTCTTTTTTCTGTCTCATCTTCTATCATTTTATCCCTAAAGCCTCCCCGAAGGACTTAAGACCTGGCTTTCCACCAAAGTACATTGTCTGGAGTCAGAGATCTTAAGAGTGCTGAGTTAACTTATCTCCTGAGTTTCTAGGCACTTTGTGAAGACTACACAGTAAAACAATGGGAGCCAGTAAAAGTAGAGAGTTGAAGAATTATCCGAAAAATGTGCCCAGTATGCACAGCAAATCCGGATCATTTCATTTTTAATTTTTTCCCCTCAATAACAGGATTATGTGGGTCTTGACACTGCATTAAATTTCCACTTCTTTATGCATACAGAGATGCAGCCAAAGGCAAGAGGTGAATTTGAGTTTTCTTTTTATTAAAGCAAAATATCTGAAATCTTTCACACATGAGCTCTCATAACATGTCTCACTGTACTAAAAAAAAAAAAAAAAATGGTAAAATTGCTTGTGTTCTTAGGAAGAGAACACGAGGTGGCAGGGCCACAGCAGAAATAGCATTGCTGTTGTCAGAATACACATGCAGGGTAGGTCAGAGATATGAACAGCTTTAAATTTTTTGTGAAGTGCACTTTTTAAAATTAAAATACATAATGTATTACTTTTTCTTTTTAACCACTAGCAAATCTCTAATTCCTTTTGAGGCACAAAAGGTCTTGGTTTATTAAGTTGAAAGGCATGAGGACAGCAAACAGACACACTTAACGTTGTAACTATCTGAAGTGTGTTGTATTATTTTTCTTAGCTTTTTATGGCATAAGCTTTTTAATTAAAAAAATGCTTTAGAAGTAATTCTGTAGAATAAAATAATATATTTTCAATGATCCAGATAATTTGAATATTTTTGCCTCTGTTACATTTCAGAGTGTTTTGGTTCTTTGGGAATTATTGACATTTTTGTTAAGTAATGAAATAGAGTGAAAGTCATTGACTTTATCTCTATGCTATACAGCCAAGAGAAGTAAGCAATAGTGATGGACATTTCAAGCTTTTGTTGGTAATAAACTGGAATATATATATTATGGAAAAAATGGAAAGTGTTCATGCTAGTTAAGGTACTAGAATTTATGTAAAACACTAATACAACAATTTCCGTAATTTAATAAAATGTAAGTTTTAAAAAAAATTTTTATTTTATATTGGGGTATAGTTGATTAACAATGTTGTGTTAGTTTCAGGTATACAGCAAAGTGATTCAGTTATACGTATACATGTATCTATTCTTTTTCAAATTCTTTTCCCATTTAGGTTATTATAGAGTACTGAGCAGAGTTCCCTGTGCTATAAAGTAAGTCCTTGTTGCTTATCTATTTTAAATATAGCAGTGTCTACATGTCAACGTGTAACATAATGTAAGTTTAATTTTTGCTAATGAAAAGTCCCAAACAGGCAATCCTGAGTGGCAGGCAGTGTTTGTGAAAACACTGATTCAGTAACCCATTTTCCCTCTATCTATTGGTTCAGTAATCTTCAACATCTGACTACTAAAATTACCACAGGAGGGGAAAAGGCATGGGGGATTGCAAATGTTATGTTGTATAGGCAAACCTGGAAATACTGTTTGTCACTTCTACTCACATTCCATTGGCCAGAACTCAGCCACATGGCCACACCTAACTATAAATGATGCTGGGAAATATTGTCCATATGTATGTCCAGGAGAAAGAAGAAATATGTTTGGTGACCAGCTAGCTAGTCTCTGCCATAGTGCTATTGGTGATTGTAAGTAAATTACCACAAAGGCAAGATTAAGAATTAAGGTATTTTGAGAAGATTATCTATTTATCTATATAGCTAGCTAGCTAGCTAGCTATATCAGTTGGGGTTCAACCAGGGAAACAGAGCCAGTAGGAGAGATATATGAAGAGAAGTGACTTGTATGATGTGAAGGCTGGCTAGGCAAGTCTGAAATCCTTAGTGCAGAGTGCAGACCATCAGGAAGGGCAGGAACTTGGAACTCTCAGGTTCAGTTAAAGTTGCAGTCCAGGGGCTTCCCTGGTGGTGCAGTGGTTGAGAGTCCGCCTGCCGATGCAGGGGACACGGGTTCGTG
>NC_041220.1:130254823-130271145 GCF_002837175.3 Physeter macrocephalus | reverse complement strand
GTGCTCCGCAATGGGAGAGGGCACAACAGTGAGAGGCCCGGGTACTGCAAAAAAAAAAAAAAAAAGTTGCAGCCCATAAGTGGAATACCTACCTTTTTGTGGAATCCTCAGCTCTGCTCTAAAGGCCTTTCAACTGATTGAATCAGGCCTAGCCAGATGATGTAGGATAATCTTACCTAGTCAACTGATTATGAACTTTAATCATATCTATGAAAAACCTTAGTAACAGTGCCTAGATTAGTGTTTATTGAATAACTAGGGGCTGTACTCTAGCCAGGTTGACAGAAAATAATGACCATCACAATATTTATATATGTGTGTATATGTATGTATAGTTATAATATTTGACTATTAATATAACTCAAAATTATTTTTCACTTCTTTGTCTTCTGACATTTAGTATGACTATACGGATACATTTCCATGTGTGCTGTATTTTGGAAGCCAAAATATTTTCCCCTCTTTGTATCAATATATTTAATTAGGAAGTAAGTAAAATGCAGTATGACATAAGTAGGATAAACCCTAGCTTTGAAATGAAACAGAGGTGAGTTTGAAATCTTTTTCCACTATTTACAAGTAATTCTGTGACTTTGGACAATGTTACTCAATCGCTTTGAGGCCAGCTTCTTTTACTGTTAGTGACCATATCTATATGGTCACTATACTATGACATTTCTTGGTTTGGGATAGCTGCTCAATAAATGATTTATATTATTAAATAAGATAGCAGATAGCCCACAGGCAAGGCTGAACTCTCTCCTAGAGTGCTAACAAGACTCAGAAATCAGGAAAAATTCCTATAACATTGTCTCCCTACCTCAGTGTAGGAGTTGCAGGATGTAACATGCCTGAGATAGTGATTCTTCACTAGGAGCATGATGTAGGAGAGGCAGTGTTCAGGGGCAATGTCAATGTCATGGAGAGTGGTTTCTAAGGCCATAAAATTCTTGCCTCAAATCTAGGTCTTTGCAATTAAATTATTAGCGTTTTTGAATAACTCTTGAAGAACAGTATGACTGTCAGAAGTGTGTTCATTATATTCATTCTTTTTTCTTTTCACTCAACAAATATTTCTTGAGTTTCTACTAACTCCTTGACATTGTTCTAGATGAGAGTAACAGAAACATTGAGACTTGTGGAGAGGTAGGCTTTAGAGTAATAGTTTATGTATTGGAAGTATGGGCCTAGTAATGAAATATTTCCATAAACAATGTCCCTGGTCGGTGTGGGATTGCCTTCTGCTATCACAGTGCAGTCTGATGTAACAGCTTGGGGTTTTTTTGGTGTTAATTACTCTTCTAACCTTAGCATATTATGTTTTTTCCTTAAAAATTTCTGGAACTCTAAATTTTTCACTTGGTATCTATGTAATCTATTTATTTTCTTACAAGAAAAGTAATTAAAAAAAACAATCTAGTTGCTATTTCCTGCATATGACCTTTGATAAAAATATCAATATCTTGGGGTCAAATTCTTAGGTCCTAAGAAACATCTGCGTATGAGCAGTAGATGGAAAGTAGTCATTACTTGGCTAGAGAATCATTTGAGTAGTGATAGTTTTCTAAGATGCAACAAATTGAAGATAACTCTTTTTACTTTCCATTGGTTGGGGATAGTTAATATATGAGTTCAGTAGTCTAATTCTCAAAGTTAGTTATGTGCCACATGAAAAACAGTGACTGTCTCAGACAGCATCTACCAGTGTTCGTGCAGTCTGGGTAAATGTCTGGCAAACTCCGCTTTGGAATGTTAATAATAATGTATAATTATGTGTGATACAGGAAAAATTATTTTATATCATATACTATTAAATATTTCATCACAAAGATCAGATTATATGTAGACAGAATCTCTTATTTTCCCACTTAAGTGTCACAAGCTGTTTAATTAACTCAATTTTCAAAAAGGCATAACTTGTCAACAAACATTTTTAAATGACAAATTTCATGCTTGGTTTAAGGACTGAATGTGTATTAAATGTCAACTAGAACACAAAACTACATTTTTTTTTTTTTTTTTTTTTTTTCGGTATGCGGGCTTCTCACTGTTGTGGCCTCTCCCGTTGCGGAGCACAGGCTCCGGACGCGCAGGCTCAGCGGCCATGGCTCACGGGCCCAGCCGCTCCGCGGCGTGTGGGATCTTCCCGGACGGGGGCACGAATCCGTGTCCCATGCATCGGCAGGCGGATTCTCAACCACTGCGCCACCAGGGAAGCCCAAAACTACATTTTTTAATATTAAAAATAGACCAAAGGACGAGTAATCCTGAAAAGTATTCAGCTGGTTTATTTATATAATTTTGTTACTTGTTTCTATATGAAGGTTGTACATACACTGCAGAAGTGGATACATATTTTTCCTCAGTAAAGAAAAAAATGATAACCTTTTATTTTTATCATTTTTTTTCACATTTAGAGACTTCTTGGTATGTTATATAAAGATATTTAACAGATATATATAGTTTATAAGCTGAAGATATTATTTTTGGCTATTTTGGCTATTTTATAGCAAAGAAGTCTGAGGTTTAGAGATGTTTAGCACTGCAGAAGGTCAAGTATTAAACTGGCCTTTGTGGATAAATCTCAAAATGTGTCTGTATGAATATGTTACAGAAAGATTTGATCGCTAAATGTTTTCCTTCCTTCCTCCCTCCCTCCCTTCTTCCCTTTTCTTTTTTCTTTGAACAATTGATTTTTTAAAAGCTGATAGAAATGTATATGACTTTTAATATATTTGCATCAGTTTCCTTTCCTTCACAAAATTATAAATGGTATCTACTTTGGATTTTCACTGATTGTTTCACTGAATTGGCTTTTGACCAATAGTGACACTGGTTTTATTTAAAGAAAGCAATAACAAAATAGGTATGAATAGTGGCCTTTTGGCTTGGTCTTGTAAAAGTTTATCATGGCTCTAGGATCAAAGAAGATTTTTTACTAGGATTGCCACTTGTTTCTTCTTATTACTGACTGGTTTTAGTTGTATTCCTCTCTGCCAGACAGCACCTCATCCTCACCACTGGGACTTGAAAAACACTTTTTTCATTTATATTATAGTTGTAAAATGCCCAAATGAATTTTGCTTCTCTTGCTTATAATGATGTTAAAGTTAACTTAGTGGCATCCAAGTTCATTGGATAATCCCTTTTAAGGTGTTTAAGGGTGTTTAATAAAGGAATCAAAAGGAGTTAACACCTGTAAACTGCAACACTACATGGAGGAGATAACTCAGAAACTGGCAAGGTTTTAACAGTTTGAGTAATTTGTAAGATTCTAGGAGCTGAAGAGCAATAGTGAATGTGCCAATGATTAGTACTGGTTTATAATAATGAATGCTATTTTAAAATTATTGTTTCCACAGTGTCACTTTTAGTATCAGGAACAATTTGGGCATTTTTAGTGTAGCTTTTTAGGCACCATATAGCCCTGATTGATTTTATGACATTCAGCATGTCCTGAGAACTCTCTTGATGTTAATTTTTATAGTGCATATACCAAAAATATGCTAAATGCTTTCAGTGTTCCAATCCTAAAAATCACATTTTGCAACCAGATGATCCTTATAAATTTGTTTCCCAGAAGATCATAATACAGTATTGAAAAATATGTATTTTAATATCAGATGTTTTCTTAGCATCTGTTTCGTAAGGTTCATAATTCAGTAAAATGTCATGTTTCAAAGTACAGAGTATTTTTAAATAATTAGGAATGGGTAGGCCAATTTGGAAATATGACAAACTCTAGCTCTGTGAGTATTAGGAATGTACTGGTAGAAAGAGCAGAAAGAGAATCTGGGATAGGGTCTCCTCTGATATTGGAGGTAAGAGAAAATAATTCCACCAGAAGGAGCCAGATGAGATATACAGTTATGCATAAATCAATACACAGCTGTGTAGCAGGCAACTCATGTTGGATTCATCAGACAATTGGTGAAAAAACAGTTTGGGGAAGTGGGGGAGTGGTCGTGGACTAATCAAGAGCAGGTAAAAATCCCATCATGATGGAGTCCATGAGACAATTAAATTGCTTTGTAGTGACTGGATACATTGCTGTAAATATTTCCATTCTGCAGGAGGGAGAAAAAGCTTAAGCATAGTTTATCCAAAACAAATTAAGAAGAAAAAAACAATAAGTGCTTTGAACGCAGAATTAAAAATGGAGTGGTGAGTAATATACCATATCCTCCCAGCTCAGTAGTTTGTTTTGCTGTTCTGTTTGGAAAGTTTATAGTTATATAGAGGGTAGCGTGTTGGTTTCCATGAAGAAGGAAAATATAAGAGACACCTAACCTAGTATTGTTGATATGGGAAGTTCACAAAATACTGAATGAAGGAATAAAAGGAAAATGAAGGAATAAAACTTGAAAGATAACTGCTGCTTGAGGCAGGGCTATGGTGGCAGTGTGAACACCACCACCATAGTCTGATTCGGATTCAGCTTTAGTATGCCCTTCCTTGGCCTTTCTTGTAGAAAGAGTGCTCTGAGGGCTGAAATCCTCTTCTCCTTCCCCGATCCCCTTTGATACTCTTCACAGAAACTTGAAAATAAAAGCAGCTGGGCTCCTGCATTTACTCAGGAGGTTTCCAAGTGGTATAAGTACTTTTCAATGTGGATCCAGCAAACTCTTCAAAAAAATTACTTCTCTCATAAAAGGTATAATCTCTTGACATAAAAAATGTTTTGCAATGATAGCGGATCATTTGGAACATTACGGTAGCAAAATAACTACAGTACTCTTGCATGGGCAATCTCTTGAACTCTATGCATCAATGATCTGTAGAATGCATCTTAGCAGTTATGGCCCCTCATGTATATTGTTCCTATAGTACTAAAGACTAATTCGCTTTTTATGTGCTGACTGCACTGATAAAATAAGTGGTCATTGCCCTCCTAATTACCCATTGCAAACACTCACCACGTGATACCTTGCAAACACTGAATTTTGGAGTCCGAAGCGTCAGCACAGGTTATTTTATAAGTGAAGCAAATGAAGATCAGCCCAGTTAGTGTTTGAGCAGATACTTGGCCTCAGGTATCCTGACTGCTTATGTTTGCTTTCCTTTTCTCTCTACAGTTTCACTACTTCCCAGTTCCCCAAATGCAACGTTCTAACCTGGGATTACAGTGTCCTGTTCTGCCCTGGGATTACATTGTCCTTCTTTCAGTTAATAGTAATTAAGCACTTGCTAAGTGCAAGCGATATGGCTAGGCAAAAGATCTAGCTGTGACGCTCAAGCTAGTTTGGTCATCAGAAGTACTTGAGAAGTTGTATAGGAATATAAATTCTCTGGCCCTACATCAGACCTGCTGAAACAAAACTCTATGTGTGAATGTCTCAGGACTTTATCTTTTAAAAAAATATCCCAAGGTAAGTAAAATGATGAGATGGGTTCGATACTTTGCCTTAATAAAATGTACATATAACCTAGAGTGTAGTCTTACTATTTTGGGGCTGTGCCTTGATTTTACCCTGCAACCCTTTCCTCCTGAGGTCCTTCCCATCTCGGTCAGTGACGCCTGGCACCTACGGAGGTGCTCAACCCAGAAAGCCGTCAGCTGTCTTTGATCCCTCCTGCTCCCTCATCTGTTCTATTAGTATGTTCTACTCCCACTGCTTCCAGTATTTCCTCCCTCCTGTTTTCCACAAATATACAAGAAGCGATGGATTTCCAAAGTGAACATGCTTATTCCCCCTCCTACGTAAAGCCTTTTCAGCCTATTGCAATATTGCCAAAGTGTGGTCTCTGTAACTATATAATTGATATAATGTAAAAAAAAAAAAGGCCCTGTATTAGTCTGCTCAATACAACACCACAGACTGGATGGCTTAAACAACCAACATTTATTTTTCACAGTTCTGGAGGCCGGGAAGTGTGAGATCAGGGTGCCTGTATGGCTGGGTTCTTTCTGGTGAGGGCCCTCTTCCTGGCTTGCAGACTGATGCCTTCTTACTATGTGATGTGCTCACATGGCAGAGAGAGGAAGCTTTGGTGTCTCTTCTTCCTCTCCCAAAGGCACTGATCCTGTCATGGGAGCTCAGCTCTCATGACCTCATCTAAACCTAATTACTTCCCAGAGGCACCACCTCCTAATACCATCACATTGGGGGTTAGGACTTCAACATGTGACTTTTGCAGTGGGGACACAAACGTTCAGCTCATAGCAATCCCCACGGTGGAATCGGTTCTGGAAATGTTGAGTTAACGAAATAAGGATTTTAAATGTTGCTATTTTTATAGCAGGATTTTGGCTCTTATATGCATAGTATAACTTCAGTAGAGTGGGGTATATTGTAGGCACTATTTTCCAGAGATGTTCAACTGTAGAACTCCTTTTTCTACACAGTATCCAGAGGAACTAGTGTCTAGGAAATCGTAGTACCATTGCTTCCTACCTTTCCTCCTAGTCGTTCTCATTACTGAATGCAGATAGAAAAGCTTTCCAGAATAGTTTCTCTTGCTCTCTTATTCTTCAGACTTACCTGTACAGGGCTTCCCTGGTGTCACAGTGGTTAAGAATCCACCTGCCAATGCAGGGGATGTGGGTTGGAGCCCTGGTCTGGGAAGATCCCACATGCCGCGTAGCAACGAAGCCCGTGCGCCGCAACTACTGAGCCTGTTCTCTAGAGCCCACGAGCCACAACTACTGAAGCCCGTGCGCCTAGAGCCCATGCTCCGCAACAAGAGAAGCCACCACAATGAGAAGCCCGCACACTGCAACGAAGAGTAGCCTCCACTCACCGCAACTAGAGAAAGCTCGTGTGCAGCAACAAAGACCCAATGCAGCCAAAAATAAATTTAAAAAAAAAACAGAAAACAAAAAACAAAAAACAAAGTTACCTGTACAAGTGAGAGATGGTTTTGCAAAACCTGGAAGAGGAAGTTTCAAGTTTCTAGGTATAGGCATAGAGGAGATATAAGTAGATTGCCTTAGGGAGAGTATGAAAGAAACAGATTGCATCTGAATGAATCGCTGCAGTGGCCTTTCTCCTTAGCCCATTAGTAGCTTCGTATCTGTACAGGGACCATTACTCAAAGGGGCCATTTCACATATTACTGTGTCTCTTGGGGCTAGGAGATAAGAAATGTTTTCTTTGAATTTTCTCTTGCCTTGTCTCCTGCTCTTGGGGAACGGTAATTTTTAAAACTTAATGACCCCAAAATGTTATGAATATTTTGACAACTGTCTTAAAAATGTGAATGGGTTCAGCGCCCTACAGTAGCCAGTACAGCCAAATAGATTCTAACTTTGATAAGATTGAAAGCCTCCATGGGAAAAAAAAAAAGATGATAAATTTGATTCTCTGTGGACAAAAAAATCAGAAAACGAAACTAAATTCTTTAATTTTCTCATCAGCTTGCTGATTTGGTGTCACAAAGATACTACTTGTAGTTTCTAGTTGTTGATGAGTCAAGCAAATGAAGTCAGCTGTACATACTGAAATCTTATTTAAACATCAATTTTTTTCTTTTGTAAATTTATTTTATTTTTATTAAGTATAGTTGATATACAATGCTTTGCCAATCTCTGCTGTGCAGCAAAGTGACTCAGTTATACACATATTGACATTCTTTTAATATTCTTTTCCATTATGGTTTATCACAGGATATTGAATAAAGTTCCTGTACTATACAGTAGGATCTTGTTGTTTATCCATCCTATATATAATAGTTTACATCCACTAATCCCAAACTCCTGGTCCTTCCCTCCCCCACTCCCGCTTGGCAACCACAAGTCTGTTCTCTATGTCTGTGGGTCTGTTTCTGTTTTGTAGATAGGTTCATTTGTGCCATATTTTAGATTCCACATATAAGTGATATCATATGGTATTTGTCTTTCTCCTTCTGACTTACTTCAGAAGTAAGTATCATATTTAGTATGATAATCTCTAGTTGCATCCATGTTGCTGCAAATGGCATTATTTCATTCTTTTTTATGGCTGAGTAATATTCCATTGTATATATGTACCACATCTTCTTTATCCATTCATCTCTCAATGGACATTTAGGTTGCTTCCATGTTTTGGCTATTGTGAATAGTGCTGCTATGAACACAGGGGTGCATGGGTCTTTTTGAATTATAGTTTTATCTGGGTCTATGCCCAGAAGTGGGATTGCTGGATCATACGGTAATTCTATTTTTAGTTTTCTGAGGAACCTTCACACTGTTTTCCATAGTGGCTGCACTAATTTACCTTCCCACCAACAGTGTAGGAGGGTTCCCTTTTCTCCACACCCTGTCCAGCATTTATTGTCTGTAGATTTTTTTGCTGATGGCCATTCTGACTGGTGTGAGGTGATACCTCATTGTAGTTTTGATTTGCATATCTCTAATAATTAGTGATGTTGAGCATCTTTTCTTGTGCTTTTTGGCCATCTGTATGTCTTCTTTTGAGAAATGTCTGTTAAGGTCTTCTAAGCCCATTTTTCGATTGGGTTGTTTGTTTTTTTGTTGTTGAGTTGTATGAGCTGTTTTTATGTTTTGCAGATTAAGCCCTTGTCTGTCACATTATTTGCAAATATTTTCTCCCGTTCTGTAGGTTGTCTTCTAGTTTTTTTTTTTATGGTTTTCTTTGCTGTGCAAAAGCTTGTAAGTTTGATTAGGTCCCATTTATTTATTTTTGACTTCATTTAAATAAGCCCACATCAAACTTTTAAGTTAAATGTATCTTTATTTTAGTGACTCTTTATTGTCTCCTAGGTAAAAATATGTAGCTTTTATAAAATGAAAATAATTTTTTTTGGATTTTTCTATTTGTGTAGTTCATAATAGTGGAAAAATTGACTTTAAAAATAGTAATGTATAAAAATATAATAATAGTATTTTTAAAATAATAAAAATTATTTTAATAGTAATAATGGAAAATGGGAAAAATGATTTTTTCATTTACTTACCACATAATAATGTTTTCAAACTGTCAGTGCTAAATATTCAAATATTTTAAAAATCTACAGACCTTTTTTTTACCAGATAGTCTTTGAAATTTTTGCTTATTTTATAGCCAGGAGGGAAGAAAGATGCAGGCCAGGATGTTAGATATTTTCATGCTATGTCAAAATAGGTCATCTTTCAAAGGAGTGTGGAACACATGACCATTAGCATACTTTGTTGCTACTTATGGTGACAGTGTTCTCTGGAGCTAAGATAAATGAGATGTGAAGAACAATCAATCTAACTCAAGAATTTAAAAACAATCTCATTATTTTTGGGTGTTTTTTCTTGCCTGAATCTTCTCTATACTTAAAGACTGTACAATTGATTTGAAAACATTGCATAAACTTATTTTTAAGTATACTTGTTACATTTCCAATAATATGCTCAATGTGTGTTTTTGTTCATCCTCAAGACACTTTTTTAGATGAAGTATCTCTAAGTTTTAAGCAATGGGTCCAAATGCCAACCTAAGAAAAGTACAAATATACATTGTTTCCTGTTTTTCCATATTTGTAGATGCTCTGTATTGTATTCGTTATATTTATTACACAAGTTTTCTTGCTTACTTTTTGTTACACATAAAAATTTATGAATCCTATATCGAGCAAATGATAGCTGCCAGTGAGGCAAGTTTAGGTATATTAAGTCACTGTGTCTTATTAATAATATAGGAGTTCCAAGTTAGACCTGGAAAAATTTTAATGGAGGAATGGAAAAAATTACATTCATTGCAAAGAAACTGATTAAGCATGATGTCAAAAATCAAGATGATTTCATATGCTTGATTTATTGTAAAATGTATGAAAAAATTACATGAAGTCATAAAGATTGTTTCACCTGTTGAAAAGTGAAGTTTTACTGAATTTATCCTGACTCCATTCTGTATATACAGCACTGTGTGTGTCACCTTGATTTTATACTTTTTTGGTGTATTTTGAATAATGAATAATTTTCTCTTGTTTTGTAAAATGAAGGCCAATGTAGTGATAATGTATACATTTTATTGTCATCTTACAAACTAATTTTAAAATATTTTTTTTCACAGTGGACAGAAATTGTTCTTAGAGGGAAATTACTGACTATATCATAGATCCTTTAGAAAATTCTACATTTTTTTTTTTTTTTTAGGATGGAACAATTCTTTATTTTTAGACACTTTCACAAAGGGGTTTTCAGTACATGTAAAGCAAGCACATGTGCTCTCCCAATCCCCAAAATCCATATATTGCTTTTTAAAATGCATAATAGCTAAAGTATATTATCTTTACAGCTGAAGTTTTAATTAAATTCAGCAAATTTTTTTTAGCACTTCACCTACAGCATCTCTCATTATGCCCATTGCATGATTGGTATTTGATTGACACTTAGTATTTGGGAATGAGTGAACAGATGGAAGCATTTTGTTAGCTGAAACAAGTTATATATAAAGGTATGTAAATATTACTTGTTCTCAAGGTTTTTTCAATTAGGTGAGGATTCAAACAAGTAAAGACAGAAAAGAAGTCTTTCACGGAGAGAGAACTGAATGTAGAAGAGCAGGGAAATGAGAAAGCTCAGAAAGTGCTTGGGCACACAGTACATGGTCCCATGTGCTTGGAGCTTAGTGTTCTGTGCTTAGGGTGGAATGAGAACTAAAGCTGAAGGAGTGAGTTGACCTCTCATTTTGGAGAGATTTTATCTTGGAAATGTTTTGATTGCAGAGGTGACATGGTATTAGGAAGTATTTGGATGGTAGTTTACTTAGTGGCCTGTAGGCCTGAAAAAAAAGAGGTTGCTGGAAGTGGTATGGCTAAGAGGCAAAACAGGCCATTTGGCTATAGTTTGGGCTATGTTTCTCAAATTATTATTATTTTTATTTTCTGAATTCTCATAGGCTAGCCTTCCAATGTTTACTGGCAACTTTAGAAGACTTTTTCTCTTAGCTTTTTTTAGCTAATGCTCTCTTAAATCTATATCGTAGTACCTTTACTCTCTTTCTTAGGTAGGATATTTAGCTACAGTGAGCTTCTCAAAATACCGCATTAGTTAAGATCATACGTGTGTGTGTGTGTGTGTGTGTGTGTGTGTGTATAGCATTAGCTGCTATTGCTGTTCATTCTAGTTATCATTAAAAATTCCAAATATATGTAGGTCATAATTGGCGAAGGTAAAAAGCATTATAACTGCCCTTAAGATAAATTATCCTTCTATTTTTCATATTTAGATTTGACTAAGACTTTTAAACATGAATTATTCTCCAAGTAATTTCTTTTACTAGTGATCGTTAACTTTTGTAGTATATAATAAGCTGTTATTGTGCTAACATATTACATATATTATCCTATGTGATAGTTGTAATCCTGTGATTTGTATGTTATCTTACCCATTTCTTAAAAGAATAAATTGAGGTTTAGAGATATTAAATATTTTTCATATGTCAGGCAGATAATAAATGATAGAGGAAGTACCCAAATTAGTCTGATTTCAAATAATGCTACTTTTTCATCAATTAATATACCTGAATCCTTGCAGATATAGCTTTATGTAGTCTTTATTATTCCCATTTATTTTTAGACTAGGGAACAGACTCATTTATCCAGATAGAAAATGGCTAAGCTGAGATTTAACTTAGGGTTTCCTGCTCCAAATTTCATGACCTGCATGTTGTACTAACTTCCTTATCAAGTTTAAGATTAAGAAACAAAGTAAAATATAAATAATTTGGGGCCCTAAGCTCTCTGTTAATCAGTGACTTCTCTAAAATATTAGTGGTTTTTTTTTTGTTTTTTTTTTTGGTTTTAATCATTCATACCCCCAGCTTTGTTTCTACTAATCACAGTCTTGGATTCAGTGATTTCTGGTATCAATTTTATCTGAAAATCTATATTTTTAGTAAGTTTTATTTCTTATTATTGTCTAGCATTGGAATCTTAAAACTCCATATTCTTCCCCAGAGCTTTATTTTATGTTGCTTCTAGTCATCCACAGGAAATGGTATGTATGATCCTAGGCATCTTCATGGTAGCTTTTCCTGCTGCTTTCTTCTGTCTATTCTCTACAACTGCCTAATGAGTCATTTCAATGTCTACTTCATATTTCCCAGCTGAATTTCATTTAGTTACCCAATGTACTACACGTGCATGAAGAGAAACTTCTTAAAAGGTTTGTGTTCAAGAATGCTTAGATTAGTGGGTAGCTTGGAGGGGAAGAGAAGAGGATGACAGAAAGAAACTAATGGATTCCCCACAGAAAGGTAATTTTTTAAAACACACTATAAATAATTTCTTATAACTCAAATCACCTGACAACATGCATAATACGGTTTGAGCATACACTTAACTTTTGAAACAACTCTTAATTTATTAAAGTGAAAGTGCTTGTTAGCATTTGCTTCACCTTGCACAAGAGAGGTAAATGATTGGTTTTAAAATGTTTCATAATACAGGCTTAATTAATAGGTCTTAGGGGCTTAGGATTCTTTTGAATGAGTTTTTAGAATCTATAATACAAGCTTTAAAACACCACCTGCAAAATGAACAAGTGTTCTGGTGCTTGAAATATATTGATATGAGCTATAGTGAAGCTCATAAATTTTTTTGTTCTGTTTTTCCTCTGAACAAACAGAGCTTAGGGTTATATAATGCATTTCTGGAGTGGTCTTGGTCATTGTTCTGTCAGAAAGCAGTTTGCTATGTTGTTCCAGAAATATAGGTGTGATACATTATACACTGGGAAGAGATTTTTGTGATATTCCAGCATTATTCTCCTTACCTTTAGGTACAATTTTACTTAGTAAACATTTGTTGGATTAACAGAGCATTGATTCTCCAGTATGACACCCACCAATTCTTAACTGCATTATACTCAAACTGCCTTTTCATTTATGTTATCTCGCTGGCTCCCATAGGAATTTAAAACATTTCATTGTTTTTTAAAAAATTGGGGTAAAATATGTATAGCATAAAATTTATCATTTTAAACATTTTTAAGAATATAGTTCAGGGCTTCCCTGGTGGCGCAGTGGTTGAGAGTCCGCCTGCCGATGCAGGGGACGCGGGTTCGCGCCCCGGTCCGGGAAGATCCCACGTGCCGCGGAGCGGCTGGGCCCGTGCGCCGTGGCCGCTGAGCCTGCGCGTCCGGAGCCTGTGCTCCGCAACGGGAGAGGCCACAACAGTGAGAGGCCCGCGTACCACAAAACAAACAAACAAAAATGAATATAGTTCAGTGGCATTAGGTATATTTACATTGCTGTGCAACCATTGCCAGAACTTTTTTATCTTCCCAAACTGAAGATCCACACCTATTAAGCAATAATTTTCCATTGGCCCTTCCCACCAGCCCTTGGCAACCACCATTCTACTCTCTGTCTCTACGGATTTGACTACTCTATATGCTTCATATAAGTAGAATCATACAATATCTGTCCTTTTGTGGCCTTGTAAGCATTTAATTTAATGTACTACTCCTGTTTAATTCACCCCCCTCCAACATTACAGCTGGACAGAACTAAGGGTCAAAGAGGTGACAGAGTATATACATAGTCACATAACTAATTGATGGTAAACTTAGTCCGGGACCAATTTCTTTTCTGCTAGACTTGTGTTCTTTGCATTACAGAGTGTTGATTTACTTATTTTCTCATTCAGAGAAAGTGATATTCTAAATTTCTAAGCAAAAAATGAGAGACAAAATATCACATTCAAACAAAATTCAGCCTAAACCCAGGTCATGGTTCAAAATTTGAAAAAGTCACTGATCATGGGATAGTGTTTCAAAATTCACACTTACACAATTATTAATAAATAGTATCTATTAAAAATACCCATAATATATTCTATGTTGACTTATCTGATTGCATATGGCTCTGTTCTGGGCTACCCACTGAAAATAATGTACAATGGTATAAGCATACAGACAAATCTCCTAAAATGTTTCATATACATGCTTTAAATCCATCCAGCAGCCTCAACTGATTGGAATTGGTGCCAGAGCTCCATGACAGTAGCTGATTTGATATAACCTACCTATGCATTTATCCTTAGAAAAGGTTAAAAGTGATTACTTTTTTTAAGAAAATCACTTTAGGTTTAGACTAACTTAAACTGTGTTAGAGTGAATTCTTTTTCTTTTGGTTAAGACTGAAGATCTGCCTAACAACCTTTTTTGGGTTGGCCTTGGCCCACAAAGGGTGAAATCTCTGCAGGGTACTCTGGCATAACAAGTACACATTTGACTCCTAGGGAACCTCTAAACTTCTCTCCCAAGGAGAGGTTTAAAGAACTTCTCCGATGTCCATTTTTTAGCCCTCGTACAAGAATCCAAGGCCAGCCCTTGTCTTCAAGTCCCCTTTGATCATAAGCCACCTGCTTTTCCAGAATCATCACATTTTATCCTAGATTTCATAGAGTTCTCTATTATTCCTAATGCACTAGAACTGTGGGAGGTTCGTCATTATTTCACAAAAGAATTATGTAGTTAAGTAACTTTAGGAAACACCAAGTTAATACAATTTAATGATTTTTTCCTTTACTTTGTTTAGAACCTTTAATATGCTAAGATGTGAACTGTATATTTATAAAAAAGATATATAGCATTATTTCCCAGACTTTTTTGACCAACAAGCTCCATGTTAACAGTTTTTGAGGTTGGAATTCATTCTAGAGTATATTCTCTAGGAAATAAATGCTAAAAAAAAAATGTTCCTGGGTCACTTTCACATTAATTCGAAAAACATTTTAGATAAGGAATTAAGAGCAATATTATGTGATTTGGAAACATTTCTGTCTGTGTTATCAAGGACCTCCTGCCCTCAAGCGGGAAAGAGATTAGTCAGACCCACTGTGATAGAGTCTGTGGTGGAAAACAAGGTGCTATGGGAGCTCATTGAGGGGACACAACGTAGAGATCAGAGAAGATTGACCCAAAGGGTGAAACTTGAAGAGAGACTTGAAGGATGAATAGAGATTCAAAGAAAAACATGTTGTTCTAGAGAGGTAGAGGTTAAGCACACACACGATGATTTGGATGGCTATTAATGTGCATGGATGAAGTTACTCAATAATGGTGCTCAGGGGGACAGCATTAAGTGAACAGAAACACCCTGCAAATGGAAATAAATCCATGGCAGTGAAGCAAAATGAAGGTGAAGCATCATAAGTGGAGAGCTTTCAACAAGTCTCTAGAAGTTAGAAAATGCATATGAGCTGGAGATTGGATTCAACACGGTACAAAAAACACTATTTAAGAGGAGTCTGCTGCTACGAAGCTGTTAGAGGTATTAGCTGGTGACTCTCAGGTGGAACACCAGCGAGGCAGGTACCAAGAGTAGATGTGAGAAGAGCAGCTGAAATAGGGAGGTAATTAAAGACTTGTCATGGACTCCTTGTGTCAGGTGCTATCCCTATATTCTCTAGCCCTTTGTACCTCAAGCACAGAACAACTCTTTGGTGTTTATACCCAGGCAAGAAAATCAGAGGACTCTTCTGTGAAGAGAATGACTAATATTCCTGTTCAGAGCTGAGGTTGCTAAAATGGACATTGGCACTCCACAATAGTCGTCTACATCCTGACAACTGTGGGACCTCTACAATACATGCACCCCCAAAAAGGTCAGTCTGTACTCCTAAGTTGTGTACACAGAGCTCCCAGGAAACTCCTCAGCTGAGAGAGAGGCCTGATGGAGATGATTGTCTGCCAGATACCCCACAATCAACATAATCCTTTCCTCCAACAGGAAAAAGGGAATCACAGACTCTAGCCCTGTAAGGAAAATTGGCACCAGGAGTGAGAAAGACCAAGACTCACAAAAATAGCAAATGATTGTAGGAAACAGGCAATTCAGGAATGAGAAGATAGCTTAACAATTTTTTGTTAATAACTTCAAAAGTACAAGAAGAATTGTGTCCATAAAGAAAGGAAGCCAATTTCGTTGTGTATATGTATCACATCCTCTTTATCCATTCGTCTGTCGATGGGCATTTCGGTTGCTTCCATGACCTGGTTATTGTAAACAGTGCTGCAAT
Source organism: Physeter macrocephalus (assembly GCF_002837175.3). Classification (NCBI taxonomy): domain Eukaryota; kingdom Metazoa; phylum Chordata; class Mammalia; order Artiodactyla; family Physeteridae; genus Physeter; species Physeter macrocephalus. The sequence continues at coordinate 130,255,209 of NC_041220.1, read as the reverse complement.
GAACATTGGGGTGCATGTGTCTTTTTGAATTATGGTTTCCTCTGGGTATATGCCCAGCAGTGGGATTGCTGGGTCATATGGTAATTCTATTTTTAGTTTTTTAAGGAACCTCCCTACTGTTCTTTATAGTGGCTCTATCAATTTACATTCCCAACAGTGCAAGAGGGTCCCCTTTTCTCCACACCCTCCCCAGCATTTGTTGTTTGTAGATTTTCTGATAATGCCCATTCCAACTGGTGTGAGGTGATACCTCATTGTAGTTTTGATTTGCATTTCTCTAATAATTAGTGTTGAGCAGGTTTTCATGTGCTTCTTGGCCATCTGTATGTCTTCTTTGGAGAAATGTCTGTTTAGGTCTTCTGCCCATTTTTGGATTGGGTTGTTTT
>NC_041220.1:130254003-130254665 GCF_002837175.3 Physeter macrocephalus | reverse complement strand
TGTTTATTTTTGTTTTTATTTCCATTTCTCTAGGAGGTGGATCAAAAAAGATCTTGCTGTGATTTATGTCAAAGAGTGTTCTTCCTATGTTTTCCTCTAACAGTTTTATAGTGTCCAGTCTTACATTTAAGTCTCTAATCCATTTTGAATTTACTTTTGTGTATAGTGTTAGGGAGTGTTCTAATTTCATTCTTTTACATGTAGCTGTCCAGTTTTCCCAGCACCACTTATTGAAGAGGCTGTCTTTTCTCCATTGCGTATCCTTGCCTCCTTTGTCATAGATTAGTTGACCATAGGTGCGTGGGTTTATCTCTGGACTTTCTATCTTGTTCCATTGATCTATATTTCTCTTTTTGTGCCAGTACTATATTGTCTTGATTACTGTAGCTTTGTAGTATAGTCTGAAGTCAGGGAGTCTGATTCCTCCAGCTCCATTTTTTCCCTCAAGACTGCTTTGACTGTTCAGGGTCTTTGTGTCTCCATACAAATTTTAAGATTTTTTGTTCTAGTTCTGTAAAAAGTGCCATTGGTAATTTGATAGGGATTGCATTGAATCTGTAGATTGCTTTGGGTAGTCTAGTCATTTTCACAATGTTGATTCTTCCAATCCAAGAACATGGTATATCTCTCCATCTGTTTGTATCATCTTTAATTTCTTTCAT
>NC_041220.1:130224843-130253898 GCF_002837175.3 Physeter macrocephalus | reverse complement strand
TAGTGTATAGGAATGCAAGACATTTCTGTGCATTAAAGTTGTATCCTGTAACTTTACCAAATTCATTGATTAGCTCTAGTAGTTTTCTGGTGGCATCTTTAGGATCCTCTATGTATAGTATCATGTCATCTGCAAACAGTGACAGTTTTACTTCTTCTTTTCCAATTTGTATTCCTTTTATTTCTTTTTCTTCTCTGATTGCCATGGGTAAGACTTCCAAAACTATGTTGAATAATAGTGGCGAGAGTGGACATCCTTTTCTTGTTCCCGATCTTAGAAAAAATGCTTTCAGTTTTTCACCATTGAGAATGATGTTTGCTGTGGGTTTGTCATATATGGCCTTTATGATCTTGAAGTAGGTTCCCTCTATGCCCACCTTCTGGAGAGTTTTTATCATAAATCGGTGTTGAATTTTTTCAAAAAGCTTTTTCTGCATCTATTGAGATGACCATATGGTTTTTCTTCTTCAATGTGTTAATATGGTGTATCACATTGATTCATTTGCATATATTGAGAATCCTTGCATCCCTGGGATAAATCCCACTTGATCATGGTGTATGATCCTTTTAATGTGTTTTTGGATTCTGTTTGCCAATAGTTTTTGAGGATTTTTGCCTCTATATTCATCAGTGATGCTGGTCTGTAATTTTCTCTTTTTGTAGTATCTTTGTCTGGTTTAGGTATCAGGGTGATGGTGGCCTCATAAAATGAGTTTGGGAGTGTTCCTTCCTCTGCAATTTTTGGAAGAGTTTGAGAAGGATGGGTGCTAGCTCTTCTCTGAATATTTGATTTGTAGAGACGTGGATGGATATGGAGACTGTCATACAGAGTGAAGTAAGTCAGAAAGAGAAAAACAAATATCGTATTTTAACACATATATGTGGAACCTAGAAAAATGGTACAGATGAACCATTTTGCAGGGCAGAAATAGAGACACAGATGTAGAGAACAAACGTATGGACACCAAGGGGGGAAAGTGGTGGGGTGGTTTTGGTGGTGGGATGATTTGGGAGATTGGAATTGACATATATACCTTATTATGTATAAAATGGATAACTAATAAGAACCTACTGTATAAAATATACCTTATTATGTATAAAATGGATAACTAATAAGAACCTACTGTATAAAAAAATAAATAAAATAAAATTCAAAAATTCAAAAAAAAAAGGAAAAGTCAGTGAGGGAAAGAGGAACAATTAGAGGAAAAAAACAACATTCTTTGATTTAGAAAATCTAAAACAGAAATTGCAGAATAACTTTGAGAACATGAAGTTAGAAAGCAAAACAGTGAGAGAAACAATTATATAGGAAAGCCACCAAGTAACTAATTAGCAGGTAACTGGTATATCTTCCCTGAATAGCAGAACTAGAGAGGAACATAGTACTCAGGTTGTGGAAATAAACGTCAAAGGCAGGAGATACTCCAAAATTATTGCCTCTGGCTAGTGGGACCGGGCCTTGTGTTGAGGTGGGGGAGGGGATAGGGAAGACGCTGTTGCTTTTCATTACAAATTTTGTAAGGTAACATATACATGTATTAATTGTTAAAATTAAAACAAAGTACAGAATATATTATGTTCAGTGTTAAAAACAAACCCCAAAATGGAGTGAATGCATCATTGTTGAATTCTCCACTAATTGTATGTGTTTCACATATTTAATCATAGTTGCAAGATTTTGAGGCTTTTTTGTCTTTGACTTAAACACTCTTCCAAAACGTTTCCTGAAATACCATCTCATGAATCAAATATATTTTGTGAAGGTTCAGATTTACAATCATGTAATTTCATATTTAGAATATGGTTTATATATGAAATCTCTTTCTAAAGAGACTCATCTAAATCATTGTATAATTTTTTATTTAATTTGTAATAATTTGGTGGGAAGAAAAATTGGCCACTGGTGAATATTTAAGCACAATCTAAGCAGCCATAGATGGAAGATACTTTTATTTTCCTAAATTACGTTTAGAGATACACTAACCTAATGAATCTATTTATACTGAGATTTTATCTTTAAAAAGCAATTTCTTCCTGCCCAACCTCTCTTTGTCTGTCGATTTATTTTCTCATAACAGTCTGTGAGTGCAGGTATCATTTGCTTATTTTAAGAAACTGGTTTAATAAGGTTAGGTGGCTTAATGGAATTTCAGCCCAGGTTTTCTTATTAGTTCACTGTTCTTTCACTGCACCAGGAATTCATAATTGCAGGGATTTTTCAAAATCATTCAAAACCCATAATTTTAAAATATTTTGGGGAAATATATAGGTTGTACATTTATTTTTTTCTCAGTGATGAAGGAACTCTGGAATTGTATCTTAACATTTTAGCGTAGCCTCGTGACACCCAAACCTCTTGGTATGACAATTCCTTGGATTTGTGTTTAACCAGTGAGCGGCACATATAAGACAGCTGTCGTGTAACGCAGGAAGAGGTTCATAAATCTTGTTAAGGATTAATCAATTAAGGAATTATCAGAAACATTATAGATATTTATTGTTAAGATTACCACACTTGCAAAGCCAAAGTTTTCTAAAACAATGAGGCATTTTGCTCTGACAGTAAAACAATGGAATTTAGTTAAGTTCTACTACCACATATTTTGCAGTTGAGATCCTGTGAGGTAATCTAATATTCTGTTCTCTTTTCTCCTCACTCTATCATTTTGTCTCCAACCCTCTTTTTACTTTTGGTTGAAGAATGGACTTGGAAAACCTTGTGTTGGTATTTCTTTCTCAGGCCTAGTCAATTCTCAGTATAGGTTTGTTGAATTAATTAAACTATATGTTATTAACATCTCTAAAGACATATAAGATGTTTAAATGCTAAAGAAGGTGATGATACTAAAGGAATTTAAGTTGTTCATTATTATGTTTCATTTCAAACAAATGAGTAATCCTGTTCTTAGATGTATAATACTTAATGAGTCCAGTGATTCATCTCTTGAAAGACTAACAGAATAGATAATAAAATTATAAGATTTTGACAAAAGTCCCTCCTCTGACTTTCTGATATGTTTGAAAAGACTAGATTTATATGAAAGCCAGCTTCTTTTGAGAAAAGGCACTTTTATATCAGATTTAATTAGTGATGAGGCCAGTATTCAAGCTCACTGTGTCCTTATAGATACAATGCACATTTCCTAAACTATGCCCTTTTACTGTGTGATTGCAGCTTGCTTATTATTTACATCTTATTAGTCCTGTGAAATTTCTGATTAGTTATTTTATATGATTAGTCCTGTGAAATTTCAATCTTTGTATTATCTGAACTTTGTCTGATGTATTATTGGCACTTTGTTGATTTCTGAGATTAATTTTATCTTAATTCTTTTTTACCCTTGAAAACATTTAAACTTTTTACCAAGTAAATAAATGCTTAAATGCATATACTTGCTAAATAAACCCATGGAACAGTGCTGTATATATTGTAAATTATCCCCGAAGTGGATCATCTTATAATATTCCTTATATAACAAAATTATTTTTAGTAATAATCATGAAATGAAACAGATACTAACAGTAATAATAACAGAAAAAGAAATACAGAGAAATTTTCTTGTGTTAAATTTTGTGTATATAACTATGCTAGTAAAGAAATTAGAAAACAAAGAAGTAATGGATTAGTACTTCTTAATTAAAGTAATTTTTGAAAAATAGGGAAGAAATACATGAAGGATGCCTTCAATAAAATAAATTCTGCAAGATTCAGAGAGTGATTTGTGCATAGAATTACAATATTAAAGTAAGCCAAATACTCTTTTTTCATCTTTATAGTCACTGTGCTATCATTATTTATTTTGAATTTACAGATGCAGTAATATATTGAGCCATAGTGATTAGAGTTGTGAACTGTGCCCAAACTGAGCTCAATTATTTTAAACTATATTGAATTTACTCTTGAAATGCATGTGGGAAGCTGGGGTAGCTGAGTCTGTGTGTCAGGGCTGACTGGGTAACTCGGAGTTTTCCAAATTAACTTGCCCATAGAATTATATTTTTATTAAAGGTAAACAACAAACACATGCTAATTTGGAACATACATATATTTCATTAAAATTCAGCAGTAACAGAAGCAATGTTAAGGACATAGAGCAGAGATTTGCAAACTAGAGCTTGTGGGCCAAATCCCACATCATCTTAACTGTACCAGTTTTGGGGAGAGCGAGAGGAAGAACAGGAAAAAGCTCAAATGCCATTTCTGAGCATGTATGTACACAATGGGGCTAAAGTCTGTTGTGTATGTGAGTTTTGCTCTTATTAGGTTATATTAAAAGCAAACATAGACTATGGCATTTCATTTCCCAGTTGCTGTGCATCTTAGGTGTTGGCTTTCTCAGTAGTAAATGTGGTTAATTTGAGTGTGGTTGAGAACATATGTCTCAGGTGGCTGAACCTCTGTTACTTCTTTGGGGAGATAGACCAGACTACAGATTTAAATCAAAACCTTTGAGGAATTATATTTCTTCAAGCAGCTTGACCTTGATATAGGTTTATCTCTTATATTTTTATTAAAAATAGTTTAATGACTGGAAAACTGTCTTTACATAAATATCTGCAAGCAATGCCTTTGAAATAAATGTTCCCCTTTTATCTAACCTAATTCAAATAAATGCTTGTTAATTATGTAATTAAATTTCTTTGACTTTTTCTTTAAAGTGCATTATACTGTTTATAGTGACTCATAAAAACGTACTGTACATTAAAAAAATTAACCTGTCATATTTTAGCAGACCAGAAATAGAACTTGTAAACAAAATCCCTTTTGTACTATCATTTGCTTTAGCCATATAAACCACCATATTGTTGGTCTCTCTGAGGATCTACACCCAAATGGAATAGTCTTTGCTTCTTTCTGGGGTAATTATTCATAGATATTCCTGAATTTATGCTGCAGTGACTACAAATTTTACAGCATGGTCTACTGACTGTCCTTCAGTCATGCTGGTTATTTTAGTGTAGTGATTTTTCTCCGTTTTGTGTGTATCATGCAAAGTAAAACATATAGGAAATACCCCATAGCGGGGCCAAGCCAGGAGAATGGGCAGCTCATGCTCAAAAGATCTGAGCTCCCTGAAGGCCTTTGGGGAAGGGCTTTTAAAGACAATGTGAAGGAGAGGGTCACAAGGTGTGTGATCAGCTTGTGCTTAATTCTCTGACTGGTTGGTAGTGAGGTAGAAGTTGGATGTTTCTGGAATCTCAATCATAAGCCTTCTGGTTCCAGCTTGTCTCTGCCTGACGTCTGTGTGCTGGTGGTCAGCATGCGGTTAACTTTTTCCACCTGATGGGGGTTTACTATTAGTAAAACAACTCTAGGATACAGCTCAGGATATTATCTACAGACCACGAGGAGGAACTAAAGGTCCTTGACTTTGTTTTATGGCTAAACTATTATTATTTTATTTTGCTTATCTGTTTTTCTTTGTTTCTGCATTTTCTCACTTCTCTAATTAAATTCGCTCTTTGAGACTCAGGAAAGGCCCTCTAAGCTAAAGCTTTTCTACAAACAAGAGCCAGGGGCATGGAGATCTGTCCCTGGGAAGGCCTTGCAGGGTCCTGCTTGGTTTCAAGTCAGTGGAAAGAAATCAGTCCCTCTGAGAGGTGGCTACTTCCTTACCTTCTCTCCTCCTCCTGCTCCTGTTACCTCTTTTCTTCCTGCTTCTTCCTCTCTTTCATCTTCTTTTAATTTTAATGAACTATTATAAAGGATATGTATCCTTTACAGTATATAGTCTTATTTATGAGTTATGCAAATAACAAATCAATAAGAGAAAGGTTGATAACATACTGGAAACTTTTGTAAAAGACATGAACAGGACAGTGAAATTCCTTCCTGACTTCTCTTCAGGAAGAGAGAACCATGGCTGCCCTATTACACACAATGGGGGAAGCATGTGCTGTTAAGTCTGCAAGGAAGAAGATTTGCCAACCGCTGTATGTCCTTTATCTGCATTTTACAATAAGGCCTCCTTTTTCTTAAAGGTACCTGGACTCTTTTCAACTTAATAGTTTAAAGCCAACAAATACAAAATAATAAGTCTTAAGATAATTATATAATGTTGTTTTTACATGATTGATTCAACTTGATAAATACTTAACACTGAAACAGAACTCTTAACCGTGCTGTTCAGAAGGACATAGCGAGCCTTGATAGACTTTCAAGGTTGTGACAGGAACATAATGCAAGAATCTCTCCAAAAAAGGACAAATCTGAAGAATGGAAAATTAATTGTGACCATGAAATATGTTATGTATATAGTTTTACATGTGATTTTTAATATTGGGTAACCAAAACACCCAAAAGAAATGCAAGTGGACTACCTTTCCACTGAACTGCATCATCTGACTCATAATTAAAGAAATGAGAATTAAGATAATAAGAACTTGATTTTGACTTATTTTCTTAAAGACTGAAATATCTATTAATAAATATGGTATGTTAAGTGTACAGAATGGAGAAGTAATACTCATTCAAAGGTGGTGAAGTTGAAATTATTTTCATCTCTTTTAATGGCAGTTTGACAATACCTATAAAAATATAAATGTACATTACTTTGACTCAGAAACTTCACTACTAGGAATTTATCACGTGGTATACTTATAGATGTGTGCAAGGACATATCTACAAAGATGGTTTATGCTGCCCTGTTTATGATAGCAAAAACTGGCAGCTACCTTAATGTCTTGCATTGGATTATGCAATACCTCTACCAGGGAATATTATGCAACTATTAAAAAGAAGAGTTGGTCTTTGTGTTTACATAAAAAAGATCTCTTAAATATATTTTAAGTAGAAAAATCAATTCCCAGAACAGTATTAAAATGTATGTGAATTTATGTTAAAATGATAAATTCATAGGTCACATGGACACAGTTAAGAGTGAGCCTCATGGGCAAGAAAATGGGGATTAGAGAAATTCTTTTCACTGCATTGACTATAATGTTTGAATATTTAACATGAGTTTCAACTTATTTTCTCAATAAAATAAAAGATCTAGTAAATAGAGCAAATGGCATTTTACAAATACTAATGTCGGACATCTCATTGAGATTACATAATTGAATTTGGTTGTGTTTGAGAAAAATATGTGACGTATTTAAAAATACATCAGAACAAATAATATTTATGCAAGGAAGATTTGACAGTACTTTTTATACTACCTTATCACTGCAAATTCATCACTTTATTAGCAGAATTCTTGATCATCTCAATAGATACAGAAAAGGCATTCAATACCATTCAATATTGTACACACATGCAGGTGTCTATGTGTGCTTGTGTGTGTGTGTGTATTAAGAGTAGAAGGGAACTTTAATTAACCTGCTTGTGTGTATCTACCAAAACTTAATGTGAACAATAGTGCTTAATTTTTAACTTCAGAAGCATTTAAAAAAGTGATGCCCACGATCCCTCCTCCTGCTCAAAGCATTAATTACTGGAGGTCCTGGTCAATGTAATATGATTTTCTTTTCTTAACTCATGGATTATTAGATTACTTGGATGTGACTTTAATGGCTTTCAAATATTTGAAATTTTTGTCCTTTTTTGGTTTGTTTTCTGTTAATTTCTGTCTTCTAACTTCATAGGACTGTGATAAGAGAAGACAGTCTTAGAATATCAATTAGTTGGAATTTGTGGAAGCTTTATTTCTGTGGCTTACTACATAGTTAATTTCTCCTTGCTGAAATATGCGCTTTATATATATTTTTTTTCAGTGAGGAAATGACTAAAATTTCTGTGTCCTAAATTTATACAAATGTCTTTAATTCACCCTAACCCTTGAGGGTGACAAGGTATATTGTCTGACAAGGCATATAATAAAGACAAGGTACTTTTCCCACAGCCATCTAAATATATTTATTGTCTCATTTCTGCCATGTCTTTCTGGGAACAAGAAGTCTGCCATCAATCTAATTGGTGAAGTTTCCTTACAGAAAATTAGTCTTTTACTGGAAAATTAAAAAATTTTTCATTGCCGCCAAAAGTAGCAAAGTTCATTATGATGTGTAGAGGTGTAGATTAGGCATTTGGTGGATTTTTTTTAGCCTGAAGATTCACATCATTAGTTCTGGGCAAATTTCAGCTCTTATATCTTCAAATATTATCTCTTTGTGGTCTTTCTGTTTTTCTTTTCTTTCTGGAATTAGGCAGATATATGAATTCCTCAAATTTTTCCTCATAACTGTTAATCTCTCTTTCTCTCTCCCCCTCCCCCTTCCTCCTTCTGGGAGATTTCCTTAGTTTTGTCTTCTAACTTATTAATTTTGTGTTTAAATTTCTTTAAGCGAGATTTAGCCTGTACTTTGAAGGATTTTTAAATTTCCCTAATGACTATGTTTTTTCATTCCCAAATGTCTAATTTGTTCATATTCCTGTCTGCTGTTTTGTAACCACATATTATCTTTCCTAAAAAGCTTTTCTCTTTTTATCTGAGATATTTAACATAGTTCTCTTAACATTTTCTTAAATTACTTCATTAACTTAATTTTCTGGGTTCAAATTCTCTCCTGTTGGAGAAAATGAACCCTCTTAGGTTTTATCAGTTTATTGTGTGTTTGATTTTACTCCTGCTGGTGCATAATGTTTGCTTCATGAAGGCTTTGATTTATTAACTTCTTTTTAAAAAACTGTTGTTTCCTCAGCACTTGGCAGAGCTCCTGGCACATAGTAGGTACTTAATAAATATTTGTCGCTTCAGTAATACATGTACTTTTGTTCTTTTTAAATCTTGTCTGTAAACTTACCCTATGTGGGTTTGTGACTGTCTATATAATTGCTTACTGTTTATTGCAATTGTTTATTTCTGCTCTGGGCTTATAAAGTCCGTGGCTTGAGCATGGTAAATGTTTGGCTTAAAACTCTTGCTCTATGTGATACCTCATATTCATGCCACACACACCTAACTTTTCATCTGTGCTGGGCAATAGTCTGGTAGTTTCTTTCTTTCCTTTTTTGTGGGAAGAGGGTACAGATCTGGCTCCGTTTATATCGGTCTAGCCCGTGATCTCATAGCCTGTATTTGGCTCTATTCATAGGCTACATGACTATATTTTCAGTTGCTTTCTTTCTCTTCCTTTTACTTCTTCTAAGTTATCCTTTCTTACTTTATGGTTATATACCTGTTTCGTTTATGAGTTTGTCTCTATATTTTAAACAAAAAAGAAGCCATTATCTATATTTTATATTTATATATTAATTATATTTAATAATTATAAATTTATTTTATAAATTTACTTATATTTTATATAATTATTATTTAATAATTATAATTATAAATAATTATATTTATATAATATATTTCTATATTTGGGGAATAGAAGAGAGAATTTTTGTATGTTTTACCCTCTATCTTCAATCAGAAAAAAATGTTTGTTTTTGTCCATGAAATCCAGAATTATTTATAAATCCCCTTATTTCAGCCCCCAAAATGAACAAATACTTTTCTAGGTGGTAGCATGGAGCTATAACAGATAAATTCATACTTTGCGTGAAAGACAGCCAACCTGCTTAAACGCAAGAATTTGCATATATCTGTGTAATAAATAGGAGCAATAACTATCACCTTAAATATAGTTTATGAAAATTAAGTGCTTTAAACCTGAACCATGATCTTCTTTAGGCAGGAAGTCTTTGAAATCTTTAGTCATAGACAATGGTCCTCAGTGCTTGGAAGTGACCTGCATGTGGATCTGCATAAGATGTGGCTCAATTTGGTGGTGAACAACACAACATGAATGCATTACTTAGATAATAAAACTAGCCAACTTAAAAAACAACAACAAAAAAGATGTTCTGTTTCTTATAGTGAAATGATAGTGGCTTCTCTTAACAGAGTGCTGATTTAACAAGATTAAATTATACTAGTCACAAATTATACTAGTCCATCAAATCCTTAAACTTTAGAAGGTAAATTAAGGCATTTATAATGGTCCTCTTTCCCTTTAAACTTCTTAAGTCAATATTCTTTCAGGTCCACTTGTCTGTTTAGGGAGAGAGTAAAAATAGGTCAAAATAAGGGGTACCTAAACACTTTCAACATGATTTATACAACTGTAGGTATTCATAAAAGTGCCAAATATGGCTTCTGGAGGAGAGTGGGCTTTCCTGCAGGGTGAATACTCTAGATGTTAACCATGGTGTTTTCAGTCCGTGTATCATAATTCCTTTTTGCCACTAATCAGTGTCTGCTTTCGTGTTTCTTTTCAAACCTTGAATTCAAATCTGTCATCCTCTTAAGCTTACCAAAATATTATGTATTGATAGTTTCCAAAAACCATTTTTGAAATCTTAATTTTTTTTCTGGAAGACTTTTAAGATAAATTAGGGAAAAATAACACTTTCTACTCTAGACTCTCCCATGAACACATAGTATTCATAAAATGCTCTTATCACCCTCAACTATTTTCTCAAATTATTTCCCATATGATGCTATATTGATACATTTTATGAATTTAAGTCATATCATATGTATCTATCTATTTTGTCCTTCTTTCATACTTGTAGATAGTGTCTTTGTTTACTATTCATGCATCTGGGTAAATAGTAAACATTGTGTTAATTTATCTGGACATTCAGCTCTATAACGCAAAGCATATGCTTAGCTGACTTAAATTGTTGCATTTAATCTGAAGATCTGATGTCATATAACTGCAGCTTTAGCATAAGCTTCCAAAGAGACCTGTTATCTTCAGATTTTTTATGTTACTGTAAAGTACAAGTGCATAGTAAATACTTCTGGAAGAGTATGGTGATTCTGGAAATTTATATTGAATTAAGAAAAGCCAACTTTAATAACCATTTATTTTTAAAGTAATATATGTTCAGTTATTGCACAAGTAATTCAAACAATACAGAATGTGCAAAAAATAATAATATTGGGTTAGCCAAAAATTTCTTTCAGGTTTTTCCATAAGCTGTTATGGAAAAACCTGACCAAACTTTTTGGTCAAGCCAATAGTATTGCTTTGCTCCACTGGTCCTACTTGTTTGAGGTAACCAATTCTAAGGATTTGGTAATACACTGGAAATGTTTAAGAGTTCTTTTTGGTAGTGTATATATGTCCGTGCCATGTAAAATAGATAGCTAGTGGGAAGTAGCCGCACAGCACAGGGAGATCAGCTGTGTGTGTGTTGTGTCCACCTAGAGGGGTGGGATAGGGAGGGTGGGAGGGAGATTCAAGAGGGAGGGGATATGGGGATATATGTATACGTATAGCTGATTCACTTGGTTATAAAGCAGAAACGAACACACCATTGTAAAGCAATTATACTCCAATAAAGATGTTAAAATAGATAAATAAAGTTCTTTTTCTGTTCCTGTTTTGATTCTGCAAATTTGCCCCTATTTGATTTTATTGCATGTTAGTTTTCCAGTATGATTTTGCTATTCCTTCATGGTCTTCTTCAGCAGCACAATCTAATTTCAACGTTTATATCTTTCCAATTGATATGAATTCCTGGCATATTTTGCTAGATGTGGCATCTATCATTAGCTAGTCAAAAAACCATAGTACTGTTGATTTTTCTTTTTATGTGTAGCATTGGCTAAAATACTAGATGACAAATTATAGTGACTTACACAATGAATGTTCTAATATATTTATTGGAGGCACCCACTTAGAGTACCTGCCACAAACAGGTAAATTATACTTTGATACTTTCTCCCTGAGTTGCATGTTAGCCTGAATGATTTTTACCACAATTCCAGTTGTACTGGAGGAGTTTGTACTACTGTAAAGTACTGTAACTTTTCTCTCTGAGAAATCAATACCTATTGCCCTCATGTTACACTTAAAAAACAAAATGGACCTGTTTGAATTTGTGTCATGGTATCTTGTGAGTGTAATTTTTAAAATTACCATTATAAAAATTCAATGTAAGTCTGACTTATTATAGATGAGAAACTTACAGCTGAGAACCTGAATAAACAACAGGAGAGTCAGCATTTCAACTTTTACATGTTTAACAAAGGATTATGGAACTGTCCCACAAGCATAAGCGAAATCATGAAAATTTACATTTTCCTTCTGTAGGACAGTTCCTTCTGACATTATCCTCCGAACAACAGCCCGTTTTCTTGTGCCGGTATCCTATTCCCTGAACTGCAGCTTGGCAGCAGCCAGGTCTCAAATTTCAACCACATGTATTTCAAAAAATCAAAAGAGCCTTATTTGGCACTTCAGTCACATATCTTTAAAAGCAGTGTTTGTGCGTCAGATTTAAAAATAATTGAAACCAGGGGGTTCAAAAAACCAAACTTTTCTTCCAAGATGTTTCAACTTCAACTGATTCCAAAAACACTGAAAGCAAGAGAATGGAAATGAGAATAGAAACTGCAGGCAGCCGGCAGCTTAATAAACTGACAGTGCCGGCAGAAATGGGCTCGAAATGTGCACTCTACCCACAGGCCAGGCTAGGGACCCTTGTCGTGCCTTGACCCCGTTTGCACAATAGCCTGCCTGAAAACAGTCCTAGTGTTCTGCAAGTATGCGGTGACTGTGTTGGCCTATGAGATCATTTTATCGAAGGCTGAACTCATACCCAAAGATGGGAACATATGTAGCTGTTTTGGGTTGGTTATCCAATATTAAAAAATCATATTAAAAACTCTATGCATATATATTTCATGGTCACAATTGATTTTCCATTCCTCAGCTTTGCTGCTTCTTTTTTTTTTTTTTTCCGAGGGATTCTTGCATTATGTTCTTGTCACAATTTTGAAAAGTCTATTGAGGCTATGAGTATGTCCTTGTGAACAGCATGGTTTGGAGTTCTGTTTCAGTGCTGAGTATTTGTCAAGTTGCCCTAATCATGGGAAAACAGCGCTATATAATTGTGTCAAGACCTGGTCTTTTGTATTTGTTGGCTTTAAAATAAGTTGAAAAGAGCCCAAATGCTTTTAAGAAAACGTACTCCTTATTGTAAAATGCAGATAAAGGACATATCATTAACAAATGAGTCCTTATAGATTTACAGCACATGCTCCCCTATTGTGTGCAATAGGGGAGCCATAATCTCTCTGGTCCAAAGGAGCAATTAGTACTCTCTTCCTGAAGAGAAGCCAAGAAGGAACTTCACTCTGCCTATAGATGAAATAGGATAATAGAGATGTATAAAAATGGTAAATAGAAAATGACTCAATTTTTGTGTAAATGTGTTTATTTTTAACTCTAATGTTACATGTGTAAACCTTCTTTCATATAATTAGGGGGCATAAAATATCGGTTATTTTGATCAGACAACCTTTTATTTTAGACCACAATGCTAATTTAATAATTTTGCGATTCTTCCATCTTCCATTCATTCTTTATTCCAAACATTGTTCGTATTATGTAGATTCACGTTTACAGCGAACTGCTTCAGTTTTCCCCCTGAACAGTGAAAAAAACCCTCTCATCAAACCACCGTTTTCTTCTATTCAATCATGTCCAAGCACCTTAGCCTGGAAGTAAAACTCCTTCCAATTTTTACAATTGGCCTTCAAATCCTTTTCGAGTCTTAAAGCCCATCATCCCCTCACCCCGCCCTTGCCTATCCTAATTGCATAGCAGAAAGTCCTTTTGTTCCTAGCAGAGCATATTGCAAAGAGAACAGACTTCAGAATTCAGTAAATCAAAACTGAAATTTCAACTTCATCACTTATTAGCTCTGGAGTCTTGGAAAAATCATTTAATATTTATAAAACGGCTCTGTGACTCATATCCCTAGGGTGATTGTACTTCCAAATGAGAAAACCAAAGGAAACATTTTTGAAAACTATAAAGTGATATACTACCATTAATTCTCAAAGTATATCAGAGTACTAATTCCATTTTATTTCCATAGTTTTACATTGAAATGTGGCTCCATGCTTACACATGTTTATTTGAATCCCAGCTCCACAATTTACTAGCTGCTGACTTGGGTAACTTAATATCTTTGTGACGCTTTTCCTCATTTGTAAAATGGAAATAATAATAATGACTCTCTCAAAAAGTTCTTAGGAGAATTCTGAGTTCATTCTTATGAGAAGTTTAATTAAGAGTTAATATTTGAAAAAATGCTTAGAAGAGTACCTCCTGCAAAGGAAATGCTATATAAGTGTTTGCTGAATAAATAAGGACTGCATTAAATAACTGCATTAAATAACTTTCTTTCTTTTAAAATAAATTTATTTATTTTATTTATTTTTGGCTGTGTTGGGTCTTCGTTGCTGCGTGCGGGCTTTCTCTAGTTGCACAGAGCGCGGGCCACCCTTAGTTGCGGTGCGCGGGCTTCTCAATGTCGTGGCTTCCCTTGTTGTGGAGCACGGGATCTAGGCACAAGGGCTCAGTAGTTGTGGCTCACAGGCTTAGTTGCTCCGTGGCATGTGGGATCTTCCCGGGCCAGGGCTCGAACCCGTGTCCCCTGCATTGGCAGGCGGATTCTTAACCACTGCACCACCAGGGAAGCCCCAGTGACTTTCTTTACTTTAGGACTTATTAGCAAGTATGCATTGTTGCTTGCCAAGAGAGAATAATGGACGGAATTTCTCAAAATTACTTCCGAAAGGAAAATTTCTTTTGAAGAGTGCCTTGGAAAATGCTGTGCTTTACCAATAATTGTTTAATTTTTCCTTAACAAATAGTTCATTTTCCTCACTGCCTAGCTTTATTAGAGAATGATATGCACATAGGCAGGGCCTGCTTAATTTACATAGCATTGGGAATAATCTTTAAAAAAATTTAAAAAACTTTATTTTTAGAGCAGTTTTAGGTTCATTAGCAAAATGGAGCTGAAAATACAGAGAGTTCCCATATACTCACACTTCCACACCCATACAACCTCCCCACCTTTTGACATTGCACACTACGGTGGTACATTTGTTACGATCAATGAACCTACGTGGATACATCATTATCACCCAAAATCCATAGTTTATATGAGGTTTCTCTCTTGGTTTTGTACATTCTGTGGGTTTTTGACAAATGTATAATGATCTGTGCCCACCATTGTAACATAATACAGAATAGGTTCACTGCCCTAAAAATCCTCTGATCTGCCTATGCATCCCTGCCTCACCCCTAACTCTTGCAACTATTGAACTTTTTACTGTTTCCATAGTTTTGCCTTTCCAGAATATAATATGATTGGGGTTATACAGTATGTAATCTTCTCAAATTGGCTTCTTTCACATAGTGTATGCATTTAAATTTCCTCCATTTCTTTTCATGGTTTGATAGCTCATTTCTTTTTAGCACTGAGTAATATTTCATTATCTGGATGTCCTACAGTTTTTATCCATTTGCCTACTAAGTACATCTTGGTGGCTCCCAAGTTTTATCAATTATGGATAGTTTTCAATTTATTTGGGCAAATACCAAGGAGCAAGATTGCTGGATTATATGATGAATGTGTTTAGGTTTGTAAGAAACTGCCAAACTGTTTTCCAAAGTGGCTGCACCATTTTGCATTTCTACCAGCAGTGAATGAGATTTCCTGTTGTTTCACATACTCACCAGTATTTGGCATCAGTGTTTTGGATGTTGACCATTCTAATAGGTGTAGAGTGGCATATACTTATTAAGGATTATTGTATTCTTATAATATTGACCCTTTTATCATTATGTAATTTCCCTCTTTATCCCTGATAACTTTCCTTGCTCTGAAGACTGCTCTATCTGAAATTAATATAGCTGCTTCTACTTTCTTTAAATTAGTGTTAATGTGGTATCTTTCTCCATCCCTTTACTTTTAATATAAAGTGGGTTTCTTCTAGACAACATACAGTTAGGTCTTTTCTCTTTTTGAGGGGGGAATCCTCTTTGACAATCTCTTTTTTTTAATTGGTGTTTTTAGGCCATTTATGTTTAAAGTAATTATTGATATAGTTGGATTAATATCTGTGCTATTTGTTACTGTTTTCTATTTGTTGCCCCTTTTCTTTGTTCCTAATTTTATCTTTCACACTTTATCTGACTTTCATGGTTTTAAATGAGCATTTTATATGATTACATTTTCTCTCCTTAGCATACCAATTGTACTTCTTTTTTCTGTGTTTCTCTTTTTTTTTTTTAACGTTTTTTAGTGGTTGCTCAAGAGTTTGCAATATATATTTACAACTAATCCAAGTCCATTTTCAAATAACACCGTACTGCTTCATGGGTACTGCAAGTACCTTACAGTAACAGTAATTGCTAATTTTTCTTTCCTGTTGTATCATTACTCTCATTTATCTCACTTATATGTAAGCATTCATACGCATATTTATACATAAGCATACATAATAATTTCTATTATTATTTTGAAAAAAGTGTTACTTGTTAGATCAATTAAGAATAAGTAAAGTAAAAGGTTTTATTTTACTTCACTTATATCTTCTTCCTGCTCTTTCTTTCTTTATGTAGATCTGCATTTCTTACCTATATAATGTTCCTTCTTACTGAAGAACTTCTTTTAACATCACTTCCAAGACAGGTCTGCTGACAACAAGTTCCCTCAAATTTTGTTTGTCTGAGAAAGTCCCTTTACTTTTGAAGAACAGTTTCAGAGGGACAGAATTATAGGTTGGTGGGTTTTTTTTTTTTTTCCTCTCTTAACACCTAAAGTATTTCAGTTTACTCACCTTGCTTGCATAGTTCAGAGAAATCAGATGTAATTCTTATCTATGCTTCTCTATAGTTATAAATATTTTTCCCCTTTGGCTTCTTTCAGGATTTTTTCTTTATCTTTGATTTTCTGTAGTTTGACTATCATGTGCCTAGGAATAATTTTTTCTTTTTTTTGTTTTTATTTTTGTTTTTGTATTGTGCTGCTTGGTGCGCTCTGAGATTCCTGGAAAAGTGGTGTGGTATCTGACATTAATTTGGGGAAATTCTAAATCATTACTTCTTTGACTATTTCTTCTTTTTCTTTCTTCTCCTTCTGATATTTACATAAAGCATATGTTACACATCTTGCAGTTGTTCCACAGTTTGTATATGTTCTGTATTTTTTATGTAGTTTTTTTCTACTTTAAAAAAATAGTTTTGGAAGTTTTGTCATATCCTCAAGCTCAGAAATCCTTTCCTCAGCCATGTCCAGTCTATTTATGTGCCCATCAAAGGCATTCTTCATTGCTGATACACTGTCTTTGATCTCTAGCCTTTCTTCTTTATTTTTAGGATTTTAATCTCTTGACTTACATTATCCATCTTCTCTACTCTTCCAATTTGTCTACTCTTCTCATTAAAGCGCTTAGCATATTAATCATAGTTTATTTGCAGTACTCCTGCTGTTCTGACTTTCATTCTGACATTTGCTCAGTTTGTTTATTTATTTATTTGTTTTTTGCCTTTTAGTATGTTTTGTAATTTTTTGTTGACAGGTGGACATGATGTACTGGGTTAAAGGAACTATGGTAAATAGATCTTTAGTAATGTGTTGGCAGGGGGGCGCTGAACCATCTCTAGTATTATGATTAAGTCTCAGTCTTTCGTTGAGCTGGTATCCCTGGGCTGTGAATTTCACCAGTGCCTCTAAGGTGTTTTATTACCCCTGTAGGTGGGACAGGATAGCTAGAGTAGGCTGGAGGTGGGTATTTCCCTTTCCCTGGGTAGGATAGGTTCTGTAAAACCCTATTAGGTTAGTTTTTGGTAAAAATAGTTTCTTCTGAGGTCAGACCTTGTTAAGAAGAACAGAATGCTCCGGTGTATTTCAAAATGCTCCCCCTGCTAGAAGAATAAGGGGATTTTTCTTTGATATTCATTAAAAACCTGGTAGAGCTCCTAGAGGTAAAACTCACAAGTCTTTGAGTTCCCCTATGACTATGTCCCCTTGGAGTTTTTAACTTGCAGCCTTGTCCACACTGAGCCTCGAGCAATTTGTCAATTACAAGTTAGATTTTCCTACCCTGGACTGGTTCCCGTGGAGGTTTCTGCTAGTAGGTGCCTGCTTTGGTAAGTTCTGATTCTCTGTATCTACCTGTCTCTCCAATTTAGGAGGCAGCATTTTGCCTTGTGACCTCACTTTTTGGCTGGATCTAAGAAGAGGTCTTTTTTTTCAATTTAATTTTTTACTTGTTGTTAGCACGGAGTGATGACTTCTAAGCTCCTTACATGCCAGACTGGAAACCTGAAGTAGCAATATCCTTTCCCCATTTATAAAAAAATTAAGATCCAACAGTCTACAAAAATTAACAAGGTATAATTACTGGAAATAGGGATGATACTTAATAATATTAGTTGTATTTCTAGATGAGTGTTTTTTATTTTTAGACTGTATATAATATTTGATATTGGGCTAATTTTCCAGTATAATATTTATTATTTCTAAAATTACTTCCTCACATCTTTATATCTTTCATTTCTCCTTTTTTTTGCAGGCATTTTATCTTCACTATTTCTCTGTATTTCAGTTTCTTCTTGAAAGATAATAGGAATATTCTTCTAATCTTGGCCCAATGAAATTTAACATACATTTTAATTTAACTAATCTTAAATCATGTTAAGTAATCAAGTTTTTGTTTTATTTTTTGAAAGCTTTCATTGAAAGATTTTATTGTGGGAAAGTTCAACCAATTGTGAAACAATTTATAATATAAAATACAGTAATCTCATTGCTGTAGGTTTGTACAGTTTACTCTTTTAAGTACATTTTCTAAGAGCTGTTACCTATAATATATTTGATGATTTTAGCATTTCTTTTTTGCTTATCTTTTGAAGCATTCATAAGTATCCTTTGCTTAAACTATTAAATAATCTAGCTACTTTAAACATTAGGACCATCTGTAATCTATGCACATAGCTTTTCTTCATGGTATGTTTATAGGTTTTTGAAACACAATGAACGTATGGAATTTACACAGTTTTGTTAGCAAAATGTTGTAGCCAATAAATAAGAGTCTCAGAAATTCCTTATGTCATAGATGTTTATATAGTGGTCTTTTATCTTTTGATTTATCAAGTTAGAAGGTCTAATAAACTAATGGAACTTAAAAGAATGTCATTTTTCTTTAAGAATAATCTGAACTTTGAAACTGTATCTTCGTTGAAAGATACATAAATAGACCCATTCTGAACTGGAAGGGACACATAGTTTATCAGTCTGAAAGTTGTACAGCATCAAATATTCAACATAAGGCTGAAAAAAAAGGATAATATTGTTATTTCAGTTTTCTTATTTTCTTGGATATCTCATAAATCTTGGACAGATATTTCTATGTAACTATACCTAAAGACAAAATATGTTGTTGACCCATGCCCTCTACCTATATTTTTGTATTCATTCATGACTTCTCTTTAATAAGTACTGATAAGCACACATTGTTTAAGAGAAAATACAATATTAAAAAATGTACAGCATACAAATATATAGTTAATTAGCATTTTCTAAGGTAGGATAACATACAAGTGGTAGAATTTGAAAATATTAGGAGGAGGCATATGAACAATCTTCTTTTTAATTTTAGTTGCTACTTATTTATTGTATGCCCCTTAGTAAAATGTAAGTACATGCAAATCTAAATTTCAGTAGCGATAGAAGGGTATCTTAAAAAGATTGATATCTTAAAAAGAAAAATGCTGAGTAAATGACAGTACACTGTGCGAAGGCAAGACAAAATGGTAAAGATCAGTTAAGCATGAAAGTTTGGGAAACAGTGCACTAGGAGTCAACAGCAGTATTAAAATAACATTTCATTTTGTAATACAATTAATTTCAGTAGCTTGGCTTCCTAGTGTATTTAGTTATAATTTAATTCACCAAAATTAGATGGTTATGTATTAGCTAAGTTCAAGTTCAGGTTCAGGTGAAAGTCTCAAAGCTCATTGCTGTCACACAAGGAGTGAAGGAAAACAAAAACCACTAACTTGCATTTATTCAGTGAAACAGTTTTGGTGCAAGTGCTTTGCAACCTCAAACTATTGTACACTAAAAGGAAATGAAGGCACATACTGTGACTTTTCCTGGAAGTTATGTATAGACTAAACCCTTTAACTCTCCAGTTGATCTTGGAGAGACAGCAGATCTTAGTTCCCTGCCCAGGAATTGAACCTGGATAGCCTGGATGAAAACCGGGAATCCTAGCCATTAGACCACCAGGGACTAGAAGCTAGAAGAAAAGTGGCCCTGGCTCTTTCCCCCGTTTGAAAGCAAGAATGTTTCAAAGAGGCAAAAACTGTAAAAACAGGTACAAAGTTTATTATTAGAGACACAGCACAAGTGGGAGAGCACACAGAGAAACAGGTTGGTTATTTAAGACTGAAGCTAGGCAGAGATACACACCCAGGGAGAAGGGGTATGGTCGTCCTCTCTAATGAGGAGGAAGGAGCACAGTAAGTCAGAAGCTGGGCAGAAATACACACCCGGAGGGAAGTGCAGGCGTCCTGAATGAGGAGCTCAGTAAAGAGGTGATTTAAATCACTTCTTTAGGACAGTCCTTCCGGGTCTTTGTTTACCTTTGCCAGTTATCTTGTTTCTTTTCCCACATCTGACCTGTTCTAGGACACTCTGCAACATGTGTGCGCATCTTTATGCTAAGACAGATCCCACCACAGAGACCTGTGGGTGCATGTCCACACTTATTATGGGGTAGTGCCCCCTCCCTTTTTGACCGCCAAAGAGCCTTCCTGCTCATGTCCAGACAGGGAAGTTTTCCTTGACCTCAGGAGTGGTCATCTTATCTCTTCACTTCAGCAGAGCTCAGCTTCTGCCACTAGCTTTGTCCTTGGAGTGTCTGGGTGAGAAAAAAAGCTTCATAGTTTTACTCTACTTGACAGACCCAAGCTGTCTGGCCCAGGGGGCCATCTATCTCCTACCTCATAGTGACTGATCTCTGCCCTCTCACTCCTTCTGAAATAAAACCATTTGCCTTAGTGCTGCTCAATCTCATTGATACCTTCCCATCATCACTATATACATAACCCATACCCTAAAAATTGTCAGGCTTTGTAACATAGACATAATCTTAGTAAGTTTGTGGTATACATTTATCAAAAGCAATGCTGTAGGAGGTCTGGAAAAAATACATTGGCTTTAATCATGTACATTATTCACACAATTGTCTTTTACAGCTATACAAATCCTTCTATGTCTCTGTTGTAATAATTTGTGTCTAATTGGTTGATATCAAGGTCTTTTAAAAAAAGTTTAATGTTACCCATTAATATTTATTTGTATGTTAACTTGTGACACAAAGGAATATTGTATTGTATTGCAGTAGAAACAACTCTGAAGTTTGAGTCCCAAGACTTTTAAATCTTTGTGGAAGAACATGATCATACTTGGAAAGGAGTGGATTATTTAGAAGGAGGCTATGCCCAAATTATTAGTGCTTGAAGAGGAAGTAACAGAAAAGGTACTTGATGTAAGATTAAAACTTTTACTTTGTAAATCCCTGCACCCTTGGCACGTAATCTATGCCTATCTACCACCACGTGAGATGACTTAAGCATCGCCTTGACTTCCCAGATGGCACTGGAATCTCTTTCTCAGATTCCTTTGGTTCTGTTTTTTTCTTCATCACATGTTATTTGGTTAATATGCTTATAAAAAGGAATTCAAAATCTACAAGATCATTATTTTTCTTTTAATGACAAATATATGAAGTGACTTGCCTCTTAACCTCAGGGAAGTTTCCATTTCATAAATAATAGCCATTTAAAGATGAAAGTGATCTCAAGGATAATCTTTGACCAGTTTCCTCTGTGGTCAACTTTTAAAAATTTAAGGATTTTTTTTTGTTGCCACTTGATAAAATATAACAGCACACCTGTCTCTCACATGTGACTATACATATATTATCTACAGGTAAAGGGGACATCTATTTATCTACAGGTAAAGGGCGAGAAGAAAGGAAAAAAAAGGAGGAGTGAGAGAACCTCTTTTTGGGAAAAACTGTCTTAGTTCCATATATGTGTGATTTTATACTATTTTGTCAGAAAGATTTAGACCTCTGTACATGGTTGGAAAAAGAGAAGCTGAATTGATTTGCACTAGAAAGAACAAGGTTATTTGTAGGTGTGGCAAACCAGATAAGTATAAGGTAGTCCAAGCTGAAGAGAGACAGGCATAATTCATCAGCAGCTGAGGCTTTATAACTTTACATTTTAGGTTGTTAATGATCTTACTTTGTGATGTAAAATCTTATTACCTCTTGTTTTTGGCCTTGAGTTGGTGGTGCTAAGGAGAAGGGACAGGACTCCATTCAGAAGGATGATATGGTATGGACAAGGGACAGTACTTCTAGGATGTGAGAAGCAGAACATAACTTAAGAATAGAGTTGAATAAATGTTTGCTGCTTGCAGTGTGATGGACTAGAAGATCTGGGACATTCTCCTGCTTTAGAACAACAAGATTCTGCATAAATCATACCTTTTCCCCCCTCAAGGACCATCCTCTCTCATTACCTTCCAAACTAACAAACCAAAGTGTACAGGTCCAGAGCTCAGAAAAGTATGTACTGTAAGATGGGAATCAGGGATGCTTCCAGGCAGATATTCAAAGAACCACTGGTGTCCAGATAAGTGCTTTGAGCCCACTATGGCTGGTATATCTGAGCTTGGGACTACCATGTCCACTTCAGAGGGCAATTGAAAGTATGCCAAGTTTGTGGTACCTCCTGGCTACAAGGAGGAGTAGGAAAAGCATGCCACTGACACTTTTGGGATTCCCACAGATTTTCAAGCTCAAAGAACTCACAAAGAGCACTAAGCACAGGAGGAGACAAGCCTCTATGAATGAGAGTCAGCAGAAGCAATTAACAACAGATTTAGATTCACAAAGACTTCACATACTGGATCTGTTAGAATATAGAAAGGCTATACATGACATATTAAATAAATAAAGGATGAAGTCACAGAAGTAAGCAATCAGAAAAAATGGAATTTAAAAATGAAAATTATAATTGAACAATTGAAAAGAATTAAATGGAGGCATTGAGCAGCATATTAGACATAGGACTAATGAATAGGAAAATATATCTGATGAAATTCTTTTCTTTTAATTGAAGTATAGTTGCCTTACAATATTATATAATTTTCAGGTGTACAACATAGTGATTTGATATTTTTATAGGTTATACTTCATGTAAAATTATAAAATATTGATTATATTTCCCATATGGTATATTACATCATTGTACCTTATTTATTTTATACCCAGTAGTTTGTACCTCTAATCCCCTTTCCCTAGCTTGCGTCTTCCCTCATCCCTCCCTACTGGTAACCACTAGTTTATTCTCTGTATTTGTGAAACTGTTTCTGTTTTGTTATATTTGATCATTTGTTTTATTTTTCAGGTTCCATACATAAGTGAAAACATACCGTATTTGTCTTTTTCTGTCTGACTTGCTTCACTGGGCATACTACCCTCCAGTTCCACTGATGCTGTTACAAATGGCAAAATTTCCACTCCCATTCAATAGGTTACCTTTTCGTTTTGTTGATGGTTTCCTTCACATTGCAAAAGATTTTAAGTTTGATTAGGTCGCATTTGTTTATTTTTTGCTTTTGTTTTCCTTGCCTGAGGAAACAGATCCAAAAAGATGTTGCTAAGACATATGGCGAGTGTGCTCCCTATGTTTTCTTCTAGATGTTTTATTGTTTCTGCTTTTACATTTATGTCTTTAATCCATTTTGTTTATTTTTAGATATAGTGTGAGAAAATTTTCTAATTTCATTCTTTTACATGTAGCTGTCCAGTTTTCCCAGCACCACATTGCAGAGACTGTCTTTTCCCCATTGTATATTCTTGCCTTCTTTGTCATAGATTAATTCACCATCTGTGTGTGGATTTATTTCTGGGCTCTTTATTCTGTTTCATTGATCTATGTATCTGTTTTTGTGCCAGTACCATACTGTTTTGATTAGTGTAGCTTTGAGTATTGTCTGAAGTCAGGGTGTATGATACCTCCAGCTGTGAGTGTGTGTGTGTGTGTGTGTGTGTGTGTGTGTGTGTGGTATATCTGTTTTTGTGCCAGTACCATACTGTTTTGATTAGTGTAGCTTTGAGTATTGTCTGAAGTCAGGGTGTATGATACCTCCAGCTGTGAGTGTGTGTGTGTGTGTGTGTGTGTGTGTGTGTGTGTGTGTGTGTTTTCTTTCTCAAGATTGCTTTGACTATTTGAGGTCTTTTTTTGGTTCCAAACAATTAGTATTCTTGTTCTAGTTCTGTGAAAAATGCCATGGTTATTTTGATAGGGATTGCATTAAATCTGTAGATTGTTAGGAGTAATATGGACATTTCAAGAGTATTAATTCTTCCAATCCATGAACCTGGGATATCTTTCCATTTATTTGTTTTGTCTTCAATTTGTTTCATCAGTGTCTTATACTTTTCAGAGTATAGGTCTTTCACCTCCTTGGTTAGGTTTATTCCTAGGTATTTTACGCTTTTAGAAGTGATTTTTAAACAGGCTTATTTTCTTACTTTCCCTTTCTGATGCCACTGTTTCCTTGTTGATTTTCTGTCTGGATGTTCTATCCATTGATGTAAGTGGTGTATTAAAGTCCCATAATGGTTTTGTATTACTGTCAATTTCAATTTCTTCCTTTGTATCTGTTAATATTTGCTTTACATATTTAGGTCCTCCTATATTAGATGCATACATGTTTACAAAATTATATCCTCTTGTATTGACCCATTTTTCATCATATAATACCGTTTTTTGTTTTTTATTACTAACTTTGTTTCAAAGTCTACTTTGTCTGGTGTGAGTATTGCTACCCAAGCTTCTTTTTTTTCAGTCTGCATGGAATATCTTTTTCCATCCCCTCGTTTTCAGTATGCATGTGTCTTTAGTTCTGAAGTGCATATTTTATAGGTAGCATATAAATGGGTCTTTTTAAAAATTCAGTCAGCCATCCTATGTCTTTTGATTGGAACATTTAGCCCATTGACATTTACAGTGATTATTGATAGGTGTGTACTTATTGCCATTTTGCTCCTTGTTTACTTGTTAATTGTTTTTGTAGTTTTTTTCTGTTCTTTTTAGTCTCTTCCCTTATGATTTGATGATTTTCTTTTGTATTATGTTTGTGTTCCTTTCTCTCTAATTTTTATGTATCTATTGTAGGTTTTTAATTTATGGTTACCATGAAATTCATATATGTTGACTTATGACTATATCTACTTGTTTTAAGCGTATAATAATTTAAGTTCAAACACATTCTAAGAGATCTATATTTTTTATCACTCCCCCAGTGTTTTGTGTTTTTTATTTCATATTTTGCATCCTCATGTCTACCCCTTAATTGTTTATTTTAGTTATAGTTGATTCTACAATTGCCTTTTAACCTTCACACTAGCTTATTTAAGTGATTGATCCATTGCCTTTACTATATATTTGCCTTTACCGTTGGAATTTTTCCATTCCTATATCTTCTTATTTCTTGTTATGGCCTTTTCTTTTTCACTTAAAGAGACCCTTTAACTTTACTAGTAAGGTCAGTTTAGTTGTGAGGGACTCTTTAAGTTTTTGCTTGTCTGGGAAGCTGTCTATCTCTCCTTCAATTCTGAATGATGACCTTGCTGGGTAAAAAGTATCCGAGGTTGTAGGGTTTTTTTCTTTCAGCATTTTAAATATATCTTACCACTCCTTTCTGGCCTGCAAAGTTTCTGATGAAAAATCAGCTGGTAGCCTTATGGAGGTTTCCTGGTATGTGGCTCTTTGTTTTTTTTTTTTTTTTTTTTTTCTTGCTGCCTTTAAAGTTCTCTCTTTATCTTTAAGTGTTCCCATTTTAATTATGATATGTCTTGATGTGGATCTCTTTGGGTTCATCTTGTTTGAGACTCTCTGTGCTTCCTGTTCCTGAACGTCTTCAGGTTCAGGAATTTTTCAGCCATAATTTCATCAAATACATTTTCTACCCCTTTCTCTCTCTCTTCTCCTTCTGGCACCTCTATAACATGAAAGTTAGTCTGCTTGATGTTGTCCCAGATGTCCCTTAAACTATTCTCATTAACAACTGTTTTTCGCTCTTCTGATTGGGTGATTTCCACTCTTTTGTATTTGAGGTCACTTGTGTATTCTTCTGTATCATCTAATCTGTTTTTGTTGTTGTTGTTGTTTTTAATTTTTATTGGAGTATATTTGATATACAATGTTGTATTCATTTCAGGTGTACAGCATAGTGAATCAGTTATACACATCTCTTGTTAATTCCTTCTAGTGCAGTTTTCATTTCAGTCATTGTATTCTTTACCTTTGACTGGTTCTTTTTTATATTTTCTAGTTCTTCGTTGAAGTTCTCACTGCATTCACCTGTTCTTTTCCTAAGTTCAGTTAGCATGCTTATTACTATTGCTTCGAACTCTTTATCAGGTAAATTATTTATCTCTGTTTTATTAGCGTTTTTTCCTGGGGTTTTATCTTGTTCTTTAACTTGGAATGTATTCCTCTGTTTTCTCATTTTGTTTAGTTTTGTCTGTCTTTATGAAATTAAGTGAAACAGTTATCTATTGTGTCTTGTAGGTGTGTACCTCTGTGGGAGCATCCCTGTGCAGTCTGTGTGTGCCTAGTGGTTCTAGCAGGAGACCAAGATCTGAAGTGAGTGAGGGCTATGTCTTCCCTGGGGTGCACTGGCAGCCCCCACTTTGAAGGGAGGTAGAGCTGGAGCTGGAGGGGCTATAGCCTGATGCAGGTGCCAGCCAGGGCTTCTCCCAGGCTCAGTGGCATTCACTGCCCCATCAGGGATGAGGATATGGCCTGAGGGGCTGCAGCAGGAGCTCTGAGGGAGTTGGGCTTCTCCTGGCATGATGGCAGTCTCTGCCTTCACTGGGGGCATTTGTGGGGCCC
Organism: Physeter macrocephalus; assembly: GCF_002837175.3. Taxonomy (NCBI): domain Eukaryota; kingdom Metazoa; phylum Chordata; class Mammalia; order Artiodactyla; family Physeteridae; genus Physeter; species Physeter macrocephalus. Next base: position 130,227,163 of record NC_041220.1, on the reverse strand, counting down.
AAGGACTTGGTGCTACACTTGTGAACTGGTTTCACTTTTTTGCAGGTATGTGTGCCTCGGTTAAAGAAAGGGTTGTGGCTGGAGGGGTTAGAGCCACACTACTGGGCTGGTTTTGCACCTTTCCTGGTGGTTCTGGCAATGGCAGTCTCTGCCCTGGCCAGAGTCAGTGTTGGGGACCTCGTTGGCTTAGCTCCTTCCAAGTGCATATCTGACAATGTTCTTAATTCTTTGTTTTCTTGTAAATGTTTTTCCTGATTCTGATTATTATACTGTTATGTTTATTTCTAGATTTAGCACCAATATTTATTTCCTCTACACTATGAAAGATTAGAATTTAGCAGGATATTACTCCTTGTCTTTACAACTCATCATATACTAATTTGATAGTTAATGCCTATGATTTTTCAATTACTTATCATTGAAACTTTAAATAATGTACTACATCTCATTCCACTGGCTCTAATGTGAATCTCAGTGCTCTTCTGTGCAGGATGAGGAAAAATTTTCCTGTATATTTTCTAACCTTTCTGTATGCTATGTTGTTAACTATAACTTTATTTTTTATTTTTTAATTTCAAAATTCTACCCATCTGCTTATTTATTTTCTTCTGATTTTATTGAGATATAATTTTTATACAGCACTGTGTAAGTTTAAAGTGTACAACATATTGATTTGACTTAGATACATAATGAAATAATTATCACATTAAGTTTAGTGAACATCCGTCTTCTCTCATAGATATAAAATTAAAGAAATAGAAAATTTTTTTTTCCTTGTGATGAGGACTCGTAGGATTTACTCTCTTAACAGCTATAATACATAACATACAGCCGTATTAATTATATTTATCATGCTGTACATTATATCCCTAGTACTATTTACCATATATCTGGTAGTATCTATCTTTTGATTGCCTTTATCCAATTCCCCTTCCCCCTAACCTCCCACCTCTGGTAACCACAAATTTAATCTACTATACCTTAATTTTTATATCACCTAAGATATCTCATATTACCTTCCTGTTTTAAAGTTGCATTTTCCTGGATTCTTTTTTCTTTTTTTTCCTGTGTCAATTTGATAAATACGTTTTCAATTACCATTGGTGAAAATGGTGGAAGGGGCATAAACATTTTTTTTTTTTAAACATCTTTATTGGAGTATAATTGCTTTACAATGGTGTGTTAGTTTCTGCTTTATAACAAAGTGAATCAGTTATTCATATACATATATCCCCATATCTCTTCTGTCTTGCATCTCCTTCCCTCCCACCCTCCATATCCCACCCCCCTAGGTGGTCACAAAGCACCATGCTGATCTCCCTGTGCTATGCGGCTGCTTCCCACTAGCGATCTGTTTTATGTTTGGTAGTGTATATATGTCCATGCCTTTGTCCCAGCTTACCCTTCCCCCTCCCTGTATCCTCAAGTCCATTCTCTAGTAGGTCTGTGTCTTTATTCCTGTATTGCCCCTGGGTTCTTCATGACCTTTTATTTTTTTTCCTTAGATTTGCCCTGCAACTAGGTTCATCAGTGCCATTTTTTTTATGTTCCATATATATATATATGCATTAGCCTACAGAATTTGTTTCTCTCTTTCTGACTTCCTTCACTCTGTATGACAGACTCTAGGTCCATCCACCTCACTACAAAAAACTCAATTTCATTTCTTTTTATCGCTGAGTAATATTCCATTGTATATATGCGCTACATCTTCTTTATCCATTCATCTGTTCATGGACACTTAGGTTGTTTCCATGACCTGGCTATGGTAAATAGAGCTGCAATGAACATTTTGGTACATGATTCTTTTTGAATTATGCTTTTCTCAGGGTATATGCCCAGTAGTGGGATTGCTGGGTTGTATGGTAGTTCTATTTGTAGTTTTTTAAAGAACGTCCATATGTTCTCCATAGTGGCTGTATCTATTTACATTCCTGCTAACAGTGCAAGAGGGTTCCCTTTTCTCCACACCCTCTCTAGCATTTATTGTTTGTAGATTTTTTGATGATGGCCATTCTGATCAGTGTGAGATGATATCTCATTGTAGTTTTGATTTGCATTTCTCTGATGATTAATGATATTGAGCATTCTTTCATGTGTTTGTTGGCAATCTGTATATCTTCTTGGAGAAATGTCAATTTAGGTCTTCTATCCATTTTTGGATTGAGTTGTTTGTTTTTTTTGATATTGAGCTGCATGAGGTGCTTGTAAATTTTGGAGATTTATCCTTTGTCAGTTGCTTCATTGTCAAATATTTCTTCCCATTCTGAGGGTTGTCTTTTCATCTTGTTTATGGTTTCCTTTGCTGTGCAAGAGCTTT